>NC_086454.1:359079377-359418377 GCF_028390025.1 Pseudophryne corroboree | reverse complement strand
CAGACGCAGTACGGTAGTCCACGGCTGTAGCTACCTCTGTGTCGGCAGTCGCTCGTCCATCCATAATTGTATACCACCTACCTGTGGTGTTTTTTTTTTTTTTCTATCTTCTTGATACTACTAGTAGCTTACTTTAGGAGTCTGCAGTGCTGAGCTGACAGTGTCCAGCAGGTCCGTCATTATATAATATATACCTGTCCGGCTGCAGTAGTGATATATATATGTATTTTATATCTCATTATCATCCAGTCTATATTAGCAGCAGACGCAGTACGGTAGTCCACGGCTGTAGCTACCTCTGTGTCGGCAGTCGCTCGTCCATCCATAATTGTATACCACCTACCTGTGGTGTTTTTTTTTTTTTCTATCTTCTTGATACTACTAGTAGCTTAATTTAGGAGTCTGCAGTGCTGAGCTGACAGTGTCCAGCAGGTCCGTCATTATATAATATATACCTGTCCGGCTGCAGTAGTGATATATATATATTTTATATCTCATTATCATCCAGTCTATATTAGCAGCAGACGCAGTACGGTAGTCCACGGCTGTAGCTACCTCTGTGTCGGCAGTCGCTCGTCCATCCATAATTGTATACCACCTACCTGTGGTGTTTTTTTTTTCTATCTTCTTGATACTAGTAGCTTACTTTAGGAGTCTGCAGTGCTGAGCTGACAGTGTCCAGCAGGTCCGTCATTATATAATATATACCTGTCCGGCTGCAGTAGTGATATATATATATATTTTTTATATCATTATCATCCAGTCTATATTAGCAGCAGACGCAGTACGGTAGTCCACGGCTGTAGCTACCTCTGTGTCGGCAGTCGCTCGTCCATCCATAATTGTATACCACCTACCTGTGGTGTTTTTTTTTTTTTTCTATCTTCTTGATACTACTAGTAGCTTACTTTAGGAGTCTGCAGTGCTGAGCTGACAGTGTCCAGCAGGTCCGTCATTATATAATATATACCTGTCCGGCTGCAGTAGTGATATATATATATATTTTATATCTCATTATCATCCAGTCTATATTAGCAGCAGACGCAGTACGGTAGTCCACGGCTGTAGCTACCTCTGTGTCGGCAGTCGCTCGTCCATCCATAATTGTATACCACCTACCTGTGGTGTTTTTTTTTTTTTTTCTATCTTCTTGATACTACTAGTAGCTTACTTTAGGAGTCTGCAGTGCTGAGCTGACAGTGTCCAGCAGGTCCGTCATTATATAATATATACCTGTCCGGCTGCAGTAGTGATATATATATATTTTATATCTCATTATCATCCAGTCTATATTAGCAGCAGACGCAGTACGGTAGTCCACGGCTATAGCTACCTCTGTGTCGGCAGTCGCTCGTCCATCCATAATTGTATACCACCTACCCGTGGTGTTTTTTTTTTTTATATCTTCTTGATACTAGTAGCTTACTTTAGGAGTCTGCAGTGCTGACAGTGTCCAGCAGGTCCGTCATTATATAATATATACCTGTCCGGCTGCAGTAGTGATATATATATATATTTTATATCATTATCATCCAGTCTATATTAGCAGCAGACGCAGTACGGTAGTCCACGGCTGTAGCTACCTCTGTGTCGGCAGTCGCTCGTCCATCCATAAGTATACTAGTATCCATCCATCTCTATTGTTTACCTGAGGTGCCTTTTAGTTGTGCCTATTAAAATATGGAGAACAAAAATGTTGAGGTTCCAAAAATAGGGAAAGATCAAGATCGACTTCCACCTCGTGCTGAAGCTGCTGCCACTAGTCATGGCCGAGACGATGAAATGCCAGCAACGTCGTCTGCCAAGGCCGATGCCCAATGTCATAGTACAGAGCATGTAAAATCCAAAACACCAAATATCAGTAAAAAAAGGACTCAAAAATCTAAAATAAAATTGTCGGAGGAGAAGCGTAAACTTGCCAATATGCCATTTACCACACGGAGTGGCAAGGAACGGCTGAGGCCCTGGCCTATGTTCATGGCTAGTGGTTCAGCTTCACATGAGGATGGAAGCACTCAGCCTCTCGCTAGAAAAATGAAAAGACTCAAGCTGGCAAAAGCACAGCAAAGAACTGTGCGTTCTTCGAAATCACAAATCCACAAGGAGAGTCCAATTGTGTCGTTTGCGATGCCTGACCTTCCCAACACTGGACGTGAAGAGCATGCGCCTTCCACCATTTGCACGCCCCCTGCAAGTGCTGGAAGGAGCACCCGCAGTCCAGTTCCTGATAGTCAGATTGAAGATGTCAGTGTTGAAGTACACCAGGATGAGGAGGATATGGGTGTTGCTGGCGCTGGGGAGGAAATTGACCAGGAGGATTCTGATGGTGAGGTGGTTTGTTTAAGTCAGGCACCCGGGGAGACACCTGTTGTCCGTGGGAGGAATAGGGCCATTGACATGCCTGGTGAAAATACCAAAAAAATCAGCTCTTTGGTGTGGAAGTATTTCAACAGAAATGCGGACAACATTTGTCAAGCCGTGTGTTGCCTTTGTCAAGCTGTAATAAGTAGGGGTAAGGACGTTAACCACCTCGGAACATCCTCCCTTATACGTCACCTGCAGCGCATTCATCATAAGTCAGTGACAAGTTCAAAAACTTTGGGCGACAGCGGAAGCAGTCCACTGACCAGTAAATCCCTTCCTCTTGTAACCAAGCTCACGCAAACCACCCCACCAACTCCCTCAGTGTCAATTTTCTCCTTCCCCAGGAATGCCAATAGTCCTGCAGGCCATGTCACTGCCACTGGCAATTCTGACGAGTCCTCTCCTGCCTGGGATTCCTCCGATGCATCCTTGCATGTAACGCCTACTGCTGCTGGCGCTGCTGTTGTTGCTGCTGGGAGTCGATGGTCATCCCAGAGGGGAAGTCGTACTCGTAAGACCACTTTTACTACTTCCACCAAGCAATTGACTGTCCAACAGTCCTTTGCGAGGAAGATGAAATATCACAGCAGTCATCCTGCTGCAAAGCGGATAACTGAGGCCTTGGCATCCTGGGCGGTGAGAAACGTGGTTCCGGTATCCATCATTACTGCAGAGGCAACTAGAGACTTGTTGGAGGTACTGTGTCCCCGGTACCAAATACCATCTAGGTTCCATTTCTCTAGGCAGGCGATACCGAAAATGTACACAGACCTCAGAAAAAGACTCACCAGTGTCCTAAAAAATGCAGTTGTACCCAATGTCCACTTAACCACGGACATGTGGACAAGTGGAGCAGGGCAGGCTCAGGACTATATGACTGTGACAGCCCACTGGGTAGATGTATGGACTCCCGCCGCAAGAACAGCAGCGGCGGCACCAGTAGCAGCATCTCGCAAACGCCAACTCTTTCCTAGGCAGGCTACGCTTTGTATCACCGCTTTCCAGAATACGCACACAGCTAAAAAGCTCTTACGGCAACTGAGGAAGATCATCGCAGAATGGCTTACCCCAATTGGACTCTCCTGTGGATTTGTGGCATCGGACAACGCCAGCAATATTGTGTGTGCATTAAATCTGGGCAAATTCCAGCACGTCCCATGTTTTGCACATACCTTGAATTTGGTGGTGCAGAATTATTTAAAAAACGAGAGGGGCGTGCAAGAGATGCTGTCGGTGGCCAGAAGAATTGCGGGACACTTTCGGCGTACAGGCACCAAGTACAGAAGACTGGAGCACCACCAAAAACGCCTGAACCTGCCCTGCCATCATCTGAAGCAAGAAGTGGTAACGAGGTGGAATTCAACCCTCTATATGCTTCAGAGGTTGGAGGAGCAGCAAAAGGCCATTCAAGCCTAAACAACTGAGCACGATATAGGAGGTGGAATGCACCTGTCTCAAGCGCAGTGCAGAATGATTTCAACGTTGTGCAAGGTTCTGCAACCTTTTGAACTTGCCACACGTGAAGTCAGTTCAGACACTGCCAGCCTGAGTCAGGTCATTCCCCTCATCAGGCTTTTGCAGAAGAAGCTGGAGACATTGAAGGAGGAGCTAACACAGAGCGATTCCGCTAGGCATGTGGGACTTGTGGATGGAGCCCTTAATTCGCTTAACAAGGATTCACGGGTGGTCAATCTGTTGAAATCAGAGCACTACATTTTGGCCACCGTGCTCGATCCTAGATTTAAAACCTACCTTGGATCTCTCTTTCCGGCAGACACACGTCTGCTGGGGTTCAAAGAACTGCTGGTGACAAAATTGTCAAGTCAAGCGGAACGCGACCTGTCAACATCTCCTCCTTCACATTCTCCCGCAACTGGGGGTGCGAGGAAAAGGCTCAGAATTCTGAGCCCACCCCGCTGGCGGTGATGCAGGGCAGTCTGGAGCGACTGCTGATGCTGACATCTGGTCCGGACTGAAGGACCTGACAACGATTACGGACATGTCGTCTATTGTCACTGCATATGATTCTCTCCCCATTGAAAGAATGGTGGAGGATTATATGAGTGACCGCATCCAAGTAGGCACGTCAGACAGTCCGTACTTATACTGGCAGGAAAAAGAGGCAATTTGGAGGCCCTTGCACAAACTGGCTTTATTCTACCTAAGTTGCCCTCCCACAAGTGTGTACTCCGAAAGAGTGTTTAGTGCCGCCGCTCACCTTGTCAGCAATCGGCGTACGAGGTTACATCCAGAAAATGTGGAGAAGATGATGTTCATTAAAATGAATTATAATCAATTCCTCCGTGGAGACATTGACCAGCAGCAATTGCCTCCACAAAGTACACAGGGATCTGAGATGGTGGATTCCAGTGGGGACGAATTGATAATCTGTGAGGAGGGGGATGTACACGGTGATATATCGGAGGATGATGATGAGGTGGACATCTTGCCTCTGTAGAGCCAGTTTGTGCAAGGAGAGATTAATTGCTTCTTTTTTGGTGGGGGTCCAAACCAACCCGTCATTTCAGTCACAGTCGTGTGGCAGACCCTGTCACTGAAATGATGGGTTGGTTAAAGTGTGCATGTCCTGTTTATACAACATAAGGGTGGGTCGGATGGCCCAAGGACAATTCCATCTTGCACCTCTTTTTTATTTCATTTTTCTTTGCGTCATGTGCTGTTTGGGGGGTGTTTTTTGGAAGGGCCATCCTGCGTGACACTGCAGTGCCACTCCTAGATGGGCCAGGTGTTTGTGTCGGCCACTAGGGTCGCTTAGCTTACTCACACAGCTACCTCATTGCGCCTCTTTATTTCTTTGCGTCATGTGCTGTTTGGGGAGGGTTTTTTGGAAGGGCCATCCTGCGTGACACTGCAGTGCCACTCCTAGATGGGCCAGGTGTTTGTGTCGGCCACTTGGGTCGCTTTGCTTAGCCATCCAGCGACCTCGGTGCAAATTTTAGGACTAAAAATAATATTGTGAGGTGTGAGGTGTTCAGAATAGACTGAAAATGAGTGGAAATTATGGTTATTGAAAAAAAACACCCGAATCCAAAACACACCCGAATCCGACAAAAAAAATTCGGTGAGGTTTTGCCAAAACGCGTTCGAACCCAAAACACGGCCGCGGAACCGAACCCAAAACCAAAACACAAAACCCGAAAAATTTCCGGTGCTCATCACTATTAAGAACATCATCTAACACGTTTCAATGAGTCTCTCAGGTCTGCGTATTTCCCTTTTGGGTCTTTCATACACAGTCTGTGTTTCATCTACCATGTTGGACCTTTGTAGAATCGTGGTTTGTTCACCATTATGAGGATCATCATACATGTCAGATGAAGGGTATTCTTCAGTCATGTTGTCTTCATTATGGTTAGGTTGAGATCTTAAATCCACCCGATTTCTTCTTACTTCCGTTCCATGCTCTGTACGTATAGTATAAGATCTTGGTGCTATTTGTGCTTGCACAATACCTTTCTGCACCCAAATACCATTCTCGTGATCTCTGAGACGGACTTGGTCACCCGCTTTTAGATCAGATAAGCTTTTTGCTCGCCTGTCATGGAACAGTTTCTGTTTCGCCTGTTGACGTTCCTTACTCAGTCTGAGCAACGCTGAGTTATGTGTATTAAGCAGTTCATCATGTATCGGGAGATTTGCTCTAATCCTCCTTCCCATCAGCATTTGTGCAGGAGAAAGTCCATTCTGTAAAGGTGTACTGCGGCAGATTAAAAGACTTTTGTAGAAATCTTCTTTAAATTCTTGAGCTTTTTTCATGAGACTCTTTACAGTTTTTACTGAACTTTCCACCAACCCATTTGAGCGTGGATAGTGGGGACTTGATGTAGTATGGACAAATTCCCACTCATCAGCAAATTGTCTAAATTCAGCACTGGAAAACTGAGGATAATTGTCAGTGAACACTTCCATAGGAACACCATGCCTTGCAAAGATTGACTTCATGCAATTGATTACGGCTTTACTAGTAGTTGTATGTAGTGTCTTCACCTCAGGGTAGTTAGAGTGATAATCAGTCACGACAATGTACGTTTTCCCATTACAATCAAACAAATCTGCCCCAACTTTCTGGTACGTTCTCTCTGGCACTGCGTGAGGACTCAGTGGCTCGACTTGTTGTTTCGGTCTATACGTAAGACATAATTCAAATGTAGCTGTAGTCTGTGCTATGTCTTGGTTCATTCTTGGCCAATACATAACTTCACGCGCTCTCCACTTACATTTTTCTTCTCCTAAGTGGCCTTCATGTATCTTGCACAGCATATTATTTCTTAGTCGTGCAGGTATGACAAACCTATTGCCTTTGTAAATAATACCATCGACAACTGTAAGGTCACTGCAGTACATCCAATAATCATGGATAGACAGCGGGCACGCATGTTTTTCTGCTGGCCAACCTTTCAGAATGATATCTTTCAACACTTTCATTGTGTCATCTGTCTCAGTTTCTTTTCTAATCTGTTCTTGTCTTGCAAGAGACACTGGTAGAGAAGCTACGATCAAATTAACATAGGCTTCTATCTCTTCATCCATCAGACTTTTGGAACCTTCACTTTTGTCCACAGCACGAGAAAGTGTATCAGCAATGTACATGTATTTGCCGGGACAGTACAGCAAGTGTACATAATATTTCTGTAGTCTGATAAGCATTCTTTGAATTCTCATGGGACAGTCATGAAATTATTTAGTCATGATAGCTATCAATGGCTTGTGGTCAGTTTCCACTGTAAATGTTTGACCATACACAAACTGATGAAATCGCTCACATGCATATGTGATCGCTAGAAGTTCTTTTTCTATCTGAGCATACCTTGTTTCAGCACTTGTCAGTGCTCTTGATGCATAGATTACTGGTTGCCATGTATCCTCATGTTCTTGTAAGAGCACTGAGCCTAGGCCAAATTGCGAAGCATCTGCTGAAATTCTTATTCTTTTTGCAGGATCAAAGAATTTTAGCACTGGTTGCTCTGTAATGATCTGTTTCAAGTTTTGCCAACTTTCTTCTTGTTCATGTGACCACATCCACTCGTTATCTTTGTCCAACAACCATCTAAGAGAGGCTGTTCGTTCAGAGAGTTGAGAAATAAACTTTCCTAAGTAAGTAATCATTCCTAAGAATCTTCTGACGTCGTCTTTGTTGTTAGGACGTTCCATGTTCACTATGGCTGATATTTTCCTTGGGTCTGGTTTTACACCTTGATCCGAGACCATGTCGCCCATAAAGGTAAGTGTATTCACGCCAAATTCACATTTGTCCTTGTTTAGCTTTAGATTCACTTTCTTGACAAGTTCCATTACTTGTCTCAATCTAGAATCATGTTCTTCCTTTGTAGATCCCCAGACAATAATGTCATCCATCATTGTTTCAACACCTGGAATATGTTCAAAAATCATGTGTATCTTTTTGTGATATACTTCTGGAGCAGACAATATTCCATATGGTAGTTGAAGAAGTCTGTATCGACCTTCAGTTTGAAATGTTCTCGTTTAATAGCTTTGTTTAAATCTCTGGGGTCTAGACATATTCGGAGTTGTCCATTTTTCTTTTCAACAATTACTAAGGAGCTTACCCATTCAGTAGGCTCATCAACTTTCTGTATCACACCCAAGGCTTCCATGCGATTTAACTCTTGTTTCAGTTTTTCTCTCAGCGCAAACGGCACTTTTCTACAGGGGTGTATCACCGAAGAAACTTGCGTGTCTATATTTATTTTATGCTCTCCAGGCAAACAACCTAGACCTTCAAACAAGTCTCTGTATTCTGTAAACATCGATTTGCAGTCATCTTCTACTTGTGATGTCACCATAAAAACTTTCTTTAGCAAGCTTAGTTTCTCACAGGAACTTAATCCTAGAATCGGTTGCACATTTTTATCCACAATCAGTAGAGATTTTTTAAACTGTTGTCCCTTATATTTCAGTGTCACTAAGCATGTACCTTTCACAGGAATTTCCTCCACAGTGTACCCTGTAACTTTCACTTTGGCTGGGTAAATTTTAGGTTTTACTCTAAAAGTCTTATAGTCTTGAAATGATATTAAATTCACCTGCACACCAGTATCAAGCTTAAAGGGAATGACAATCTCATTCACAGTTAAAGGGACAATCCATTCTTTCTTATCTGCACTGCAAAGTTCAATGCAATCTACAAAGATTTCATCTGTTTGTTTAACAGCATGCATTTTGATTTTTTTACTTTTAATTTTACAGCATTTGGCAAAGTGATTAAGTCTACCACATTTCATGCAGGTTTTACCATAAGCAGGGCACATTTTAGGATTGTGAGCATTTCCACATCTACTACACATTTCTTTAGTAGACTGTGGCTTAGACTGCTTCATTCTTGAGAATGGAGGTTTGCGTGGCTGTTTTCTTCACTACATGCACATCAGCATTAGCTTCCTTGTGTAACATTTTGGCTTGAAATCTAGTTATTTCTGCAGATCTACACATAGTCACTGCCTTGTCTAGTGTTAGGTCTTGCTCTCTCAGCAGTCTCTCTCTGAGTCCATTATCAGGTATTCCACAGACAATACGATCTCTAATCAGTGAATCCTTTAAATCACCAAACTCACAGGTTTTACTGAGTGATTGCAGCTCTGTAACATACTGATCAAATCCATCTACAGACTTCTGATCACATGTGAAAAACATATCTTGCATATGTCACATTTTTCCTTGGCACAAAGTAATCTTCAAACTTTTTCATTATAGAAGATAGCACCATATTCTGCCCCTCATCAAACTGAAAACTATTATAAATGTCCTGCACATCCCCTCCTATCACATGGAGGAAAATGGATGCCTTCGTTTTGTCAGCCTCTGAATCAGCTCCACATGCAACAAGATATATATTAAACCTTTGCTTAAATCTTTTCCAGTTTTCAGACAAGTTACCAGACATCAGCATGCCGGTTGGATGAGCTAGTTTATCCATGGTTACTCACTGTTTGAAGGGAGGAGCACACGGCAGGTTTTGCAGACACTGAGTATCACAGCCTTACAGACTTCTGCAAGATTCTTTCACACTCTGAGAGCACTAGCAGTCCAAGTTAAACTTCTTCTGACACCATGTTTTGTTCATACGTTTGTAAATCCAGTCATCAGGACACAGAGACATGTGAGTTCACTGCTGTGCTGTTTATTCCCTCCAACTCCAGGCACACTGCACACTGGACCACCCACTTCCCAGCATCCCCTTGGTCCCAGGGACCATCACTGAAGATACAGGCTTACAAACATTAGTAAGGGAGTGTGTACAAATATTAAGCATTCTAATACACTAACATCACACTCCTCACAAAGTACTGTGCACCCCTGATCTAGACCAACACGTTTTCCCTCAGTCCTCCTCTAAACACGAACCTTCTACAGAAACAGTGGGAACTAATTAATTTTTAATGTTGCATTGACTTCTAATTAGTATGAAAAGTAATAGGTAGTCTGAGCTAATTCATCAGTGACACCCTAGTTTACCGTAGAATAATGAGCCTGCAGAACAATGCACCTGGAACTAAGAATGCTCGGAGCTCAGCGTGTTACAGATAAGGGGAATCCTAGGGGTATTACCATGTCCAAAGTATCCTGTCTCCTGCTACTGTAGTAGGCACTGGTCAGTGACCCTGTCTGTCGCATGTAAGCCGCAAGACACTCTACAGCTGCGTATGATGAAAGGGCCGCAGGCTCAGACATGCCCCAAAACAGTTGTGGCACACGTGCGCCTTACAATCCCTGCCCCTGATACCTCCCTAATTAATCACTGCGCATGTCCAGTGCATCTCAGAGACATATAGAGTGTGTCGCTGATACATGTGCAGTGTGACTCTGATACATGTGCAGTGCGAATCTGAGGCATGCGCAGTGTGACTCTGATACATGTGCAGTGTGACTCATACATGTGCAGTGCAACTCTGAGGCATGCACAGTGTGACTCTGACACATGTGCAGTGTGACTCTGATACATGTGTAGTGCGAATCTGAGGCATGCGCAGTGTGACTCTGATACATGTGCAGTGTGACTCATACATGTGCAGTGTGACTCTGAGGCATGCGCAGTGTGACTCTGATACATGTGCAGTGTGACTCTGATATATGTGCAGTGCGACTCTGAGGCATGCACAGTGTGACTCTGATACATGTGCAGTGTGACTCTGAACATGTGCAGTGCAACTCTGAGGCATGCACAGTGTGACTCTGATACATGAGCAGTGTGACTCTCATACATGTTCAGTGCGACTCTGAGGCAAGCGCAGTGTGACTCTGACACATGTGCAGTGTTACTCTGATATATGTGCAGTGCGACTCTGAGGCATGCACATTGTTACTCTGATACATGTGCAGTGTGACTCTGATACATGTGCAGTGTGACTCATACATGTGCAGTGCAACTCTGAGGCATGCACAGTGTGACTCTGACACATGTGCAGTGTGACTCTGATACATGTGTAGTGCGAATCTGAGGCATGCGCAGTGTGACTCTGATACATGTGCAGTGTGACTCATACATGTGCAGTGTGACTCTGAGGCATGCGCAGTGTGACTCTGATACATGTGCAGTGTGACTCTGATATATGTGCAGTGCGACTCTGAGGCATGCACAGTGTGACTCTGATACATGTGCAGTGTGACTCTGAACATGTGCAGTGCAACTCTGAGGCATGCACAGTGTGACTCTGATACATGAGCAGTGTGACTCTCATACATGTTCAGTGCGACTCTGAGGCATGCGCAGTGTGACTCTGACACATGTGCAGTGTTACTCTGATATATGTGCAGTGCGACTCTGAGGCATGCACATTGTTACTCTGATACATGTGCAGTGTGACTCTGATACATGTGCATTGTGACTCTGATACATGCGCAGTGTGACTCTGAGGCATGCGCACTGTGACTCTGATACATGTGCAGTGTGACTCTGATACAGGTGCAATGTGACTCTGATACAGGTGCAGTGTGACTCTGATACAGGTGCAGTGTGACTCTGATACAGGTGCAGTGTGACTGTGATACAGGTGCAGTGTGACTCTGATACATGTGCAGTGCGACTCTGAGGTATGCGCAGTGTGACTCTGATACATGCGCATTGTGACTCTGATACATGTGCAGTGTGACTCTGATACATGCGCGATGCAACTCTGAGGCATGTGCAGTGTGACTCTGATACAGGTGCAGTGTGACTCTGATACATGTGCAGTGCGACTCTGAGGCATGCGCAGTGTGACTCTGATACATGTGCAGTGTGACTCTGATACAGGTGCAGTGTGACTCTGATACATGTGCAGTGCGACTCTGAGGCATGTGCAGTGTGACTCTGATACAGGTGCAGTGCGACTCTGATACATGTGCAGTGCGACTCTGAGGCATGTGCAGTGTGACTCTGATACAGGTGCAGTGCGACTCTGATACATGTGCAGTGCGACTCTGAGGCATGTGCAGTGTGACTCTGATACAGGTGCAGTGTGACTCTGATACATGTGCAGTGCGACTCTGAGGCATGCGTAGTACAAACAAAATCACTCAACTGCGCAAACATACATCCACTTCTGAATCAGGCCGATAGATATATAGATAGATAGATAGATAGATAGATAGATAGATAGATAGATAGATAGATAGATACTGTACTGAATATATAATATGAGATACATAATGAATTTGGCAGATTAGAGAATAAAGCTGTGACCAGGGCGTGTGGAAATATGAGTCATATTATCCATTACATAGTAACACCTCCTCTGACAGCCTGTAGCTATCAGCCCGGCTACTCTGACCTTAGTGGTATTTCTCACACTCTGCAGAAATACTGTATTATCTCCAGGGCCGAAACTAGGATTCTGTCACCCGGGGCAAGCCGGCAATTTGTCCCCCCCCTTTACTGACATAAGTGTAATATCCAACTCCCTCCCTACCACAGTTTATAAAGGGACAGCACGCAAAAAAGGGGTCTTTCACTAGGATGTGAGCGCCCTTGGCAGCCATGACACCCCCAGGTCTTACTCCAACAAGACAGGACCCATGGCTGCACAGCACCGGACCCCCAGACCTGATGCCGGATCTCCTTCCTCGCTGTAGATGCTATCAGGGCCAGGGTCACTCAACACCTGGTTTCCTTGTCGGTTTGGAATAGCAGAGCTTGCGGGCCCGCAATGGATGGGATGTACTGGAGACCGCCAGTCACAATACCTCACCCTACATCACAATCCTGATGGTCGGCATGCCTCAGAACATGCTTGGCCATGTGGTGGATCAGTGAGTACCTTGGAAATGCTTCCACAAGGCTTAGAGTACCCTGGGCTTGTGGATGATGGTTGTATCCTCAGTTGGATGTTGTATAAAACACAGGTCGAACCCGGAAATCGAACCAGTGACCCTGACATCACAGTCTGCAGGGTACATCGCTGTGGGCAGGACACTTAACCATTAGGCTACGGAGTTAGCCCATGCGCTTGCATAGCAGAGAGACCTTACTCAAGGTGTATTCTATGTATTTAGTGTTGATGTTGAAATCTAATAAAATCAATAATAATAACAAACAGTGCAACATCCAACTGAGGACACAACCATCATCCACAAGCCCAGGGTACACTAAGCCATGTGGAAGCATTTACAAGGTACTCACTGAGCCACCACATGGCCAAGCATGTTCTGAGACTGTTACCAATATCCATATCAGGCGGAAAATGACCAATACTAACTAGTGATGAGCGGGTTCGGTTTCTCGGAAACCGAACCCCCCCGAACTTCACCCTTTTTACACGGGTCCGAGGCAGGTTCGAACCTTACCACCTTGCTCGGCTAACCCGAGCGCGCCCGAACGTCATCATCCCGCTGTCGGATTCTCGCGAGATTCTGATTCTATATAAGCAGCAGCGCGTCGCCGCCATTTTCACTCGTGCATTGGAGATGATAGGGAGAGGACGTGGCTGGCGTCCTCTCCGTTTATTGTTGAAGTTGATTGCTTTATTGCTTAATTGTGGGGAGGACTGGGGAGCAGCTGTTAGGAGGAGTACAGTGCAGAGTTTTGCTGATAAGTGACCACCAGTTTTTATTCTCTGCCTGAAAAAAACACTCCATACCATATCTGTGCTCAGTGTGCTGCATAATATATCTGTGCTGAGTGCTCACACTGCTTAATTGTGGGGACTGGGGAGCAGCTATAGCAGGAGTACAGTGCAGAGTTTTGCTGACAGTGACCACCAGTATACGTTGTCTGCCTGAAAAACACTCCATATCTGTGCTCAGTGTGCTGCTTTATTGTGGGGACTGGGGACCACCAGTATAATTAATATTATATAGGAGGAGTACAGTGCAGAGTGCACTGCTGTACCTACCTCTGTGTCGTCATCCATTAAGTATACTATCCATCTACATTCTATACCTGTGGTGCATTTTAGTTTTGCAGTTTGCTGACACAGTGACCACCAGTATACTATATATAGCAGTACGGTAGGCCACTGCTGTACCTACCTCTGTGTCGTCATCCATAAAGTATACTATCCATATACATTCTATACCTGTGGTGCATTTTAGTTTTGCAGTTTGCTGACACAGTGACCACCAGTATACTATATATAGCAGTACGGTAGGCCACTGCTGTACCTACCTCTGTGTCGTCATCCATTAAGTATACTATCCATCTACATTCTATACCTGTGGTGCATTTTAGTTTTGCAGTTTGCTGACACAGTGACCACCAGTATACTATATATAGCAGTAGGGTAGGCCACTGCTGTACCTACCTCTGTGTCGTCATCCATTAAGTATACTATCCATCTACATTCTATACCTGTGGTGCATTTTAGTTTTGCAGTTTGCTGACACAGTGACCACCAGTATACTATATATAGCAGTACGGTAGGCCACTGCTGTACCTACCTCTGTGTCGTCATCCATTAAGTATACTATCCATCTACATTCTATACCTGTGGTGCATTTTAGTTTTGCAGTTTGCTGACACAGTGACCACCAGTATACTTTATATAGCAGTACGGTAGGCCACTGCTGTACCTACCTCTGTGTCGTCATCCATTAAGTATACTATCCATCTACATTCTATACCTGTGGTGCATTTTAGTTTTGCAGTTTGCTGACACAGTGACCACCAGTATACTATATATAGCAGTACGGTAGGCCACTGCTGTACCTACCTCTGTGTCATCATCCATTAAGTATACTATCCATCTACATTCTATACCTGTGGTGCATTTTAGTTTTGCAGTTTGCTGACACAGTGACCACCAGTATACTATATATAGCAGTACGGTAGGCCACTGCTGTACCTACCTCAGTGTCGTCATCCATTAAATATACTATCCATCTACTTTCTATACCTGTGGTGCATTTTAGTTTTGCAGTTTGCTGACACAGTGACCACCAGTATACTATATATAGCAGTACGGTAGGCCACTGCTGTACCTACCTCTGTGTCGTCAAGTATACTATCCATCCATACCTGTGGTGCATTTCAGTTGTGCGCAGTAAATATAGTAGTAGGCCATTGCTATTGATACTGGCATATCATTCCACACATTAAAAAATGGAGAACAAAAATGTGAAGGTTAAAATAGGGAAAGATCAAGATCCACTTCCACCTCGTGCTGAAGCTGCTGCCACTAGTCATGGCCGAGACGATGAAATGCCATCAACGTCGTCTGCCAAGGCCGATGCCCAATGTCATAGTAGAGAGCATGTAAAATCCAAAAAACAAAAGTTCAGTAAAATGACCCAAAAATCAAAATTAAAATCGTCTGAGGAGAAGCGTAAACTTGCCAATATGCCATTTACGACACGGAGTGGCAAGGAACGGCTGAGGCCCTGGCCTATGTTCATGGCTAGTGGTTCAGATTCACATGAGCATGGAAGCACTCATCCTCTCGCTAGAAAAATGAAAACACTTAAGCTGGCAAAAGCACAGCAAAGAACTGTGCATTCTTCTAAATCACAAATCCCCAAGGAGAGTCCAATTGTGTCGGTTGCGATGCCTGACCTTCCCAACACTGGACGGGAAGAGCTTGCGCCTTCCACCATTTGCACGCCCCCTGCAAGTGCTGGAAGGAGCACCCGCAGTCCAGTTCCTGATAGTCAAATTGAAGATGTCACTGTTGAAGTACACCAGGATGAAGATATGGGTGTTGCTGGCGCTGGGGAGGAAATTGACAAGGAGGATTCTGATGGTGAGGTGGTTTGTTTAAGTCAGGCACCCGGGGAGACACCTGTTGTCCGTGGGACGAATATGGCCATTGACATGCCTGGTCAAAATACAAAAAAAATCAGCTCTTCGGTGTGGAATTATTTCAACACAAATGCGGACAACAGGTGTCAAGCCGTGTGTTGCCTTTGTCAAGCTGTAATAAGTAGGGGTAAGGACGTTAACCACCTCGGAACATCCTCCCTTATACGTCACCTGCAGCGCATTCATCATAAGTCAGTGACAAGTTCAAAAACTTTGGGTTTGCTCCTGCAAACCACACCACCAACTACCTCAGTGTCAATTTCCTCCTTACCCAGGAAAGCCAATAGTCCTGCAGGCCATGTCACTGTCAAGTCTGACGAGTCCTCTCCTGCCTGGGATTCCTCCGATGCATCCTTGAGTGTAACGCCTACTGCTGCTGGCGCTGCTGTTGTTGCTGCTGGGAGTCGATCGTCATCCCAGAGGGGAAGTCGGAAGACCACTTGTACTACTTCCAGTAAGCAATTGACTGTCCAACAGTCCTTTGCGAGGAAGATGAAATATCACAGCAGTCATCCTGCTGCAAAGCAGATAACTCAGGCCTTGGCAGCCTGGGCGGTGAGAAACGTGGTTCCGGTATCCATCGTTAATTCAGAGGCAACTATAGACTTGATTGAGGTACTGTGTCCCCGGTACCAAATACCATCTAGATTCCATTTCTCTAGGCAGGCGATACCGAAAATGTACACAGACCTCAGAAAAAGACTCACCAGTGTCCTAAAAAATGCAGTTGTACCCAATGTCCACTTAACCACGGACATGTGGACAAGTGGAGCAGGGCAGACTCAGGACTATATGACTGTGACAGCCCACTGGGTAGATGTATTGCCTCCCGCAGCAAGAACAGCAGCGGCGGCACCAGTAGCAGCATCTCGCAAACGCCAACTCGTTCCTAGGCAGGCTACGCTTTGTATCACCGCTTTCCAGAATAGGCACACAGCTGACAACCTCTTACGGCAACTGAGGAAGATCATCGCAGAATGGCTTACCCCAATTGGACTCTCCTGGGGATTTGTGACATCGGACAACGCCAGCAATATTGTGCGTGCATTACATCTGGGCAAATTCCAGCATGTCCCATGTTTTGCACATACATTGAATTTGGTGGTGCAGAATTATTTAAAAAACGACAGGGGCGTGCAAGAGATGCTGTCGGTGGCCCGAAGAATTGCGGGCCACTTTCGGCATTCAGGCACCGCGTACAGAAGACTGGAGCACCACCAAACATTCCTGAACCTGCCCTGCCATCATCTGAAGCAAGAGGTGGTAACGAGGTGGAATTCAACCCTCTATATGCTTCAGAGGATGGAGGAGCAGCAAAAGGCCATTCAAGCCTATACATCTGCCCACGATATAGGCAAAGGAGGGGGAATGCACCTGACTCAAGCGCAGTGGAGAATGATTTCAACGTTGTGCAAGGTTCTGCAACCCTTTGAACTTGCCACATGTGAAGTCAGTTCAGACACTGCCAGCCTGAGTCAGGTCATTCCCCTCATCAGGCTTTTGCAGAAGAAGCTGGAGACATTGAAGGAGGAGCTAAAACAGCGATTCCGCTAGGCATGTGGGACTTGTGGATGGAGCCCTTAATTCGCTTAACCAGGATTCATGGGTGGTCAATCTGTTGAAATCAGAGCACTACATTTTGGCCACCGTGCTCGATCCTAGATTTAAAACCTACGTTGTATCTCTCTTTCCGGCAGACACAAGTCTGCAGAGGTTCAAAGACCTGCTGGTGAGAAAATTGTCAAGTCAAGCGGAACGTGACCCGTCAACATCTCTTCCTTCACATTCTCCCGCAACTGGGGGTGCGAGGAAAAGGCTAAGAATTCCGAGCCCACCCGCTGGCGGTGATGCAGGGCAGTCTGGAGCGAGTGCTGACATCTGGTCCGGACTGAAGGACCTGCCAATGATTACTGACATGTCGTCTACTGTCACTGCATATGATTCTCTCACCATGGAAAGAATGGTGGAGGATTATATGAGTGACCGCATCCAAGTAGGCACGTCAGACAGTCCGTACGTATACTGGCAGGAAAAAGAGGCAATTTGGAAGCCCTTGCACAAACTAGAGATGAGCGGGTTCGGTTTCTCTGAATCCGAACCCGCACGAACTTCATGTTTTTTTTCACGGGTCCGAGCGACTCGGATCTTCCCGCCTTGCTCGGTTAACCCGAGCGCGCCCGAACGTCATCATGACGCTGTCGGATTCTCGCGAGACTCGGATTCTATATAAGGAGCCGCGCGTCGCCGCCATTTTCACACGTGCATTGAGATTGATAGGGAGAGGACGTGGCTGGCGTCCTCTCCATTTAGATTAGGAGAGAGAGAGAGAGATTGACCTGAGGCTGATACTGTAGAAGAGAGTGCAGAGTTTAGTGACTGACCACAGTGACCACCAGCAGTGCAGTTGTTTTATTTAATATATCCGTTCTCTGCCTGAAAAAAACGGTACACACAGTGACTCAGTCACATACCATATCTGTGTGCACTGCTCAGCCCAGTGTGCTGCATGCCTGCATCATCTATGTATATATTATATATCTGACTGTGCTCAGCTCACACAGCTTATAATTGTGGGGGAGACTGGGGAGCACTGCAGTGCCAGTTATAGGTTATAGCAGGAGCCAGGAGTGCAAGACAGTCACATACCATATCTGTGTGCACTGCTCAGCCCAGTGTGCTGCATCATCTATGTATATATTATATATCTGACTGTGCTCAGCTCACACAGCTTATAATTGTGGGGGAGACTGGGGAGCACTGCAGTGCCAGTTATAGGTTATAGCAGGAGCCAGGAGTACATATTATATTAAAATTAAACAGTGCACACTTTTGCTGCAGGAGTGCCACTGCCAGTGTGACTGACCAGTGACCTGACCACACTGACCACCAGTATAGTTAGTAGTATACTATATTGTGATTGCCTGAAAAAGTTAAACACTCGTCGTGTGACTTCACTTGTGTGGTGTTTTTTTTTTTATTCTATAAAAAACTCATTCTGCTGACAGACAGTGTCCAGCAGATCCGTCATTATATAATATATATACCTGTCCGGCTGCAGTAGTGATATATATATATTTTTTATATCATTATTTATCATCCAGTCGCAGCAGACACAGTACGGTAGTTCACGGCTGTAGCTACCTCTGTGTCGGCACTCGGTAGTCCATCCATAATTGTATACCACCTACCCGTGGTTTTTTTTTCTTTCTTCTTTATACATACATACTACTACATCTCTTTATCAACCAGTCTATATTAGCAGCAGACACAGTACAGTACGGTAGTTCACGGCTGTGGCTACCTCTGTGTCGGCACTCGGCAGTCCGTCCATAATTGTATACCACCTAACCGTGGTTTTTTTTTCTTTCTTCTTTATACATACATACTACGACATCTCTTTATCAACCAGTCTATATTAGCAGCAGACACAGTACAGTACGGTAGTTCACGGCTGTGGCTACCTCTGTGTCGGCACTCGGCAGTCCGTCCATAATTGTATACCACCTAACCGTGGTTTTTTTTTCTTTCTTCTTCATACATACATACTACGACATCTCTTTATCAACCAGTCTATATTAGCAGCAGACACAGTACAGTACGGTAGTTCACGGCTGTGGCTACCTCTGTGTCGGCACTCGGCAGTCCGTCCATAATTGTATACCACCTAACCGTGGTTTTTTTTTCTTTCTTCTTTATACATACATACTACGACATCTCTTTATCAACCAGTCTATATTAGCAGCAGACACAGTACAGTACGGTAGTTCACGGCTGTGGCTACCTCTGTGTCGGCACTCGGCAGTCCGTCCATAATTGTATACCACCTAACCGTGGTTTTTTTTTTCTTTCTTCTTCATACATACATACTACGACATCTCTTTATCAACCAGTCTATATTAGCAGCAGACACAGTACAGTACGGTAGTTCACGGCTGTGGCTACCTCTGTGTCGGCACTCGGCAGTCCGTCCATAATTGTATACCACCTACCCGTGGTTTTTTTTTCTTTCTTCTTCATACATACATACTACGACATCTCTTTATCAACCAGTCTATATTAGCAGCAGACACAGTACAGTACGGTAGTTCACGGCTGTGGCTACCTCTGTGTCGGCACTCGGCAGTCCGTCCATAATTGTATACCACCTAACCGTGGTTTTTTTTTTCTTTCTTCTTCATACATACATACTACGACATCTCTTTATCAACCAGTCTATATTAGCAGCAGACACAGTACGGTAGTTCACGGCTGTAGCTACCTCTGTGTCGGCACTCGGCAGTCCGTCCATAATTGTATACTAGTATCCATCCATCTCCATTGTTTACCTGAGGTGCCTTTTAGTTGTGCCTATTAAAATATGGAGAACAAAAATGTTGAGGTTCCAAAATTAGGGAAAGATCAAGATCCACTTCCACCTCGTGCTGAAGCTGCTGCCACTAGTCATGGCCGAGACGATGAAATGCCAGCAACGTCGTCTGCCAAGGCCGATGCCCAATGTCATAGTACAGAGCATGTCAAATCCAAAACACCAAATATCAGTAAAAAAAGGACTCCAAAACCTAAAATAAAATTGTCGGAGGAGAAGCGTAAACTTGCCAATATGCCATTTACCACACGGAGTGGCAAGGAACGGCTGAGGCCCTGGCCTATGTTCATGGCTAGTGGTTCAGCTTCACATGAGGATGGAGGCACTCAGCCTCTCGCTAGAAAAATGAAAAGACTCAAGCTGGCAAAAGCAGTAGCACCGCAAAGAACTGTGCGTTCTTCGAAATCCCAAATCCACAAGGAGAGTCCAATTGTGTCGGTTGCGATGCCTGACCTTCCCAACACTGGACGTGAAGAGCATGCGCCTTCCACCATTTGCACGCCCCCTGCAAGTGCTGGAAGGAGCACCCGCAGTCCAGTTCCTGATAGTCAGATTGAAGATGTCAGTGTTGAAGTACACCAGGATGAGGAGGATATGGGTGTTGCTGGCGCTGGGGAGGAAATTGACCAGGAGGATTCTGATGGTGAGGTGGTTTGTTTAAGTCAGGCACCCGGGGAGACACCTGTTGTCCGTGGGAGGAATATGGCCGTTGACATGCCTGGTGAAAATACCAAAAAAATCAGCTCTTCGGTGTGGAACTATTTCAACAGAAATGCGGACAACAGGTGTCAAGCCGTGTGTTCCCTTTGTCAAGCTGTAATAAGTAGGGGTAAGGACGTTAACCACCTCGGAACATCCTCCCTTATACGTCACCTGCAGCGCATTCATAATAAGTCAGTGACAAGTTCAAAAACTTTGGGTGACAGCGGAAGCAGTCCACTGACCAGTAAATCCCTTCCTCTTGTAACCAAGCTCACGCAAACCACCCCACCAACTCCCTCAGTGTCAATTTCCTCCTTCCCCAGGAATGCCAATTGTCCTGCAGGCCATGTCACTGGCAATTCTGACGAGTCCTCTCCTGCCTGGCATTCCTCCGATGCATCCTTGCGTGTAACGCCTACTGCTGCTGGCGCTGCTGTTGTTGCTGCTGGGAGTCGATGGTCATCCCAGAGGGGAAGTCGTAAGCCCACTTGTACTACTTCCAGTAAGCAATTGACTGTTCAACAGTCCTTTGCGAGGAAGATGAAATATCACAGCAGTCATCCTGCTGCAAAGCGGATAACTGAGGCCTTGACAACTATGTTGGTGTTAGACGTGCGTCCGGTATCCGCCGTTAGTTCACAGGGAACTAGACAATTTATTGAGGCAGTGTGCCCCCGTTACCAAATACCATCTAGGTTCCACTTCTCTAGGCAGGCGATACCGAGAATGTACACGGACGTCAGAAAAAGACTCACCAGTGTCCTAAAAAATGCAGTTGTACCCAATGTCCACTTAACCACGGACATGTGGACAAGTGGAGCAGGGCAGGGTCAGGACTATATGACTGTGACAGCCCACTGGGTAGATGTATGGACTCCCGCCGCAAGAACAGCAGCGGCGGCACCAGTAGCAGCATCTCGCAAACGCCAACTCTTTCCTAGGCAGGCTACGCTTTGTATCACCGGTTTCCAGAATACGCACACAGCTGAAAACCTCTTACGGCAACTGAGGAAGATCATCGCGGAATGGCTTACCCCAATTGGACTCTCCTGTGGATTTGTGGCATCGGACAACGCCAGCAATATTGTGTGTGCATTAAATATGGGCAAATTCCAGCACGTCCCATGTTTTGCACATACCTTGAATTTGGTGGTGCAGAATTATTTAAAAAACGACAGGGGCGTGCAAGAGATGCTGTCGGTGGCCAGAAAAATTGCGGGACACTTTCGGCGTACAGGCACCACGTACAGAAGACTGGAGCACCACCAAAAACTACTGAACCTGCCCTGCCATCATCTGAAGCAAGAAGTGGTAACGAGGTGGAATTCAACCCTCTATATGCTTCAGAGGTTGGAGGAGCAGCAAAAGGCCATTCAAGCCTATACAATTGAGCACGATATAGGAGGTGGAATGCACCTGTCTCAAGCGCAGTGGAGAATGATTTCAACGTTGTGCAAGGTTCTGATGCCCTTTGAACTTGCCACACGTGAAGTCAGTTCAGACACTGCCAGCCTGAGTCAGGTCATTCCCCTCATCAGGCTTTTGCAGAAGAAGCTGGAGACATTGAAGGAGGAGCTAACACGGAGCGATTCCGCTAGGCATGTGGGACTTGTGGATGGAGCCCTTAATTCGCTTAACAAGGATTCACGGGTGGTCAATCTGTTGAAATCAGAGCACTACATTTTGGCCACCGTGCTCGATCCTAGATTTAAAGCCTACCTTGGATCTCTCTTTCCGGCAGACACAAGTCTGCTGGGGTTGAAAGACCTGCTGGTGACAAAATTGTCAAGTCAAGCGGAACGCGACCTGTCAACATCTCCTCCTTCACATTCTCCCGCAACTGGGGGTGCGAGGAAAAGGCTCAGAATTCCGAGCCCACCCGCTGGCGGTGATGCAGGGCAGTCTGGAGCGACTGCTGATGCTGACATCTGGTCCGGACTGAAGGACCTGACAACGATTACGGACATGTCGTCTACTGTCACTGCATATGATTCTCTCACCATTGAAAGAATGGTGGAGGATTATATGAGTGACCGCATCCAAGTAGGCACGTCACACAGTCCATACTTATACTGGCAGGAAAAAGAGGCAATTTGGAGGCCATTGCACAAACTGGCTTTATTCTACCTAAGTTGCCCTCCCACAAGTGTGTACTCCGAAAGAGTGTTTAGTGCCGCCGCTCACCTTGTCAGCAATCGGCGTACGAGGTTACTTCCAGAAAATGTGGAGAAGATGATGTTCATTAAAATGAATTATAATCAATTCCTCCGCGGAGACATTGACCAGCAGCAATTGCCTCCACAAAGTAGTACACAGGGAGCTGAGATGGTGGATTCCAGTGGGGACGAATTGATAATCTGTGAGGAGGGGGATGTACACGGTGATATATCGGAGGGTGATGATGAGGTGGACATCTTGCCTCTGTAGAGCCAGTTTGTGCAAGGAGAGATTAATTGCTTCTTTTTTGGGGGGGGTCCAAACCAACCCGTCATATCAGTCACAGTCGTGTGGCAGACCCTGTCACTGAAATGATGGGTTGGTTAAAGTGTGCATGTCCTGTTTTGTTTATACAACATAAGGGTGGGTGGGAGGGCCCAAGGACAATTCCATCTTGCACCTCTTTTTTCTTTTATTTTTCTTTGCGTCATGTGCTGTTTGGGGAGGGTTTTTTGGAAGGGACATCCTGCGTGACACTGCAGTGCCACTCCTAAATGGGCCCGGTGTTTGTGTCGGCCACTAGGGTCGCTAATCTTACTCACACAGTCAGCTACCTCATTGCACCTCTTTTTTTCTTTGCGTCATGTGCTGATTGGGGAGGGTTTTTTGGAAGGGACATCCTGCGTGACACTGCAGTGCCACTCCTAAATGGGCCCGGTGTTTGTGTCGGCCACTAGGGTCGCTAATCTTACTCACACAGTCAGCTACCTCATTGCGCCTCTTTTTTTCTTTGCGTCATGTGCTGATTGGGGAGGGTTTTTTGGAAGGGACATCCTGCGTGACACTGCAGTGCCACTCCTAAATGGGCCCGGTGTTTGTGTCGGCCACTAGGGTCGCTAATCTTACTCACACAGTCAGCTACCTCATTGCGCCTCTTTTTTTCTTTGCGTCATGTGCTGATTGGGGAGGGTTTTTTGGAAGGGACATCCTGCGTGACACTGCAGTGCCACTCCTAAATGGGCCCGGTGTTTGTGTCGGCCACTAGGGTCGCTTATCTTACTCACACAGTCAGCTACCTCATTGCGCCTCTTTTTTTCTTTGCGTCATGTGCTGATTGGGGAGGGTTTTTTGGAAGGGACATCCTGCGTGACACTGCAGTGCCACTCCTAGATGGGCCAGGTGTTTGTGTCGGCCACTAGTGTCGCTTAGCTTAGTCATCCAGCGACCTTGGTGCAAATTTTAGGACTAAAAATAATATTGTGAGGTGTGAGGTATTCAGAATAGACTGAAAATGAGTGGAAATTATGGTTTTTGAGGTTAATAATAATATGGGATCAAAATGACCCCCAAATTCTATGATTTAAGCTGTTTTTTAGTGTTTTTTTAAAAAAACACCCGAATCCAAAACACACCCGAATCCGACAAAAAAAATTCGGTGAGGTTTTGCCAAAACGCGGTCGAACCCAAAACACGGCCGCGGAACCGAACCCAAAACCAAAACACAAAACCCGAAAAATTTCAGCCGCTCATCTCTAGCACAAACTGGCTTTATTCTACCTAAATTGCCCTCCCTCCAGTGTGTACTCCGAAAGAGTGTTTAGTGCAGCCGCTCACCTTGTCAGCAATCAGCGTACGAGGTTACTTCCAGAAAATGTGGAGAAGATGATGTTCATCAAAATGAATTATAATCAATTCCTCCGTGGAGACATTCACCAGCAGCAATTGCCTCCAGAAAGTACACGGGGACCTGAGATGGTGGATTACAGTGGGGACGAATTAATAATCTGTGAGGAGGGGGATGTACACAGTGAAAGGGGTGAGGAATCGGAGGATGATGATGAGGTGGACATCTTGCCTCTGTAGAGCCAGTTTGTGCAAGGAGAGATTGATTGCTTCTTTTTTTGGTGGGGGCCAAACCAACCAGTCATTTCAGTCACAGTCGTGTGGCAGACCCTGTCGCTGAAATGATGGGTTCGTTAAAGTGTGCATGTCCTGTTTATACAACATAAGGGTGGGTGGGAGGGCCCAAGGACAATTCCATCTTGCACCTCTTTTTTCTTTCATTTTTCTTTGCATCATGTGCTGTTTGGGGACAATTTTTTTGAAGTGCCATCCTGCCTGACACTGCAGTGCCACTCCTAGATGGGCCAGGTGTTTGTGTCGGCCACTTGTGTCGCTTAGCTTAGCCATCCAGCGACCTTGGTGCGCCTCTTTTTTTCTTTGCATCATGTGCTGTTTGGGGACAATTTTTTGGAAGTGCCATCCTGCCTGACACTGCAGTGCCACTCCTAGATGGGCCAGGTGTTTGTGTCGGCCACTTGGGTCGCTTAGCTTAGCCATCCAGCGACCTCGGTGCAAATTGTAGGACTAAAAATAGTATTGTAAGGTGTGAGGTGTTCAACTTCAGAATAGACTGGAAATGAGTGGAAATTATGGTAATTGAGGTTAATAATACTATGGGATCAAAATGACCCCCAAATTCTATGATTTAAGCTATTTTTTAGGGTTTTTTGTAAAAAACACCCGAATCCAAAACACACCCGAATCCGACAAAAAATTTTCGGTGAGGTTTTGCCAAAACGCGTCCGAATCCAAAACACGGCCGCGGAACCGAATCCAAAACCAAAACACAAAACCCGAAAAATGTCCGGTGCACATCACTAACACAAGTCAAACTTGAGATTCGAACCAGTGACCCTGACATCACTGTGGGAAAGACATTATGCTACAGAGCCTGCCCATGTTTTGCACAGCAGACAGACTTTTCTCAAGGTGTATTCTGTGTATTTAGTGTTGATGGTGAAATGTAATAAAATCAATAATAATAAACACTACGCAACATCCAACTGAGGATACAACCATCATCCACAAGCCCAGGGTACTCTAAGCCATCTGGAAGCATTTCCAAGTTACTCACTGAACCACCACATGGCCAAGGCTCTGTAGCCTACTGATTAAGTGTCCTGTCTGCAGTTATGTATCCTACAAACAGTAATGACAGGGTCACTGGTTCGAATCTCAAGTTTGACCTGTGTTTATAGTATTGGTAATTTTCTGACCGATATTGATATTTGTAACAGTCCCAGAATACACCTTGAGAAAAGTCTCTCTGCTGTGCAAAACATGGGCAGGCTCCATAGCCTAACGGTTAAGTGTCCTGCCCACGGTGATGTACCCTGCAGACAGGGATGTCAGGGTCACTGGTTTGTATCCCGGGTTCAACCTGTGTTTATAGTATTGGTCATTTTCCGCCTGAACCAGTGACTCTGACATCACTGCCTGCAGGGTATGTCACTGTGGGCAGGACACCTAGGAGTGGTGGAGACACCATAATGCCTATGGAGCAGGAGCAGAAGCCGGACTGTAACATCACTGGTCATGGGGTGGGAAGAGACACAGGCCACGCTCAGTACAGCATGGTGGTATGCTCTGCTCCCCGACACCACCGGGGAGATGGCTATACCCACATGGTGCTCCAGGACCTCATGGCTAGATGCAGGCCAGTCTTCCCAAGTCTGCCCCCTCCCCCCCAGTTGCGGCCCTGTTATCTCTATTGCACATAGGGATACTTCCGGAAAATGGTGACATTTTCTTTGAGATTTTATCAGCAACAGCATCAATATTTGCTGGGTGTGCGGTGTAGCCCCCCGGACTGAGGGGACTGTGTGCCCCTCACAGATTGCACCCATCATAGATAGAACCTCTTAAAATGTTTTGAAATTATATCACCCAAACCCCATATTTTATGCAGAGATCTCACATTTTGCACAATGTTTTAATGCTTCAAAAATATCACACGGTGCATGTGAAAGCGTACAGATTAATTACCTCATTAATTCATGGATTTATTTATGTACTGATTTGTGTATCACAGAATGTATAAGGGTGTTATGTCCACTGGATAACGACGCAGAGGACGGAATCATTGGCAGATAATAGCAGATGGGGCGCAGCTCTTCATCGCTAGTAATGTACGGCGCAATATTGTTTTTCCTACCTTCCCAGAGACACGTCTCACGTATAACAATAAGCAGCTCTGATCTCTTACAATCTAGAATTTGCAGATAAATAAAACAGTCACTAAACTCCGAGAGTTGCTCCGGGACAGAATAATATAACAACAGAAATCTTTGACGCGACGCTGAGAACGCGGAGTCACTGGGTGGCTTTCTTTGATGTCCCACATGTAGAATAGAATAGAATCGTCTCTTCAGCCCTTTGTATAAATGTTCTCATTGCATGTCGGAATCAAAAGAGCTGTGTAGTCAGAAGGCCTGGAAAATACATTCACGTGAAAAACTCTTATTACTTATTTAAGCGTTTGTTTTTTATTGGTACATATTTTTTACTAATGTTTCCCAGCACCCCTGCACTGACAGCCCCCCTTACCAATAACCCTATTTGGGACACAGAAACTTTGGTTTATAAACCAATAGATCCATGCTTGGGCGCAGGCGGCCTAATTAGTACAACAGTCAATTTGATTAGCTGTCTGTGCTGAAGCATTGGTACCCTTAAAAACCGGACTAGTACGGTGCGTTGACAACCTAATTTGGAAACCACTGAACCATAGTTTATGGAATAGTCCAAGCAACACTAAGAGCAATGCAAAACTAAAACCCCTAGCGATCACTGGGCTAAAGAAAATCTCGAACAGTGTTTTAAACATTCAGTATGTCTGCCAGATGTAGATGGACTTTTGATACCCTCCAATCACAGAGCAGCTATACTGAAATAGCCCCTCCCCCGAGGAGTCAGATCCTGAGAGCAGAGCTGATCTGTGTCCTAGCAAAGGGGCTAATGAAAGATGCTGTAGACAGTGGGAACAAAGCCAGAAGCTCCAAACACCTCAGGGCCGGATTAAGGGGGTAATTCCAAATTGATCGCAGCAGGAAATTTTTTAGCAGTTGGGCAAAACCATGTGCACTGCAGGGGAGGCAGATATAACATGTGCAGAGAGAGATAGATTTGGGTGGGTTATTTTGTTTCTGTGCAGGGTAAATACTGGCTGCTTTATTTTTACACTGCAATTTAGATTGCAGATTGAACTCACCACACCCAAATCTAACTCTCTCTGCACATGTTATATCTGCCCCCCCCCTGCAGTGCACATGGGCCCTCATTCCGAGTTGTTCGCTCGTTATTTTTCTTCGCATCGGTGCGATTAGTCGCAAACTGCGCATGTGCAACGTTCGCAGCGCGCCTGCGCCAAGTAAATTTGCTAAAAAGTTTGGTATTTTACTCACGGCTTAACGAAGAAATCTCTTCGTTCTGGTGATCGGAGTGTGATTGACAGGAAGTGGGTGTTTCTGGGCAGAAACTAGCCGTTTTATGGGTGTGTGCGAAAAAACGCAGCCGTTTCTGGGAAAAACGTGGGAGTGTCTGGAGAAACGGGGGAGTGTCTGGGCGAACGCTGGGTGTGTTTGTGACGTCAAACCAGGAACGAAACTGACTGAACTGATCGCAGTGTAGGAGTAAGTGTGGAGCTACTCAGAAACTGCTAAGAATTTTCTATTCGCAATTCTGCAAATCTTTCGTTCGCAATTCTGCTATGCTAAAATACACTACCAGTAGGCGGCGGCTTAGCGTGTGCAAAGCTGCTAAAAGCAGCTAGCGAGCGAACAACTCGGAATGACCCCCATGGTTTTGCCCAACTGCTAAAAAATTTCCTGCTGCGATCAACTTGGAATTACCCCCTAAGCCTTGGGGGTGCCTGGGGCACTTAAAACAGGGGGTCCCCCGGTGGAAGGTGGGGGATGTATAGTAGATTGTGCATACCTCCCAACATGTTCCATTTCAGGAGGGACAAAATTATGTCTTCGTGGACTTCCCTCTTAATATATGATTGGCGTCACCTGTGTTGAACTATTCAGTTGATAAGAAAGCTGGTTCAACACAGGTGATTGCAATCATAAATTAAGAAGGAAGTCCTGGTAGAGAGCATTTTGTCCCTCCGTGAATGGGTCATGGTGGGAGGTATAGATTGTGTATATTACCTTTAAACCAATAGCGTATAATAGTTTTAAACTAATAGTTAAATAATGCCTGGGGACTGTTTATAGCTCCACCTAATTGAAAGACAACTATTTTATACAGTGTTCTTGTAGTGGAACAAAGACAACTTAAGCAACCTTACAATACACATAGAAAGTAAAATAACGTATGTTGTCATATGGAAGAATAGCAGCAGCCTCTGTACTACTTACACACTGGGACAGGACTCAGGAGCACTCTGTGTGTATCTCTATCTCTAGACCCAAATGGTTTAGTTGCATAAAAGTTTACACAGGACTCAGACACCCAGGTGGGGAGGAGGAGAAACTGGGATCCCTGTGTCACTTACAGCTCTCTCCACCCTCCTATCTCTCCTCTGGTCAGAAAGCTCCGTCTGTAGCTCATAAAACATGATATTCCTGTGTCTGTGCCTGCACTGCATATTGTCCTGCTCACATTCTGACTCTCTCATTAAGAGGGAAAGCTAGTGATATCAGTGTGCTTTAGCCGGGGGGCCCTGACACAGGGGGGCCCGGGGAACAGTATGCCTTGCATTCCACCCTTAATCTGGCTATGAAACATCTGTATATAAGTATATAGCCCCAGAAGCCAAGGGTTTCATTTCCCCATACTGTTTTTTTTAAGTCTGCAATTTGCAACTGCATATATATTCTTAGGACAACTGGCAGTCAGCAAGTCTAACAATAGCACCAGAACCAATCGTGACATGTTATTTATACAGTGGTCCCTGCAGCCAACAGGTGCAGTAGCTGTGCGGACAGCACAGAGAGCTCCAGCTGTATAATAGCTCCGACTGTTTGGACGCTGGACTCATAATGGCTGCTTTTGTCCACTGTACTGGACTTGTCTAATTTACAGCAGCATCCAGTGCTTGGAGTAGATGTGAGTTAAGAGGCATGTGATGTGAGTCACTTATATTAATGTGTAGATGCTACTTATAGTCAAAACTCTGCAGTATACTGGTCTATGACAGGTGCCTCACCTAACGCACCTGACCGCACGTCCCTTATCAGAACTCACCAAATCTCCAACAGTATACTGTATACTGCTGCACCTGTGTATAATGCCCACATGTGTATACTGCTGCACCTGTGTATAATGCCCACATGTGTATACTGCTGTACCTGTGTATAATGCCCACATGTGTATACTGCTGCACCTGTGTATAATGCCCACATGTGTATACTGCTGCACCTGTGTATAATGCCCACATGTGTATACTGCTGCACCTGTGTATAATGCCCACATGTGTATACTGCTGCACCTGTGTATAATGCCCACATGTATATACTGCTGCGCCTGTGAATAAAGTCCACGTGTATATACTGCTGCGCCTGTGTATAATGCCCACATGTATGTCCTGCTGCACCTGTGTATAATGCCCACATGTATATACCGCTGTACCTGTGTATAATGCCCACATGTATATACCGCTGCACCTGTGTATAATGCCCACATGTATATACCGCTGCACCTGTGTATAATGCCCACATGTATATACCGCTGCACCTGTGTATAATGTCCACATGTGTATACCACTGCACCTGTGTATAATGTCCACATGTGTATACTGCTGCACCTGTGTATAATGCCCACATGTGTATACTGCTGCACCTGTGTATAATGCCCACATGTGTATACTGCTATCCTTTATTAAGAAAAATTGCAACATACATTACATAAATATGGTAAAACTCATAAAAATAGGACATACAATATACATTGAGTTGTTGCCCAATAATCCAAACCAAAAAGCAACAACACTTGTATAACTATACGCAATGTCAATATTGCTTAACATCTAAACAAAAAACAACCTACTATATACAAACAACACATATTATAACCATAAGCAATGAAAAGATGAATGAAGTCTTTTAGTCACATGCAAACCGCTTTAATTAAAAAAACAGAAAAAAAGAAAATCTACGGGAAGGTGAAGGATAGGAAGCCATAAGATGAACAAGAAAAGGACTTCTGCTACCCACTCAAGGGGGTTTCAGGTGGCGCCAGAGCCTGGACCACCCGACAGCATCCAACCTCTTCCTATCCATATCCATCATCCTCTTAACCTCGTGCAGAATATTTCCCACCACCTCCTCACAGGGGAGGACCTTTGCTCTGAGGGAAACCTGACACCGTGCACCCCATGTGTGAAACCTAACTGCTAAACTAACTATAAAAATTGTGGTTAAATCAAACCTTCTATACCCTTTGAACGCCCCATAAACCCACTCAGGGTAACTAAGCCCCGAAAGGCACGGGATGCGTAAGGCCCTTGATACCGCTCTGTAAACCTTTATATTGAAGGGACACTCAAGGAGGAAATGGTCCATTGTCTCCACCTCCCCTAGACATTCCTCACGTGGGCAGCCACGATCATTGGCACTTCGACACTTGAGGTTACCCCGCACATAAAGCCTCCCTTGGAAAGAAAGCCAGGCAATATCTCTGAACTTCAGTGGGATTCTTTGAGAATTAATCAAAGACAACCCATCTGAGCAGACACTGCCTGGGCAGTCCCTTAACGACAGCGGAGCATAAAAGTGAGTCTGCAAAATTCTTCTCTCCAACTCCCTTCTAGAGAAGTTTTTGACTTCACCCACCTCCAGCCCCCAAAGCCTCGTCATCTTCAAGCACAGTATAACGTAGATCGGGAGGTAGCCATGCCGGACTCGAAAGGTTTTTACTTGGCCACCATCCATCCATAACCTGAGGAAGGGAAACACCCAGGCCCTAAAACTCTCTACCCATCGAGGGGGAGTTCCTAGAAACAAACTCCCTAGATTCAGTTTTAAAAACGTTGTAGCAAAAAACACCACAGGGTTGACCATACTCAGCCCCCCCTGTTCCCTCGATCTGTAGGTGATCCCTCTCTTGACCAGATTCATTCTATTCCCCCATAACATCAGGAAGAATAAATAATTCATCTTGGTCCACAAAGACTGTGGCAAGAAGCACACATAACTGACATACAGAAAAAGCGGAATCAGATAGGTTTTGCATAAGTCAACCCTCTCCCTGAGAGAAAGTTGCCACCTTCTCCAGGACTGCACCTTCCTGGTAGCATCTTCCAGCCTCTTCTCCCAATTCTGAGTGGCATAATCACCACGGCCAAATTTGATACCTAGAATTTTTATCTCTGGACTGGCGCGGGGGAGGCTATCCGGAAGGGTAAATTCATCACCTTCCTCCCCCATCCAGAAAGCTTCACACTTATCCTGATTGATTCTGGAGCACGAAGCCTCAGAGTACTCACAGATAAGATGTTCCATGCCACGTGCCTCTGCCACAGATGACAGGACCACAGTAACATCGTCTGCGTAGGCCACCACCCTCAGCGGCAACCCAGGGCCCAGCTGAACCCCTGCCACAGCACCGCTCTCAATCCTCCGCACAAAAGGATCAATTGCAAATACATATAGAAGGGGGCTCAGGGGACACCCCTGACGGACACCCGAGTCGACCGCAAAAGCAGGGCCTACCCAGCCATTGGCAAGTGGGAAGCTCTCAGCCTGATTGTAAATGACACGTAGCCAATCTACCACCCTCGCTGGAAGACCATACCTCTCCAGCACAGCCCACAGGTACTGATGATTAACTCGGTCAAAAGCCTTGGACTGATCCAATGCCAGCAAATACTTGCCCCATTTTTCAGCACGACATTGCTCCACAGCCTCCCGGATGCCAAGGACAGCACTAAAGGTGCTTCGGCCTTTTACAGTGCAATGCTGAGACGGAGAAAGTAACAGCCCGGAAACTTCCATCAGCCGATTAAAAAGTACCTTTGCCAGAATCTTTCTGTCCGTATTGAGAAGAGCGATGGGGCGCCAGTTCTCAACACGCACCGGGTCCCTACCTTTAGACAATAATATGAGAGCAGAGGATCTCATAGAGGGAGGGAGTGATCCCTTACCCAGGCTTTCATTAAATACCTCCATGAGATGAGGAGCCAATATGTCTGAAAAAGCTTTAAAAAATTCAGATGTTAACCCATCTGGGCCCGGAGATTTTTTTATAGACAAACTGTCTATGGCTCTCTTGACCTCCTCCACTGTCACATCACTGCCCAAAGAGTCAAAAGAAGGATCAAGTTGCTCAAGTCCAGGTGTCTCCCTCAGAAACTGATCCATCCTCTCTCTGATGAGTGGCTGCTCAGACAAAAGGCTGGAGTAATAGGACCTGATGACTCCCAAAATACCCTCCCTGTCTTCATGAAGAGTACCCTGGTCATCAAACAGGCCCCTGACCTCCCTCAAATCAACTGATTTTCTGCAACTCTGGTAGGGATCAGGCGAGTGGTATTTTCCATAATCCCTCTCCAGAATCAAAGAAGCCAGGCGATCGTACTGATATTCCTTCATCTGAGCCTTCACCCGGGAGATTTCCCCACTATCTCCACGCTCAGAGATCAAGAAATTCAGTTTCTTTCTCAGGCTCTGATAGATACATCTTTTTGTCAAGTTTTTCCTGGCTACCAGCCTTTGAAAAAGCCTTCGAGTTCTCTTTTTACACTCCTCCCACCACTCAGACCTACTCCAACCAGCCTCCAGAAGTGTTTCCTGTAGTTGAAGAAAGTCTCGAAAGGACTGTCTAACTCCTTCCTCCTTTAGGAGCTCGGAATTCAAACGCCAAAGGCCCCGCCCTTTCTGAGGGGTTTCTGAGACGTTCAAAGCAACACACAGAAAAACGTGATCGGAGAACTCTACTGGCTTTGTCTCAGGAGGCAAAGTTTTCGAGGACTCCTTCACAAAAAACCTATCTATCCTAGACCTACGACTACCACAATGATAGGTGAAACCTGTGAGGTCTGGGAAATGGCGAACGTGCACATCCACCAGACCAGCCTCTCTAACCATGCTAACTAGAAAATTGGAATCATAGCCCAGGGTCGCCTTTGTGTCCCCTCTGTCTTTTGGCCTAATGACGGTGTTAAAATCACCTCCAAAGACAATCTGCCGGGCTGTAAAAAGAAACGGTTTTATCTCCCTGAAAAGACATTTCCTGTCCCACTTTGAATGGGGCCCATAGATGTTTATTAGCCTCAGGTCATGTCCTCTCAGGTTGACATCTAAAATCATGCACCTACCTACCTGTAAATCTATAATCCTGTGCACGTTTACCATATCAGTAAAAAGCACTGCCAACCCACTGGACGCCTCGGCCGCAAGAGACCAGAAGGAAGGCCCCCGCTTCCACTGACACTTGGCCCGATGGAGTGTGGCCAAGTCACCTACCCTGGTCTCCTGCAAAAATAAAAAGTCAACATCAACCGTGTTGAAAAAATCGAAGGCCAAGAAACGAGCACGTTCAGAAAACACGGAAGCCACATTAATGGTGGCACATCGTATAGGTTGGGGATCCATGTTTCTTGGATTATAGAGGTAGGACCCCATTCACTTTTTCTTTGCTTGTCTTTTAGAATCCTACTCTTTTACACGTAACCCCGAAGGGAAGAACATCCTCATCAGACAAAGAGATTTCTTCCACCTCCCCCTCCTCCACCCCACCAACAACTGAGACCACAGTCTCACAGAACAGACCCTTAGATCCCTGTACAACAACACCCTCCCTAATATCACACCCCTCCCCATTTGCAACCCTGTCTGGGGGAGGATCCGGATCAGGGACTTTTGGGGCAATAATACAAGAACCGCCCCCAGGATCATCCCCACCAGAGGACGCCAAAGGAGAATAGGTAAGGCTCCCCGCCTCAAGGCTAGGAGTCTCCTCCACCACCATCACCTCTCCCGGAGATTGAGGGGCCTTCCCCTCTGAACTCTGCACTACCTCAACCTTATTCAATAACGGTACCAAGGCCTGGCTTAACTCTGTCCCTGTAGGATCCCACTCTAGATCCCCCTGAGAACTATCTAAGTGCTTGGTTTTGCTCTGAACTTTACCACATCCCCCCTTTTCCTGTTTAGCTTTGACCGTAACTGCCACGCCATCAACAGACAGATTAGAGGCCTGTTTTGGCTTTTTACTTTTAGAAGTATTCGGAACAAACACTAGCTCTTTTCCCCCAACCATGACTACCTCCCCCTCATCCTCATCATCAGCAGAGGACAAAACGTCAAACCTATTAGAGCATACAACGTCCACACCCTTCTTTTTCAGCTTCTTCCTCTTGCCTTTACTCACCGCCTGAAAAGATGCTTCCCCCCTTTCGACCTGGACTTTCCCTACCCCACCAGCTTCTAGTTTCCTCAACATATCCTGATGCTGTAAAGCAACCACCATGTTATCCTCATGACTGGGCCTGATTTCTAGTGCCTCCTCAACCACCCCTGCATCATGATTATGCAATGCTTTAGGGCACCGACTATAAGGATGGCCATCCGCTCCGCAGAGATTGCACCTCACCTTATTACACTCACTGGACCCGTGCCCCATCTGGCCACACAAAGCACATTTAACAACCGTACAATCATTACTAAGGTGGCGAAAGTCACCACACTTGTGACAAGTTCTGGGCTGCCCAGGATAGAAGCACTGAAGCCGGTCACGGCCAATATAAGCAGCAGATGGTATGTGCTTAGTCTCAGCCCCTACCTGGTGCAACCTCACAAAGGTCGAATAGGCACCACCCCAGACCCCCTTAGTGTAATCAAATTTCTCAAGTGGGGACAACACTGTGCAGGACCTGGACAACCAATATACGATATCCGCAGACGGTAGTGACTCATTACGCACCAGAACAGTAATCTTTACCCTATCCTGCCTGGTGATGGTGTTGGTTTTAAAATGGCAGTACGGCTCCTTGGTCTTGTTCTTCTCCCATTGGGAGCCAAAAGCTTGCAAGCCATTCAGGGAGAGGAAGCTCAGATCAAAGTCGGGAGTTCTCACCGGATGGATGCACGCAAAAAGGTCTGCGGCCCTAAAACCCAGCGAGAATACTATATCCAAGAACTCCGACTTTGAAGGAGCCTCCCCTTCCCCTACCCATCTAAACTGAACCACATTACGCCTTTTTATAGGCTGATCCCCACTTACCCCAAGCTGAGGACCAGTACTAGCCCAACCAGAACCCTCCAAAGTTTTGGCATATGAACCAGATCCTGGTCTAACCACAGGAGAGATTACAGGGAGACCCTTGGGTGCTTGAACATTTACCTTCTTACTGACCTCTATACCCGCACTACCAGCCCCACCAGCCATCCTAGTTTGGTTTGCCTGGATCAAGCTTACGGCCGCTAAAGCCCTCACAGGCATATCCATATCTCCGTAAACTGTTTCTACTAGAGTAGTCTCCTCAGGGGTTAAACTGCTTTTATCAACTGCCGGCAGTCCTTGGGCCAATCTTTGCCCAGTTTTTAATATGGCTTCATACTTCGGAATTCCCATTGATGCAGTTAATGATGTCACTCGTGATGTCACACATGATGCGTCTTTGGCCCCGCCCCCCTCAGCCACCACAGCAACTAAGCCAGAGCCAGTCGCTGCTGGCTTACAGGGAGAGCCAGCCTCAGCATCTACCATGGCCCGCGCCGTCCCCATATCCGCAGCTTCAGAGGCAAGTGCATCGGGAGCAAGTCCACAGGAAGCAGTAGCAGCCACCAGAGCTCCAGCACCCGCCGTTACCCCAGCAGCCACCATGCCCCCTGCACTGCCACCACCCAGCACTCTCTCTGGGAGAGACGCCTCCCCCTCATGGAAAGCACAGGATGACGTCATCGCAGGGTTCCCCTCGATATCCACAGCACCAGACGCAATCCCAGAGGTTTCACCTCCATCATGGCCCACGATATCCACCACTTCTTCCGCAGTCTGGCTGCCCACTTCCATGTCTTCCACTGGAACTATGAGCCCAGATGCTGCCACAGAACCCGCCGGGACCGGGCCGCCATCACATCCGCCATCTTGTCCTGGTATGGACTCTAGCGGTGCTTTTTCCTTTTGCAATAGAGCCTGATCCTGCAACATTTTAATCCTCTTTTTAACTGCAGCCAACGTGTCATTCAGCTCCCAAAGTTCATCTTTCAGGACAACTCTCTCCCATCTGCTGCTACAGTTACGCCTTCTTTTTTTATAAGTAATGCGAGAGTATATACGGTTCTGCTCCATTCTTAATTCCTCTAGACTCATATTCATGTATTTATCACTAGAGGATGTTGAATCCTCCAGGCTGCAATCAGAAACCTCAGCATCTCCACCTGCAGCACTAACCCCCGCCTCACCACAGGCAAGTTCATTCACCTTATCACCTCCCTGAGTTACCTCACTCAGAGAGCCGGCATCCTGTGGTTTGGGGGTCTCCAGTTGGGGATCCTGTTTCATCACCGGACCCACAATCACTGGAAACGCTGTACTGTCCAAATCCTCCAGCACTGAGGCTTCCACTGCAATAGGTATGTCAGAATTCCCAGGGCCTCCCTCAGACCTTGCAGCCTGGGACTCTCCGTTATCCTCCTCCCCAGGAGGATCCATCCTCCCCTGGGAGGCTCCCAGGGGAAGCACTGCAGGCTTTTAAGAAGAACCAGGGCCTAGGAGCTATACACTGTGCACCTGTGTAGAATGGCCACATGTATATACCGCTGTACCTGTGTATAATGCCCACATGTATATACCGCTGCACCTGTGTATAATGCCCACATGTATATACCGCTGCACCTGTGTATAATGCCCACATGTATATACCGCTGCACCTGTGTATAATGTCCACATGTGTATACCACTGCACCTGTGTATAATGTCCACATGTGTATACTGCTGCACCTGTGTATAATGCCCACATGTGTATACTGCTGCACCTGTGTATAATGCCCACATGTGTATACTGCTGCACCTGTGTATAATGCCCACGTGTATATACTGCTGCACCTGTGTATAAAGTCCATATACTGCTGCACCTGTGTATAATGCCCACATGTATGTACTGCTGCACCTGTGTATAATGTCCACATGTATATACTGCTGCACCTGTGTATAATGTCCACATGTGTATACTGCTGCACCTGTGTATAATGTCCACATGTGTATACTGCTGCACCTGTGTATAATGTCCACATGTATATACTGCTGCACCTGTGTATAATGCCCACATGTATATACTGCTGCACCTGTGTATAATGACCACATGTATATACTGCTGCACCTGTGTATAATGACCACATGTATATACTGCTGCACCTGTGTATAATGTCCACATGTATATACTGCTGCACCTGTGTATAATGTCCACATGTATATACTGCTGCACCTGTGTATAATGTCCACATGTATATACTGCTGCACCTGTGTATAATGTCCACATGTATATACTGCTGCACCTGTGTATAATGTCCACATGTATATACTGCTGCACCTGTGTATAATGTCCACATGTATATACTGCTGCACCTGTGTATAATGCCCACATGTATATACTGCTGCACCTGTGTATAATGACCACATGTATATACTGCTGCACCTGTGTATTATGCCCACACAAACCCTGTTTTTATTTTGGAAAATGAGGCCTGGTGGGTGCATGTGAGACCGCTTCTACTGCCGCCTTCTAATCTCAGGTGATAGTGTAATGATGGATTCTGAGTTTGACATTGCCAGAGGATGAGTGGCCAATTAACAGTGAGGGTGTGTCTAGTCATAGACAGCCCTCCAACCCACTCCCTTCCATTCGTACACCAGAAAAATGTTCTGCTTCTACCTGCAAACTGGGGACGACCCCACAAACGCAGCCTCTCCATCTATTGAGCATATTTTACAGAATAGGAGGTGGCACCTCCTCTTATGAATACTGGGCAAAGTAGCATCTATTACTACGTAGCTATAATAGATGATGTTTCCCATTTATCACTGCTGTCACCCATAGGGTGTTCTAAGATAGTCATCCGGTGTCTGTATTGCGCATGTACCCCACTGGTCAGTGCATGTGTACAGTCCTCCTTGTCTGAGAGGGATCTGAAGATCCCTCTCCGGGAATAATGTCCTCTCAGGATACACATGCTAACGTCATTCGTTAGCTACGAAATGCTCTGCTTGATAAACCGCCCCAGATTGCAGCACAATTGCCTAATCTCCCGGATTGGCTGGGAGGCTTCAAAAAATCGAGTGGCACTCCCGGTCCCCCGGAAAGGTAGGCAAGTCTCTCGGAGGCCGGTTTCACCCCCAGCAGCCAACCGCATCCCCATCCCATGATCACGTCATCGTAGTCCTGTCCCCCCACTATTCAAAGCCGGTAATCTGGGCATTGAATAGGGAGTGGTGGGGCCACTATGATGACCACGACCCTGTTTTACCGACAAGTCTGCTGCCTCCCGCATGGGGTAGACGGTAAACGTTAATAAGTCACCCCACCAGTGCCGTATTAGGGCTTTATGGCGCCCTGTGCAGCTGGTGCCCCCTGAGTACATGATGTCATGCTGAGGAGGCAGGGCCTCCATCCAACAGGAAGTACAGCACTTTTGCAGCATTCTCAGGATGCTCCGAGGGACTGTACAGGATGCAGTGTATGCACCCAGAGGCCCCATCCCCCCACCCAGACACATGTGATCTTTGAGATAGCAGTGCTCACTCCGGTCACCACTAAGAATTATTGTGACTGCGTTCATTAACTTTGCTTCCGGGGGCGCTTTAACAGAGGAGGGAGCCCCTGTGTAGACTCCAGGTGGGACCTCCTCTGCACGGTGCTGTAGTCTCCTGCATTGTGCCAGAGTCTACCGCGAATGCGCAGGTCTCTGGAAACATGGCACCCACCATTGTACAGAGACCAATTTCATTACTCCGCATGCGCAGTGGCCATTTTTGAAGAGATTTTTACTGCGGCTGTAGTGTCCAATGCTTTACTCTGGACAGCTAAGCATTAATATGGGCGCAGTGTGTGCGGTATGGCCCTTGCCTGGACCCAGGGGCCTGTATGCACTGCACACATTGCACCAATTATAGAAACGCCAATGGTTGATTCTGATTTCAGCTGTGTTCGGCTGATGGTAAATAGCCCGATACTTAAGATTCTCTCAGTTGTGCCAAATCGTCCATTTCTGCCTGATTTAAGGCATTATAAATAGATAATGATAAATCCACTCCCTAGAAACCGGCTAAGAGGAGGAGACTCAGAATAACCAGGGATATAACCACAATCATGTTTATCACAGAAATGCATTGCAGTGTTCTAGTTCATTTTTCACATTAATAAAATAATATAGCTCAGTGATCATTTTCCTTGAAATAAGATATCTGCAGACAATGGCTTCCGATCCAGGGAGAGGACAATTTGCAGCTCCCATTAATATTACCATTATGAAGCTGTGCAGACAATATAACCTACACCACAGTTACTGATGTTTAATCATCTATAAAATACAAGAGCTATTCCCGGCTCTTTGTTCTGTAAAATTTTCTTCATTCCAGAAAATCATTGTGTAAAACAGAGAGAATTAAACCTGGATTTGTGACACATACAGAACATGGATTTTTTTTTTAACGTAAAGTAATTTTATCTGTACTCAGAAACGAAGCTTGTGTTCATTTTAAAGTATTGGGATATAAGTTTGCATTCCACTTCAGTTTAAGGGGTCTATTTACTAATCCTTGGATGGAAAAAAAAAGAGGACGGAGATAAAGTACCAGCCAATCAGCTCCTAACTGTCAGTTAGGAGCTGGTTGGCTGGTACTTTAGCTCCGTCCACTTTATCTCCAGACAAGGCTTAGTAAATACTAGACACCTAAGTGTTTATATTTGGTCACAATAATAATAATAATAATAATAATAGGATTTTTGTTACCTACCAGTAAATCCTTTTCTCGTAGTCCGTAGATGATGCTGGGGTCCACATTAGTACCATGGGGTATAGACGTGTCCACCACGAGCCATTGGCACTTTAAGATTTTGAGAGTGTGGGCTGGCTCCTCCCTCTATGCCCCTCCTACCAGACTCAGTCTAGAAACTGTGCCCGAGGAGACGGACAACTTTGAGAGAAGGATTATACACAGATAGTGGCGAGATTCACACCAGCTCACACATACAAGGCACATCAAGCTAACTAGCTTGAACTACTCAGCAACAGCTGAAACATTACTTACCAAATAACCATGCAGTACATAACTAAAACGAAGTTGTACTGAACCAAATAACATTTGCAGGAAAACGAAGCGCTGGGCGGGCGCGCAGCATCCTCTACGGACTACGAGAAAAGGATTTACCGGTAGGTAACCAAAATCCTATTTTCTCTTACGTCCTAGAGGATGCTGGGGACCACATTAGTACCATGGGGATGCACCAAAGCTCCCAGAACGGCAGGGAGAGCGCGGAGGCTTCTGCAGAACTGATTGACTGAACTTCAGATCATCAGAGGCCAAAGTATCGAACTTGTAAAACTTTGCAAACGTGTTCAACCCAGACCAAGTTGCAGCTCGGCAAAGTTGCAATGCCGAGACACCCCGGGCAGCTGCCCAGGAAGACCCCACCTTATGAGTAGAGTGGGCCTTAACAGATTTAGTACACGGCAGTCCTGCCGTAGAATAAGAAAAAAACAAAAAGTGGCTGCGCTGTGTGTCAGCAGCTATATAAAATTGGAGAGCACAACGTGTAAAATATTAAGAATTTATTCTCATAATAGAAACAATTTAAAACATGTAAATTGACAATACACCTATATCTGTCTCCGGTGATGTAAAAGTTCAGACATATAATGAAAGTGGCTATCCAATGTAATATTTCCTATTGTGCAATATGGTGGAAACAGGAGGATTTATAAATGCAATTCCAGATTGATATTAAGAGCGTATACTACCTCTCCGACAGGGGCTGGTATAAACTAGCCGAGCGTCCCCGGCTAGTAAGTCCTGCGTTGCCCGATGTTGTGCACAGCGGAGAGGAAAGATCCGGTGCCCAGTGCCGAGCACCTACCGCTATGAAGGGGTGTGCAGTCGTTTCCTGTTCTCCTAATCGCCGGCCGGCAATAGTAGCAAGCTGCTGCGATGCACGATGTATTACACACCGGAGCGGAGAGATGGGTTGCCCAATGCTGAGCACCTGCCGCCAAGGAGGAATGTGCGGCCGTCTCCTGTTCTCGTGATCGCTGGCCGGCGGTAGTAGCAAGCTGCTGCAATGCACGATGTATTACACAGTGGAGCGGAGAGATGAGTTGCGGGGTCCTTCCACACACCTGGTCCAGGTGAATTATCCTTGTGCAACCTACACAGCTACATTTCCATCTAGCTGACCGGCTGACCGCGGCAAGAGGCCGTTCTTTACTTCACCACAGCAGCTTGCTACTACCGCCGGCCAGCGATCACGACGGCCAGCGATCACGAGAACAGGAGACAGCCGCACATTCCTCCTTGGCGGCAGGTGCTCAGCATTGGGCAACCCATCTCTCTGCTCCGCTGTGTAATACATCGTGCATTGCAGCAGCTTGCTACTATTGCCGGCCGGCGATTAGGAGAACTAGAAACGACTGCACACCCCTTCATAGCGGTAGGTGCTCGGCACTGGGCACCGGATCTTTCCTCTCCGCTGTGCACAACATCGGGCAACGCAGGACTTACTAGCCGGGGACGCTCGGCTAGTTTATACCAGCCCCTGTCGGAGAGGTAGTATACGCTCTTAATATCAATCTGGAATTGCATTTATAAATCCTCCTGTTTCCACCATATTGCACAATAGGAAATATTACATTGGATAGCCACTTTCATTATATGTCTGAACTTTTACATCACCGGAGACAGATATAGGTGTATTGTCAATTTACATGTTTTAAATTGTTTCTATTATGAGAATAAATTCTTAATATTTTACACGTTGTGCTCTCCAATTTTATATAGCTGCTGACACACAGCGCAGCCACTTTTTGTTTTTTCTTAGTCTATCAATCCATCTCACATAGTGGTTGTGGCAAGCGCAGTGTCTCAGGAGCCAGTTTTATATTTGTTTTATTTTTGTCTGGTTTATTTAATTGACTCATTTGGATGAGGCGCTGTATAAGTAGTTTTCTTTGTTGTTCTGCCGTGGAATAAGCGAGCTGGATAGTGAACCGTTTCCAGCGAGAAATAGTCTACTTACAAGCAGGACACCCAATCTTCTTGGGATCATATAGGACAATGCACATATGATGGTGAGCTGCTCAATCAGATTGTAATTTCACTCAGGTGCTAAAAGGGGAGGGGTAATTCTGTGAAAGAAAAAACAATTTGTGTTCCCTAATGAACACTGAGTGAAAAATAATAATACTACATAATAATCAGATAATACGGAGATCTTAGTTGCGTATATCTGCAGATATAGGGTTAAGCCCCCAGGCCGATCGACAAGGCTTCTCCGTCACTGGGGGTCCCTAATACTAGGTATGGGTCCGGGGTGCAGGACCCCATCACGTCAACACAGGTCGGCTACCCCAGGTCAGCACACAGGTGAAAATTAATAAGGGTTAATAAGAAGCACAGAAGTGCTACTTAAGTGGTGTGATTAAAATAATACAAATATATATACAAAGTGATAGGGAAAATCATAAGTTTTAATAAAGTGTTAGGGTGTGCCGACCTGAAGCCGCCCAGCCATACCGACACAGGGGCCACTGCACCCCACACCCACCCCATAAATAATTACACATATGTCTGGGTCTAAATTCCCAGTGTGCATTAGGGAACACAAATTGTTTTTTCTTCCACAGAATTACCCCTCCCCTTTTAGCACCTGAGTGACATCACAATCTGATTGAGCAGCTTACCATTTTGTGCATTGTACTTAGAGAGGCATGGATGGGTCAGCATTAGGAGGGATTGCTGACTACAGAGTGCCATTGGAGAAGTTAGGGGTGTCTCCAGGTAAGCTGGCTCTCAGATACTGTAGGAGCCATTATCATGTGGCCTTACACTGGGAATTTAGACCCAGACATATGTGTAATTATTTATGGGGTGGGTGTGGGGTGCGGTGGCCCCTGTGTCGGTATGGCTGGGCGGCTTCCGGTCGGCACACCCTAACACTTTATTAACACTTATGATTTTCCCTATCACTTTGTATATATATTTGTATTATTTTAATCACACCACTTAAATAGCACTTCTGTACTTCTTATTAACCCTTATTAATTTTCACCTGTGTGCTGACCTGGGGTAGCCGACCTGTGTTGACGTGATGGGGTCCTGCACCCCGGACCCATACCTAGTATTAGGGACCCCCAGTGACGGAGAAGCCTTGTCGATCGTCCTGGGGGCTTAACCCTATATCTGCAGATATACGCAACTAAGATCTCCGTATTATCTGATTATTATGTAGTATTATTATTTTTCACTCAGTGTGCATTAGGGATCATATAGGACAAACAGAGAGTCCGACTTTCTGTGACGAGAAGTTCTCTTCACATATATCTTCAGAGCCCTTACAACATCCAAGAACTTTGATGTAATTGAGGAGTCAGTAGCCACTGGCACCACAATAGGTTGGTTGATATGAAATGCCGACACAACCTTCGGAAGAAACTGCTGACGTGTCCGGAGCTAAGCTCTATCTTCGTGGAAGATCAAGTAAGGGCTTTTACAGGATAAAGCCCCCAATTCGGACACGCGTCTAGCAGAAGCTAAGGCCAACAACGTGACCGCCTTCCATGTAAGAAATTTGACCTCAACCTTCTGTAGAGGCTCAAACCAATCCGACTTGAGGAACTGCAACACCACGTTAAGGTCCCAAGGCGCCGTAGGCGGTACAAAGGGAGATTGGATGTGCAGAACTCCCTTCAAAAAAGTCTGAACCTCAGGAAGGGCAGCCAATTGTTTCTGAAAGAATATGGATAGGGCCGAAATCTTGACCTTCACAGATCCTAACCTCCGGCCCATATCCACACCTGCTTGCAGGAAGAGGAGAAAACGTCCGAGTTGAAACTCCACCGTAGGAAACTTCTTGGATTCACACCAAGAGACATATTTCTTCCAAATACGATGGTAATGTTTAGATGTTACCCCTTTCCTAGCCTGTATGAGGGTAGGAATGACCTTCTTTGGAATCAGGTGCTAAACTTCCATGCTGTCAAACGTAGCTGCAGTAAGTCTTGATAGGCGAACGGCCCCTGCTGCAGCAGGTCCTCCCGAAGAGGAAGAGGCCTCGGCTCTTCTTGCAGTAGATTCAGAAGGTCTGCGTACCAAGCCCTTCTTGGCCAGTCTGGGGCAATGAGAATCGCTTGAACCCTTGTTCTCCTAACGAGATTTAGGATTCTTGGGATGAGTGGGAGTGGTGGAAACATGTACACTGACCGGAACACCCACGGAGACACCATGGCATCCACTGCCACTGCCTGTGGGTCCCTCGACCTGGAACAATAACGCCAAAGCTTCTTGTTGAGACGAGAGGCCATCATGTCTATTTGGGGTAATACCCAAGGGTCTGTTATTTCCTTGAACACCTCCGGATGGAGACCTCACTCCCCTGTATGGAGATTGTTTCTGCTGAGGAAGTCTGCTTCCCAGTTGTCTACTCCCGTAATGAAGATGGCTGACAGCGCCAACGCGTGCTTTTCTGTCCAGAGGAGTATTCTTGTCACCTCTGACATTGCCACTCTGCTCCTCTTTCCGCCCTGTCAGGTCATGTAAGCCACTGTTGTTACGTTGTCCGACTGCACTTGAATGGCCCGCTTTCTTAGAAGAGGGGCCGCCTGAAGAAGACCGTTGTAGACGGCTCTTAGTTCCAGGATGTTGATGGGCAGGCCTGCTTCCAGGCTTGACCACCGACCTTGGAAGGTTACACCTTGCGTGACTGCTCCCCAGCCCCGAAGGGTCGCATCCATGGTTAGAAGGACCCAATCCTGAATCCCGAACCTGCCGTCCTCCAGAAGGTGAGGTAAATGTAACCACCAGAGAAGCTAAATCCTGGCCCTCAGCATCAGACAAATTCTCTGGTGCATGTGGAGATGAGATCCCGACCACTTGTCCAGAAGATCCAGTTGAAAGGTCCGAGCGTGGAACCTCCCGTACTGGAGAGCCTCGTAAGAGGCTACCATCTTTCCCAACAGGCGAATGCATTGATGAACCGACACCCGGGCTGGCTTCAGGACATCCCGGTCCATAGTTTGTATCACCAACGCCTTTCCCTGCGGAAGAAACACCTTCTACACTCTGTCCAGGATCATTCCCAGTAGAGATGAGCGGGTTCGGTTCTTCGAGATCCGAACCCCCCCGAACTTCACACATTTTACACGGTTCCGAGGCAGCATCGGATCTTTCCGCCTTGCTCGGTTAACCCGAACGTCATCATCCAGCTGTCGGATTCTCGCGAGATTCGTATTCTATATAAAGAGCCGTGCGTCGCCGCCATTTTCACTCGTGCATTGGAGATTGAACGGAGAGGACGTGGCTGCGTTCTCTCCCTGAAAAGCTCTGTAATCTGTGCTCAGTGTGCTGCAAATATCTGTGCTCAGTGTGCTGCAAATATCTACGTTCTCTGCCTGAAAACGCTCCATATCTGTGCTCAGTGTGCTGCAAATATCTGTGCTCAGTGTGCTGAAAATATCTACGTTCTCTGCCTGAAAACACTCCATATCTGTGCTCAGTGTGCTGCAAATATCTGTGCTCAGTGTGCTGCATTGTGGGGACTGGGGACCACCAGTATATAATTATACTTATAGTAGTACAGTACAGTAGGCCATTGCTGTATCTTGCAGCTCTGTGTCACTGCAAGTATCCATTCCATATCTGTGCAGCATTTTTGTGAGCAGTATATATAGTATTACAGTGTAGCATTTTGGTGACCCAACAGTATATAGTTGTGTACAGTAGGCCGTTGCTGTATCTTGCAGCTCTGTGTCACTGCAAGTATCTATCCATTCCATTTTCTTCCAGTGATTTGGACCAATAATACCATTGTTTAGAACAAATAATTCCAGTGATTTTGTCATTTTCTTCCAGTGATTTGGACCAATAATACCATTGTTTAGAACAAATAATTCCAGTGATTTTGTCATTTTCTTCCAGTGATTTGGACCAATAATACCATTGATTAGAACGAATAATTCCAGTGATTTTGTCATTTTCTTCCAGTGATTTGGACCAATAATACCATTGATTAGAACAAATAATTCCAGTGATTTTGTCATTTTCTTCCAGTGATTTGGACCAATAATACCATTGTTTAGAACAAATAATTCCAGTGATTTTGTCATTTTCTTCCAGTGATTTGGACCAATAATACCATTGATTAGAACGAATAATTCCAGTGATTTTGTCATTTTCTTCCAGTGATTTGGACCAATAATACCATTGATTAGAACAAATAATTCCAGTGATTTTGTCATTTTCTTCCAGTGATTTGGACCAATAATACCATTGATTAGAACAAATAATTCCAGTGAGTTTTTCATTTTCTTCCAGTGATTTGGACCGATAATACCATTGATTAGAACGAATAATTCCAGTGATTTTGTCATTTTCTTCCAGTGATTTGGACCAATAATACCATTGATTAGAATGAATAATTCCAGTGATTTTGTCATTTTCTTCCAGTGATTTGGACCAATAATACCATTGATTAGAACGAATAATTCCTGTGATATTGAGGTGTTTGTGTCGTTTAGCCGTCCAGCGACCACAGTGCACCTCTTTTTCTCTTTTCTTTGCATCATGTGCTGTTTGGGGAGTATTTTTTTAAGTACCATCCTGCCTGACACTGCAGTGCCACTCCTAGATGGGCCAGGTGTTTGTGCCGTCCTCTTGGGTCGCTTTGCTTAGTCATCCAGCGACCTCGGTGCAAATTTTAGGACTAAAAATAGTATTGTGAGGTGTGAGGTGTTCAGAATAGACTGGAAATGAGTGGAAATTGTGGTTATTGAGGTTAATAATACTATAGGATCAAAATGATCCCCAAATTCTATGATTTAAGCTGTTTTTGAGGGGGTTTTGAAAAAAAAAAACACCCGAATCTAAAACACACCGGAATCTGCCAAAAAAATTTCAGGGAGGTTTTGCCAAAATGCGTCCGAATCCAAAACACGGCCGCGGAACCGAATCCAAAACCAAAACACAAAACCCGAAAAATTTCCGGTGCACATCTCTAATTCCCAGGACGGACAACCTCTGGGTTGGTTCCAAGTGTGACTTTGGAAGGTTCAGAATCCAACCATGACTCCTGAGGAGGCTTGTTGTGAGAACAATGGACTGCATCAGCTTCTCCTTGGACGGTGCCTTTATCAGCAGATCGTCCAGATATGGAATGATGTTCACCCCTTGTTTGCGGAGGAGAACCATCATTTCTGCCATCACCTTGGTAAACACCCTTGGTGCTGTGGAGAGGCCGAATGGCAGGGCCTGGAAATGAAAATGACAATCCAGCAATGCGAAACGGAGATAAGCTTGATGCGGTGGCCATATCGGAATGTAAAGGTACGCATCCTTGATATCCAGTGATACCAGGAATTCCCCCTCTTCCAGACCTGATATCACCATCCTGAGCGACTCCATCTTGAACTTGAACTCTTTTAGAAAGAGATTCAATGATTTTAGGTTCAGAATGGGCCTGACCGAACCATCCGGTTTCGGTACCACGAAAAGGTTCGAATAGTAACCTTTGTTCTGCATGTGACGTGGTACTGGCACAATAACCTGTGCCTCCACCAACTTCTGGACAGCTTCTTGTAGTGCAGTGCTGTCTGCCAACAGAGTTGGCAAGCCTGATTTGAAAAAACGATGAGGGGGGAGACTTTGAAATTCCAGTCTGTATCCCTCGGATACAATATCTATCACCCAGGGATCCAGGCCGGACGATACCCAGACGTGACTCAAGTGTTGAGTCTCGCTCCCACCGGCTCCACCTCCAGGCCGCACGGTCCATCATCTTGCGGAGGACTTTGGCGTACCTGAAGAAGGCTTTTGTTCCTGGAAACCTGCAGCGGCAGGTTTCTTGGACTTAACTCGACCTCCCCTAAAGAAGGTATTGGACGGTCTGGCCTTTCTAGGCTTGCTAGGCCGAAAGGACTGCATTGCAGATGAAGAGAAGGATTTCTTCGGAGCAGGTGCTCCCCTCAGAAGAAAGTGAAACGGAGACTTACCCGCTGTAGCCGTAGATATCCACGCGTCTAGAGCTTCCCCAAAGAGAGCCTGACATTCCCGCAGCCATGGAAGCCAGGTCTTTCATGGATTCTACCATAAAACCTGCTGAATCATGTATGTTGCGTAAATATAATGCAACATCATCCCTATCCATCGTATCCAAATCCGTGCGAAGGGTGGGCCGCAGTGGCTGTGTGACATCACACGCAGCCGTTGCGACCTGGGCAGTGACAAGTAGCTACCAGCCAGCACACAAAAGCTGCGCTGGCTGGGAGCTACTCCTGAAGTGCAAAAGCATCGCCGATGTGCGATGCTTTTGTACTTCTGCAGGTGTGGCCGGGCCTGACATGCGGGGCGGACTAGCGCTGTGCTGAGCATCCCCCCGCATGTCAGTGTGCCTGATCGTAGCCCTGCAAAATTTTGCAGGGCTACGATCAGGTCTGAATTAGGCCCCAAGTTCCCTAAATTAGGTTAAACTGAAACCCGAAACCTAAACACAGTAAAATGTAACAATACAGATCTTTGGAATTGGCAAGTAAAATAATAATAAGGGTTTAAATTCTGAGTAGGACGCATCCCGCGATTACCAGCAGACTGTGCAATCGCAGACCAACCATGTGCCGCAACATGCATGTGCACCTTGGCGCAGGACCAGGCGTGGCCCCGATCACTCTGAACATGCACTGGGAGTTACTGGGCTGCAACTGGGCGGTTATTGCGTGGAACACATGGAAAAAATGTGTCCCGTGGAAATGACGTGGGCTTGTAACCTTTTTTCTGTGCTGTCTTTGAGATGTGCAGATGAAGATTGGACACTGGTTTTGGCTATTTTGCACCCAGCACAGAGTGAGTGCAAGTTCCAAGTGACGACAGCTGTGAACTGGGAAAAGTGTGGGCACAGCAATGCATACAGTATGTATGTCCAGACAGTGAGATAGCATACCCTCCAACTTTACCAGTTTGGCAGGTACAGTACTGTATTTAACGGTCTGTACTGGCAAAACTGTCTGCACCAACTTGTACCGGGAATGAGAGCAATCACAGCACTGTGTGCGGCTGTCTCTGTCTGATGGCTGGTGCCAGTGGGCACTAGGACCCACCGTGGCTCACTCCAGTGGTCTGACCTCCTACATCTGCTATTGCGCAGGCATGAGCCCCCACTCCGGACCAGTCATCATGCAACAGCCCAAATGGCTTCAGAAGACCAATGTATCACCACCGCTTAGGTGCATGTGCACCCCGCTGCCAATCACAGTAATTGTGCAGCCTGTAGGTGCTTTCTGCACCAAGTGCACTACAATGCACAGCACACCCTGATTGCACCAGGCTGCCACTGCTACACTACCTCCTGCATGTGTACTGCACTGCTGCGTCCTAGGGATGAGAAACGCCTCTGACAAAGTATTGTGCGCCCGTGCAACCAGGGGGCATGACCGCGAGTCACCGGAGCATGGCCTCACGGTACACCCCCATTGCTCTGTAAATCGGGCGGCCAAGCAGAGCACCGGTAGGTGGAGATGCTCAGCCAGCCCCTGTCTCTCTGCGGGGCCGGACCAGCAGGCTATTGGCCCTTCTGGCATTTGCAGGTGTAATGGGAAGTTGTGATGGACAGAGCCGGATCACTGAATAGACAACCTACAGCAGGCCCCCTGATAAGACCACTTGGGCGCTGAGGGCCTGGATTCCCCATTTCCTGATGTTCCCTGTCGGCCATGACACCATGTCTCTCCTGCTCATCATCGTCACACATACCAGGGGATGCACCATCCACCTCATTCCCTCCAGTTTCCCTGTCATCTCTCTCTTCATCTACTACAGCCGCCGGGTAAATGACTCTGACTATCACTAACGTCACTAGCGTGACTGCACGGTGACACAGTGGTGGGTATGTCAGGGTAGAGGGGGTGGGAGCAGACCAGGATCTTACCTGATGTTCTGCGGGGGCTCAGTCTGGCTCTGCAGATGGCGCATACAGTGTTTCATTTTGACAAACAGCAAAAAAAAAATTAGCGTGGACAAAATGTTCTGCGCAGAACCACACTAGCTCCGTCACACCATATAGTGTGTGTACATGACTGTGTTATGCCCCACAACGGGCTTGGCACACCTCACCCACAAGTGCGGCATTGGTCATTGTGTCTCAGAGATACTGTAACAAGGGAAAGAAATAACAGCCTACAAATAGCAGAAATATAGGTGTATAGATTTATAACGGTGACTGCAATTGTTACGATTTAAAAAAATTAAATTTTCAATTATAATAATAATGACTTTGATTGTTAACAAGTATATTAATGATAATGAAAAAAAATGACATTAACACTTCGCAATAATGCACAATTGTGTTACTAATAGAGAAACCTCACAATGGGGGTAATTCAGACCTGATTGAATGGGCAATCAGGTCTAAACTGCGCATGCATATGCACCACAAAGCACAGGCGCAATGGTCAGCAGCGCCGGGGAGCGCCGGTCAGCGACGTAATTGTGCGAAAAATCAGTTCGCACCGGCAAATGCAAGGTGACTGACAGGAAGATGGCGTTTGTGGGAGGCAACTGACCGTTTACATGGAGTGTCCAGAAAAACGCAGGAGGGACCAGGCATTCGGAGGGAGGGTTCCTGACGTTAGCTTCGGCCCCGATCATCGCAGCGGCTGAGTAAATCCTGGGCTGAGCAGAGACTGCACAAACTGATGCTACAAATGCGATCGCACACCTGCACAGCGCTAATACCCTCACTACCTGATCGCAGGGATGCAAAAAACACACCCTACCGACCAGGTCTAAATGACCCAAAATGTTATTAAAGTCATCAATTAGTAATGTAATGAGACTTCGGTCAGACACATAAGGGTGGGCTACACAGGCTTGGCTATTGACAGGTTAACTTTTACTGGTCAATGGTTTTTAACCATTGGGGAAAAGCCATCCGAGATTAAACCAACGATGGATGGAGTCTCGATGGTATTTTGCCATTGGAATTCCTCTATCGATGGTAAAACTATTTTCCATCTCAAAGACGAAGCAGCTGTGCAAATCCATCCATCTCTGATTCAGGCCCACAGACTCCCGTCCAAGCCCCCGTCGCTCTAGTGTGGCAGGAATATGTGACTCTGAAACTGTAACAGAGAATTTGCAAAATGCAAAAAATTGGAAGTCAATTCCCGTTCAGTCCCACTGGCTATAACATCCACCAAACAGAAGCTCCTTCCGCTGTACATGGAAGCTCCATTCACCATCGCTGAAAGTTCTTGCTGTACAAGTACAACGCGCTCAGCCGGACCAGTCATCAATATTCTTTGACATCAAACCCACAGCAGTGTGTAAATATGTAATGAGCGCTGAAGACGTTCTATGAGTATCCGAGATGCCATAATGATTGTTTAGAGAGTCACACTGTGTCACTTCATGAACTGTTTGCTTTCCAGACAAGGAGAAACACCTAGAACGGTCTTTATTATTATGTCAAACACAGCCGCAGACATATTTCCACTTGTCAGGGCGGTCAGACGGAAGATTTATTTTTTCTTTTCTTATTGGCTTATACAGCTGGAAAAAAATACCATCACTTTATAGTGTGACTTCACTTGTAAATTAGACAAATCGTTGGGTTTATTTAAAACTCCCTTAAAAAAAAAAGTTAAACATTTGCAAGAAATGAGAAGGATTGGCGATATTATTCACAAAAAGTAAAAAAAAAAAAAAATGTTAGCTAAATTTGAGGGGGGTAAACAGGTCCAACCAAGTCACGTAGCTAATAATGTGAATGACTATTGTACATTGCATAATATGTTTTTAATGGTTTTCAATGTGAGCAGCACATTTCGGATGGAGTATTGCTTCTATTCGAACATAAAAAAAAAAATTCAATAATTTGCATCCATTTAATATCAAACAGGGAACGCATTAGTTTATTTTAATTTTAAAATTTGACAAATTTGATGTTGGGTTTGCCGTACACAGACGGGTTACATCAGCAGTCAATCTGGAATTGAATTGGCCACAGAAATCTTGATTAGGAACCAATCAGAGAGAGGAACTGTGTGTTCCTCATGGAGCCATTTGGAACTGAGAGTGAAGGGGAAGAAGATGAAATAGAATGGCTGCAACAGCGGTTAGTAGAAGAGAGTTAGGGAAGAGAATAGTGGAAAGCTTTAATGTGAGAGGAACGAAGAGGAAAAGAGAAAAGGTCATCAGCTGATTAGACACATAAAGCTCCCAAATGGAGGATTACATGGAGAAAGAGCTACAGGAGACTAGATATTGGAAGGGATGTACAGTATAAAACCTTGAAAAGAGATAAAGTATTAACCAATTAGCGCCTGTCATGTTACAGGCTTTTTCTCTTTCCAAACTTTGATATATCTCCCCCAGTGAGAGAGAACATCCTACATCCAAAGAAGAGACTACAGATTTTACCAACACCCTACGCAACAAGCCTACTAGGACCTCGAGTCCATCGAGGCTGTCACCTTAATGCTGAACCCTACAGGAAAGCTACGTGGTGCCACTTCAGTGTCACACACCATGGACCTCATTCAGCGAGGATTGCAGTTTCTAAAAAGCAGTTGCTGCGTTCAAAGATTTCTCCTATTTGCACCAGGCATGGTTGTCTACAATTCTTGCGACACAAAAGGCTGGAAGTGGTCATCGCTGACATCAGAGGCCCTCCTTAAAATCACCTGGGCACGCCTGCATTTTTTCAGACACCCAGAAAATGGCAGGATTCTATTTCAGAAATGCCAGCTTCCTGTCAAACAGCAGCTGCGTTGCGATCACAATCTGTACGCAATTTCTGTAGCTTTTTTTGCTCACGTGTGCGCAATACGAATGCTGTGTATGCGCAGTTATTCGATAATCGTCTGGATTGCGAATCGCAAATTTTGCAATCCTTACTGAATAAGGCCCTGTTGTTATATTAGCAAAAGCAAAGTTGCAATCAATTGCAAAATGAACGCAAATCTGCACAAACAAAAAATACAAAATACACGCCAACAGTGCAAACTAACACAAAAAAAATCCAAATACACAAAATACAGTAGGAGTCGCCCTGAAAGCTATGCAAACTAGCGTTAGAGACAATTATACTGCAGCTTCTTTGCAGATTAGCGTTCATTTGCACTAAGAGAACCTCTGCCTTAGGGGCAGAGGCGTAACTAGGGTAGGGAGAGTGGGGCACGTGCCCTGGGTGCCTTGGCAGGCCCAGCAGAGGGGGGCGCCGCTGGCGGCCAGGGCATCATGCCCCACTCGCCCCCGTCACGCCGCAATGTGAGGGGAGGAGAGCACAGCGTCTCTCCCTCCCCTCAATGTCGTCACCGCCGCTGCCAGCAGCGCTGCGTGTGTCCGGTCTCCAGCGGCGTTAGCCAATCAGAGCTTGCGGACCCGCTCCTGATTGGCTGCCAGTCCGCAAGCTTTGATTGGCTAGCGAACCGGCGCCACATAACCGCCGCCGGAGACCTGGAGCGGTGAGGTGCACTGTCGGGCACTGTGTATCTGGCACTGTCGGGCACTGTGTATCTGGCACTGTGGGGCACTGTGTATCTGGCACTGTGGGGCAATTGTGTATCTGGCACTGTGTAAAAAGGGGATGAAGGTGTGCTGAGAGACGACACAAGGAGTAGGTGATAGTGTGCTGAGAGGCGACACAGGGGGTAGATGATAGTCATGTTGACACGCCCCATTTTCAGTGGCCACACCCCGTCTGGTGCTTGACCACGCCCATTTTTTCACCAGGACCCGCGAGCGCATAGTGCTGGGTAGCGCTGGTGGCAGCCTTACACCCTTGGCAATGAGTATGACATCAACAACATGAAAACCCCTAGCAATGAGCATAACACACCCCTGGCAACAAGCATTACCCCCTGGCAATGAGCATGACACCCAGCGCATGAAACCCCTGGCAACGAGCATTACCCCCTGGCAACGAACATGACATCCAGCGCATGAAACCCTTGGCAATGAGCATGACACCCAGAGCATGAAACCTCTGACACCGTCATGGAAACAAGAGCATGAAATTCCAGGAAACGAGCAGGTAATTTAAAAGTAATTAGAAGCCTTCTTGTAGGGCATAATGTTTAATGGGCATTGCTGCGTGTGTCATAATGTATAATGGGTATTACGGAGTGTGGCATACTGTATCACGGGCATTGCAGTATGTAGTATTATGTCTCGGGCAATGTGGTGTGTGGCATAATGTATCACAGGTATTATGGTGTGTGGCATAATATATCACAGGCTTTGCGGTGTGTGCATAATGTATAATGGTCATTGCGATGTGTGGCATAATATGTCAGGGGCTTTACGGTGTGTGGCATAATGTGTCAGTGGCATTACGGTTTGTGGCATATTGTGTGATGGACATTACGGTGTGTGGCATATTGTGTAAGGGGCATTATGGTGTGTGGCATAATGTGTAAGGGGCATTACTATAAGGAGGAATAATGACAAATAATGTAAGGGGCATGAATCAGGATTATTTTTTTCCTGTGGTGGCCAATGGCCCTCATTCCGAGTTGTTCGCTCGTTAATTTTTTTTCCGCAACGGAGCGATTAGTCGCTAATGCGCATGCGCAATGTTCGCAGTGCGTCTGCGCCAAGTAAATTTGCTAATCAGTTTGGTATTTTACTCATGGCTTAACGAAGAGATTTCTTCGTTCTGGTGATGGGAGTGAGATTGACAGGAAGTGGGTGTTTCTGGGCGGAAACTGGCCGTTTTATGGGTGTGTGTGAAAAAAACGCTGCCGTTTCTGGGAAAAACGCGGAAGTGTCTGAAGAAACGGGGGAGTGTCTGGGCGAACGCTGGGTGTGTTTGTGACGTCAAACCAGGAACGAAACTGACTGAACTGATCGCAGTTGCCGAGTAAGTGTGGAGCTACTCAGAAACTGCAAAGAAGTTTCTATTCGCAATTCTGCTAATCTTTCGTTCACAATTCTGCTAAGCTAAAATTCACTCCAAGTAGGCGGCGGCTTAGCGTGTGCAAAGCTGCTAAAATCAGCTAGCGAGTGAACAACTCGGAATGAGGGCCAATGTCTGGGCGTGCAGGTTGCAAAACTGAGATATAAAGTAGTTTGTCCCTGCAATGCCACGCCCCTTTGCAGTGAAGCCACACCCCTTATTTGAGTGTGCACCTACGGCGTGTGCAAATTCTTTACTTTTGAAATGGCAATTGGGGGTGCTGGGGCGCCAGAAATCTTTTTTGGCTTGAGGGAGAAAAATTTTGGTGGAAGTGTCAATACTAATGGAAAAACAGTGGGTGTAATCAGTGGCACCGAGGGAGGGGGGGAGGGCACGGTACCCGGGCCTGGTCTGTTGGAGGGGCCCAGTGTGGTCCCCCTTTACTGGCTGCAGCTCTTCTCCTCAGCTCAGCACATGCTGCGGTGTGCTGGGCAGCAGTGTAGCCATGGACACACTTAACTTACAATTTGTTTCAGTATTTTTTTCTAAGGGTGCATGGCCACACCTCCTGTGTTTAGGCCACACCCCCTGGGAAGTACCTGGGCTTAGCCCGGCTCTCTGCTGCCCCGGGTGTAATGTCTCAGACACATACAGACACACAGGAACTTGCATACGTTGGTACTTAAATTAGCTTAATGTAGGCTGGTGTGGTTGCATTGGCGTATCTATAATGGGTGCAGTGTGTGCAAGGCACACGGGGCCTGGGGTCCAGATGGGCCCACTCTGCAGACACTGCACCTGTTTGTTTAATACTTCCCTCACTGGAGTCCCCCGTCGGAGCCATCCCTTCTGGACACTAGGGGGAACTAACTGTATTATACGAATGCTGAAAACTCCAGAAACATAGCACGGCGGCCATTTTTCCGGAGTTTCGCGCAATACACATTAGCAAAGTCTTTGGGAAAATGGCCACCCTGCCGTGTTCCATGAGGTCTGCACATGCGCAATAGAGTCTATGCTCAGACTCTAGTGACGCTGCGCAGGATGGTACCGCCGGCAGGCCATGGAGAGCTAAGTATGAAAATCTTGAGCCTCGGTCAGAGAGGAGGGGGCCCCTGATGCAGAAGACTGCACACGGCCTCTTCTTCTCTTAAAACGCCCCTGTGTGGTTGGACGCAAGAGTGGCTGCGGAGATGTCTCATTCAGAATATGGCCCATTTCCTGCAATTTCATGGTGTGATGATCTTGTTATATAGGGGCCCATTTATCAATGAGTTTTAGCTATTTAAAAGTCTTTGCGTATGATACATGGTGCCAGTGGCATCACAAGGGGGGTGCAGCCCGCTCCCGAGTGTCACCCGCCGTGGGGTGACACCAAAATGCCGGCTCCTGCACAGGAGCTAAGTGCTGCGTTGTTACATTATGTGCAGCACTTGGCTCCTGTCACTGTGTAGGAGCCAGCACTGCAGAGACAGCACTCCCTGGGAGTCAGCCCTCACCTCCCACACCCCCAAGTGACAAAAAAAAGGGTGACGGGACGCGAAGACATGCCCCCTCCGCAAAGCCCCGCCCCCTTTCCGGTCCTTCAATGGACTAAAAATGGGTGCCCCACCCTCTAATTAAACCCCATCCATTTAACAAAGCCCCACCCCTTTTTTCCCGCTGGGAGTTAAGGAGGTGAGTGATGCCTCAGCATGGTGCTCCAACCAATCAGCTACTAACTGTCATGTGTTTGAATAACTACGGTTGGGAGCTCCATTTATCATACGCAGTGTGTTTTTAATAGGTAAAACTCATTGATATATGGCCCCATAGTGACACAGGGAGAGGTAATAACCCAAACAGGAGAAGTCACCAATAATGTGACACATTCAAAAGCAATTATCATTCAAAATGTGAAAAGGGTGGGAAAACCCCATTTTCACATTATTTTAGTCAAAATAAATGTGCCCCTAAGCAGAGGCGTAACTAGGGTTTTCGGAGCCCAGGGCAAGATGAAGAGTGTCCCCCCCCCCAAAAAAAAAAAAACCACCAAAAGAAGTATGACCTCTAGTATCTGTCTCCTCCATGGCGGTGGCCATTTTGGGAGGGATATTCATTAGAATGACATGCAAATGGCTAGTCTGCATGGGAATCTGCACTGAATCAGCGGCAGCGCCCCTTCAGCCCTGCGCCTCCAAGCCTCCGCAGCGGCTGCAGGGGAAGTAATTACGCCGCTGATGAATAAGGATATGTATGACAGACGTTAGCAACAACCTATATAAATAACTAGAGTCAATTTAATCAAGAAGAATGTCATCACAAAACGGAAGGAAATAAATCTATATTTCTGGTATAGATATTTTATAAAGACTCGGATTGGAAGACACTGGAAGTAATGATGACCGACGCTCCGCACAGAACATTCCTGGGAGAAGGTCACCACAGAGGTAATGAAATAAAACACAGGTAGGTTAATTTGTCAGCCGTCAGAAAGAAATCTTGTAGAGAACAAATAATTATTATATTATACATAAAGGGCACAATACACAAAAGCGTTGTTCTAATAAAAAATTAATTTGGAAAGAATGAAAGACTATTTAACACCATGAGTCAATTTTTGAAGAAAAGTGAAAAATTGTTGTCATGGCAAATTTAACAGATAATAATTGCATTAAATTTTACTTTGATATTTTTTACATGTATATCAAGAAATCTGACTACTATATGGATGTGAATATTCTATAAAGCATGAGGAATTACACCTAGGGGATATCTATACCACCAAACACTGTGAGTAGGTAGGTCGGGACTCCCAAAAAGGGGGCATGGCCACTGGGAAAGGGGGTGTGGCTTCATGGGAATGATGCAATTGCAAGTCTTGCCTCCCATTTTCGTCACTACGTGCGAGCCGTGCAACCGTATGCATAAGTGCAGTGTGGCTGCGGCCCTGCCACTGCTCCCCAGGCATCACGTACCCTCCGCAGGCTCCACCCTTCTCTCCTGCAGCCTGCGCGCCCAGCCGCAGGCTGCTGCTTCATACAGCATTGGACAGCTGAGCTGTCGCTGTCCTATACTGCTATGAGGTGCCGGCGGTGCGGTTTAAGTTGCCAGGGCAACCTATAGACAGACCCAGCGCAACAGATCGGATCAGTGACAGATCCGATCTGTGGCGGGGGGCCCTTTTAGAAAGGGGGGCCCGGGGTACTGACTCCCAGGACCCCTCCCCCCCCCCCCCCTTAATCCGGCTCTGGCAAGAGCTGAGAGGAACCATCTTCCCTGTCACAGTTACATGTGTTATATACAGGGTGTAGCTACCATAGGTGCAGGGAGTGCAGCTGCTATGGGGCCAGAGCTGAGAGGAGCCACCTTCCCTGTCACAGTTACATGTGTTATATACAGTGTGTAGCTATCATAGGTGCAGGGAGTGCAGCTGCTATGGGGCCCAGAGCTGAGAGGAGCCACCTTCCCTGTCACAGTTACATGTGTTATATACAGGGTGTAGCTATCATAGGTATAGGGAGTGCAGCTGCTATGGGGCCCAGAGCTGAAAGGGGCCACCTTTCCTGTCACAGTTACATGTGTTATATACAGGGTGTAGCTACCATAGGTGCAGGGAGCGCAGCTGATATGGGGCCCAGAGCTGAGAGTAGCCACCTTCCCTGTCACACTTACATGTGTTATATACAGGGTGTAGCTGCCATAGGTGCAGGCAGTGCAGCTGCTATGGGGCCCAGAGCTGAGAGGGGCCACCTTCCCTGTCACAGTTACATGTGTTATATACAGGGTGTAGCTACCATAGGTGCAGGCAGTGCAGCTGCTATGGGCCCAGAGCTGAGAGGGGCCACCTTCCCTGTCACAGTTACATGTGTTATATACAGGGTGTAGCTACCATAGGTGCAGGCAGTGCAGCTGCTATGAGGCCAGAGCTGAGAGGGGCCACCTTCCCTGTCACAGTTACATGTGTTATATACAGGGTGTAGCTATCATAGGTATAGGGAGTGCAGCTGCAATGGGGCCCAGAGCTGAGAGGGGCCACCTTCCCTGTCACAGTTACATGTGTTATATACAGGGAGTAGCTAACATAGGTGCAGGGAGTGCAGCTGCTATGGGGCCCAGAGCTGAGAGTAGCCACCTTCCCTGTCACAGTTACATGTGTTATATACAGGGTATAGCTATCATAGGTATAGGGAGTGCAGCTGCTATGGGGCCCAGAGCTGAAAGGGGCCACCTTTCCTGTCACAGTTACATGTGTTATATACAGGGTGTAGCTACCATAGGTACAGGGAGTGCAGCTGCTATGGGTCCAGAGCTGAGAGGGGCCACCTTCCCTGTCACAGTTACATGTGTTATATACAGGGTGTAGCTACCATAGGTGTAGGCAGTGCAGCTGCTATGGGGCCCAGAGCTGAGAGGGGCCACCTTCCCTGTCACAGTTACATGTGTTATATACAGGGGGGTGACTACCATAGGTGCAGGGAGTGCTGCTGCTATGGGGCCAGAGCTGAGAGGGGCCACCTTCCCTGTCACAGTTACATGTGTTATATACAGGGTGTAGCTACCATAGGTGCAGGGAGTGCAGCTGCTATGGGGCCAGAGCTGAGAGGGGCCACCTTCCCTGTCACAGTTACATGTGTTATATACAGGGTGTAGCTACCATAGGTACAGGGAGTGCAGCTGCTATGGGTCCAGAGCTGAGAGGGGCCACCTTCCCTGTCACAGTTACATGTGTTATATACAGGGTGTAGCTACCATAGGTGTAGGCAGTGCAGCTGCTATGGGGCCCAGAGCTGAGAGGGGCCACCTTCCCTGTCACAGTTACATGTGTTATATACAGGGGGGTGACTACCATAGGTGCAGGGAGTGCTGCTGCTATGGGGCCAGAGCTGAGAGGGGCCACCTTCCCTGTCACAGTTACATGTGTTATATACAGGGTGTAGCTACCATAGGTGCAGGGAGTGCAGCTGCTATGGGGCCAGAGCTGAGAGGGGCCACCTTCCCTGTCACAGTTACATGTGTTATATACAGGGGTGTAGCTACCATAGGTGCAGGGAGTACAGCTGCTATGAGGCACATAGCTGAGAAGAGCCATCTTCCCTGTCACAGTTACATGTGTTATATACAGTGGTATAGCTACCATAGGTGCAGGGAGTGCAGCTGCTATGGGGCCAGAGCTGAGATGGGCCACCTTCCCTGTCACAGTTACATGTGTTAAATACAGGGTGTAGCTACCATAGGTGCAGGGAGTGTAGCTGCTATGGTCCCAGAACTGAGAGGAGCCACCTTCCCTGTCACAGTTACATGTGTTATATACAGGGTGTAGCTACCATAGGTGCAGGGAGTGCAGCTGCTATGGGGCCAGAGCTGAGAGGGGCCACCTTCCCTGTCACAGTTACATGTGTTATATACAGGGTGTAGCTACCATAGGTGTAGGCAGTGCAGCTGCTATGGGGCCCAGAGCTGAGAGGGGCCACCTTCCCTGTCACAGTTACATGTGTTATATACAGGGTGTAGCTACCATAGGTGCAGGGAGTGCAGCTGCCAGTGCCACAACTAGACATTTTAGCACTATATATCTGTAAATGTATATAAATTAGAGATGAGCAGGTTCGGTTCCCTGAGAACCGAACCCCCCAAACTTCACTGTATATGTATATGTCCAGTGGTACTGCTCTATAAATCCAGTGATAATGCCGTATATGTCCAGTGGTACTGCCGTATAAATCCAGTCCAGTGATACTGCCGTATATGTCCAGTGTTACTGCTGTATAAAATAAATCCAGTCCAGTGATACTGCCGTATATGTCCAGTGTTACTGCTGTATAAATCCAGTCCTCTGATTCTGCCATATATGTCCAGTGGTACTGCTATATAATTCCAGTGATACTGCCGTATATGTCCAGTGGTATTGCCGTAGAAACCCAGTGATACTGTCGTATATGTCCAGTGGTACTGCTATATAATTCCAGTGATACTGCCGTATATGTCCAGTGGTATTGCCGTAGAAACCCAGTGATACTGTCGTATATGTCCAGTGGTACTGCCGTATAAATCCAGTCCAGTAATACTGCCGTATATGTCCAGTGATACTGCCGTATATGTCCAGTGTTACTGCTGTATAAATCCAGTCCAGTGATACTGCCGTATATGTCCAGTGTTACTGCTGTATAAATCCAGTCCAGTGATACTGCCGTATATGTCCAGTGTTACTGCTGTATAAATCCAGTCCAGTGATACTGCCATATATGTCCAGTGGTGCTGCCATATAATTCCAGTGATACTGCCGTATATGTCCAGTGGTACTGCCGTATATGTCCAGTGGTACTGCCATATAATTCCCGTGATACTGCCGTATATGTCCAGTGGTACTGCCGTATAAATCCAGTGGTGCTGTATATTATTTACTCCAAATACAGAGGTTATTAAATATTTAATGCAAATAATTTTTACTGGGTTTGCCCTTTGTGGTGTAGAGGTACACTCTCCTTTGCTGCATTTGAGATGTTTTTATGTTTTTTTCAAAAATCATCCAGATCCAAAACCAAAACACGAAAAGTGCCCGCCGCACATCTCTAATATAAATGTATAATGTTACATAGAATGAACTGGGGCACTATAATGTGGCACAATATGAAGTGAAGGCACTATAGTGTGGCATTGTGCAGTATGTCATAATGTGAATTAGGGGAACCGTGTTGTATAATGTGTACTGGCAGCCCTATAATGTAACATAATGTGAACTAGGGCATGACTCTCCAAGTAGTTCATAAAATAAACTATGGCCCTACTATGGGGTATAACATAAACTAGCGCACTACTATCTGAGATTGCTGACCTTAGGATTTCCGCTAGATGGGTGTTTCCACACTACGCCCATTCAGCTCAGATCACTGATCAGCTACAGCACTCATGCAGAACATGTATATTGAGCAGACGCCATTAGACGCCATGCCTCAGCAGAACACTTGTTGAAACTAATGGACCCACTGTGTACATGAATCAATGGGAAATCAATGAATATTTTACTCTTCACTTCTAATGGTCAGTCACCAGGAAATACAGATTAGCTTGACCAGAACTGGCGATATCTCTCAGGAAGGTGCGGTGGCATGTTCTCCATAGTAATTGCTGACGATATTGGGGGTAATTCAGATCTGAACGCTGGGCTGCTAATTTTGCTGTCCTGCGATCACATAGTCGCCGCCTCCAGGGGAAGTGTAAATTCTCTGTGCAAGTGTGCGATCCCAAGTGTACGCCGAGCTACGAAAATCCACTTTGTGCAGTCTGTGCGCAGCCCAGGACGTACTCCTACAGTGCGATGAGAACAGGCTGATCGGAGCTGACGTCAGACACCCTCCTTGAAAACGTTTGGACACGCCTGTGTTTTTTCAGACACTCCCAGTAAATGCTCAATTGCCACCCACAGACGGCCTCTTCCTGTCAATCACCTTGCGAACGCCCGTGTGATCGGATTTTTCACGCCGTCCTGTCGCTGACCGCCGATGCCCTATGTACTCTGATGCGCGTGCGCATTGTGGTACATACACATGCGCAGTTATTACCTGATCACCTACTGGGGGTCATTCCGAGTTGTTCGCTCGTTGACGATTTTCGCAACGGAGCGATTAAGGCAAAAATGCGCATGGTACGCAGTGCGCATGCGCTAAATATTTTAGCACAAAACTTAGTAGATTTACTCCCTTCCGAACGAAGAATTTTCATCATTAAAGTGATCGGAGTGTGATTGACAGGAAGTGAGTGTTTCTGGGCGGAAACTGACCGTTTTCTGGGAGTGTGCGGAAAACGCAGGCGTGCCAGGAAAAAACGCGGGAGTGTCTGGAGAAACGGGGGAGTGGCTGGCCGAATGTAAGGCGTGTTTGTGACGTCAAACCAGGAACGAAACGGGCTGAGCTGATCGCAGTGTAGGAGTAAGTCTCGAGCTACTCAGAAACTGCTAAGAAATTTCTATTCGCAATTCTGGTAATCTGTCGTTCGCAATTCTGCTAAGCTAAAATACAATCCCAGAGGGCGGCGGCCTAGCGTGTGCAATGCTGCTAAAATCTGCTAGCGAGCGAACAACTCGGAATGACCCCCACTGTGTGAAAACACACTTCAGCAATCAGATCTGAATTATCCCCACTATCTTTTTAGAAATGAAGGTGAATGGATGAGATGTTCCGAGCCTTTAGATGAATATGCCTGTCTGTCTTTTCTTGCTGTCTGCCAGCGTTCGGAGCGCATGTCAGGACATGACAGACTTATTCAATTATTATATAGATGGTTATGACAACACTTGTAACGTTACATTCTATTTTTAAATAGCATTTAGGATTATTTTCCTTCGACCAGCCACTTAATCTACATGACTGTTGGGGTTGATTCATTTTTTTTTTCTTGGGCATAAATGTTCCCAAAGTAGTCGGTGACAATGCTTTATGTGTAGACGACACCAGGCGCAGACCTCTAAAGTTACCGGGAGAATTTAGCGGGCAGGAAAATGCAGGTTTGCCAAAAAAAAAAAAAAATGCATTGAAGTAGTGCTTTCAGGCTCTTCCAAATACATTATAAATAAAAGCTTATTTAAGTTTAATTATCTTTAACAAACTTTTTTAAAAAGCACTTTAGTCCCTTTAGTTGCTCTTTGCATATGACTTATTACATGCAGGTCACAGGGATTAGAATTTTTTTTTCCATTTTCTTCATCATTTTCCAGAACACAACTAAAAGGGCCATTTAGTGCTCAGAACAAATGCTTAATAAAAGCCAGGTCTCCTTTTAAGTTACTCGCTGCCTGAAAGCTACAAAGGATGGATTCACAGAAGGTTTCTTGTTTGGTCGGTTACTTTATATAAATACCGTAGGTAATTACTAGAAGCAGCAGGATCCCAGCTGCCTTTTGTGCCACTTTCAGTTGTGCGATTTCTCAAAGCAAACACCGCATGACATATTTCTACCAAACTGGCAGATTGCCACGTCGCCTTAGAGCCGGACAAATGGTTAAATGTATCCGGGAACAGTACCATAAGCCGCACTAAAAGATACAACTTTTGTAAATGCTCATTGGGGAGACTGATCAAACCGCATGCGTTTTCAGTATGACGCCCATAAAAGGGGATAACAGTAGTTAATAGGTAACATTTGGCCACAGAGTAGCTGCAATAATATGTTTAGATATAAATCTTATGATGTGTGTGACAGTTCATCTAGCATCCATTGCCGGCTGGAATCCCCACACGGGTGGTGGTTTATGCCACCACCCAAGGGGGGGAATATAACCCTGTGGTGACCTAAGGTCAACACCGGGCCCGAAGCGTGATGAGCGCAGTGAGCTTGTGTGTGGACACGCTGTGCTCACCACTGAATTCCGGCTGTCGGGATTCTGGCAATGGTCTCTTGACTGCAGGAATCCCGACAGCCGGGATATCATACTGAATCCACAGGTACAGCAACCTCAAGTAGATTTAGATACACTGGGGGAGATGTACTAAGCCTTGAAGAGTGATAAAGTGCAGAGAAATAACTTTGGGGGTCTGTTTACTAAGCCTTGGAGAGAGATAAAGTGGAAAGAGATAAAGTAACAGACAATCAACTTCTAACCGCCATGTCTGAAAAATGACAATTAGGAGCTGCATGGCGTACTGAGGCAAGATCTATGAGGACACATCTCTCTCTCTCTCTCTATATATATATATATATATATATATATATATATAAAAGGGGGGCATACCCTAAGGTGCTAAGTGGAAAAGGACAGAGCAGCAACTTAGAAGAACCCCCTGTTAGATGAGGCTCAATGAAACACAATAAATAATACAGATCTAAGTGCGCTTAACGGTGGTACTGTGTATCACATAAATTTAGTATATACACAACAAATTAAAAGTTTAACATCAGTGTTTAATACATAAAAATGTCACAATCACATAAAATGTCAGTGAGCATATCAACATATTTTATTTTTTACAGGATGTATAATCAGTATATACAAACAATTTCTGCCAGAAGAAAAGTCCAGATGAGACTTATGACTCGTGACCAATATATATATACACACACACACACACACACACACACACACACACACACACACACACACACACACACACACACACACGTTTATGGAACTTGCATACTATCAGGACATTGCAAGAAAATGGATTTGGACACAAATACTCTTTATACCACATACCTCCACTTAACTTGAGAGTTCTTTCTTATTCAGTTACAATATCTTTTAGTTTCAATCACACATTTCAAAATACTGTCATACCCAGGACTCGAACCCATCACCTGTTGCATTGCTCACTGAGATACTTGCTCCTGCATAAGAACATGAGATTTCTAACTATATGAAGCTACTTGTAATTGTCAGTTCAAATCTATTGCAACTAGGCAGATCTATGCAGTGTGCAACCACACATCCAATCCCCTGCAGCCACACACTACATAGATTTGCTCAGCTGCAATGCTGATTTTTTTTTTACCAAGTACAAGTAGCTTCATATAGTGTCCTACTAGTTATGGCAATGCCTGCATCATCTTCCCAGGGATTTCTGTGGTGCCAATGGAGATTAAAGTTTGGTGAGTAGGTTCTGGGTATGAGGTTTGTGACCCCTCCACACAGCCTGCATCCATTATGGTTACGCCCTTGAACCTGACTCATATTTATTAACCATTCCCACTGCTGATTCTTCCCACGTGCCTGGTAATAAAAGACTGCTGCTAAATTCCAGATTTAATATGTGAAACCATGATGTCAGCATATAATAATGAGGCATTTCACACACGTTGGTTTCTCATGGTAAATAGACGCTGCTCTACATTTGTTCCGCCATGATTAGGAAATCTGAGCCCATTGTAATGCATTGCCCGATTGTTACCAGTGATTAGTAATTACATGGCCAGTCTTCCAGAGCACACAGTTCTCACATAGGCAGGAAGAAGAGCAATGCAGACAGAGGGCGTCCAGCATTGTGTAATGTATTCCCTGCTATTTATTCAATGGTGCACACTCTTTCTCTGATGATAAATGGCCTCATGGAACCTCATACATTTCCCATCAACCGGCATCATTACTATAGTGAGTTATTGAAGAAGAAAATCACATACTCATGACAAAGAAGAAAGTAAACAAAGTAACTATTCAATACGTATGAGGCTCCTGATATTAATCAATACGCGTAAGCTTGTTAGCATGCAGAAGCCGCGCTCCGCTCACCGGCACCAATTATTGCCAATCGCATTTCATGAGGTAGAAGAGGTGTCGGGACACCAGGCTCAGATTATCCATTTGTCAGCACGTACGTGCAAAAATAAAATAAAATAAATATATATATATATATATATATATATCCCCGCACACCTTTCATATTCTGTGACTCTGCTGAAAAGTTTCATTTTGTGTTATAATAAGCAGTATGTTCAGGTCAGAGTCTACGGCACATATATATGTGCTGCCCATAAAACCAGGGGGAATACGGCTGGCACAGGACCTTTGGAGGAGCGCTGATTTTATGCTCCTATTCTTCATTTTCTTTTCTTTTTTTTTACTGTGTCCGTGAATCTTTTTTACACCTCTACATAAATGTTCACAGTCCGCGACAGTCTAATTAGTAAACCTTGATTTCTTGTTATATTGTAAGATATGTAATTCTGGAGGAGCAAAAATAATTACGAAAGTATCCAAACTTGGTCGGTGTTTCAACTTGAATAATATTTGTAAGCGGGAATGTGAGGTAGGCTAATTACTAAGGGGATGGGTACGAAATTCCAGCAACCGGCATCCCGACAGACGGGAGACCAGAAACAGGATCCTGATGGCCAGAATCTCAACACATCCTGGTATTTTCTTCTGACCCTATTCCTACCACTAACCCACCGCTCCTGTAGCCAAACCCTAACCCCCCTCCCCCCGCAGGCTAACCCTAACCCCCCCCTCCCCCACAGGCTAACCCTAACCCCTCTCCTGCAGCCTAACCCTGACCACCCTCCCCCCGCAGGCTAACCCTAAGCTCCCCCAACCACAGGCTAACCCTAACTCCCCCCCTCCCCCGCAACCTAACCCTAACCTCAACCCGCTGCCTAACCTAACCCTAAGCTCTCCCAACAGTCTAACCCTTACCCACCACCTATTGCCTAACCCAACACCAACCCCTGTACTTATGTATGGGTATGTGTCAGTATTCTGGTCATTGGGATCCCACTATCAATCTCCCAACTCCCGGTATTGTAGAGAGATCCCTTTCTAAGAAGATTAGGTTCTGCATTTTTCTGAATGAATTGTCTTATAGCATCCTTCCAATATGTAACTACAGTCTGTGGCTTCCTGCTGCCTCCATTCCCCTCCTCACATCATGTCACTACCCCTGTCACATGCAGTCCTGTCCTCACTGACACATTACTCATCTCCTGATATACTCTGTGCTGCTGGGAATCCTGCTCCTCCCACTATATAACTCTCAGTCTGTGGCTTCCTGCTGCCTCCATTCCCCTCCTCACATCATGTCACTGCCCCTATCACATGCAGCCCTGTCCTCACTGACACATCACTCATCTCCTGATATACTCTGTGCTGCTGGGGACCCTGCTCCTCCCACTATATAACTCTCAGTCTGTGGCTTCCTGCAGCCTCCATTCCCCTCCTCACATCATGTCACTGCCCCTGTCACATGCAGCCCTGTCCTCACTGACACATCACTCATCTCCTGATATACTCTGTGCTGCTGGGGACCCTGGTCCTCCCACTATATAACTCTCAGTCTGTGGCTTCCTGCTGCCTCCATTCCCCTCCTCACATCATGTCACTACCCCTGTCACATGCAGTCCTGTCCTCACTGACACATTACTCATCTCCTGATATACTCTGTGCTGCTGGGGACCCTGCTCCTCCCACTATATAACTCTCAGTCGGTGGCTTCCTGCAGCCCCCATTCCCCTCCTCACATCATGTCACTGCCCCTGTCACATGCAGCCCTGTCCTCACTGACACATCACTCATCTCCTGATATACTCTGTGCTGCTGGTGACCCTGCTTCTCCCACTATATAACTCTCAGTCTGTGGCTTCCTGCTGCCTCCATTCCCCTCCTCACATCATGTCACTACCCCTGTCACATGCAGCCCTGTCCTCACTGACACATCACTCATCTCCTGATATACTCTGTGCTGCTGGGGATCCTGCTCCTCCCACTATATAACTCTCAGTCTGTGGCTTCCTGCTGCCTCCATTCCCCTCCTCACATCATGTCACTACCCCTGTCACATGCAGTCCTGTCCTCACTGACACATTACTCATCTCCTGATATACTCTGTGCTGCTGGGGACCCTGCTCCTCCCACTATATAACTCTCAGTCTGTGGCTTCCTGCTGCCTCCATTCCCCTCCTCACATCATGTCACTACCCCTGTCACATGCAGCCCTGTCCTCACTGACACATCACTCATCTCCTGATATACTCTGTGCTGCTGGGGACCCTGCTCCTCCCACTATATAACTCTCAGTCTGTGGCTTCATGCTGCCTCCATTCCCCTCCTCACATCATGTCACTGCCCCTGTCACATGCAGCCCTGTCCTCACTGACACATCACTCATCTCCTGATATACTCTGTGCTGCTGGGAATCCTGCTCCTCCCACTATATAACTCTCAGTCTGTGGCTTCCTGCTGCCTCCATTCCCCTCCTCACATCATGTCACTGCCCCTGTCACATGCAACCCTATCCTCACTGACACATCACTCATCTCCTGATATACTCTGTGCTGCTGGGGACCCTGCTCCTCCCACTATATAACTCTCAGTCTGTGGCTTCCTGCTGCCTCCATTCCCCTCCTCACATCATGTCACTGCCCCTGTCACATGCAGCCCTGTCCTTACTCAGCCATCACTCATCTCCTGATATACTCTGTGCTGCTGGGGACCCTGCTCCTCCTACTATATAACTCTCAGTCTGTGGCTTCCTGCTGCCTCCATTCCCCTCCTCACATCATGTCACTGCCCCTGTCACATGCAGCCCCTGTCCTCACTGACACATCACTCATCTCCTGATATACTCTGTGCTGCTGGGGACCCTGCTCCTCCCACTATATAACTCTCAGTCTGTGGCTTCCTGCTGCCTCCATTCCCCTCCTCACATCATGTCACTGCCCCTGTCACATGCAGCCCTGTCCTTACTCAGCCATCACTCATCTCCTGATATACTCTGTGCTGCTGGGGACCCTGCTCCTCCTACTATATAACTCTCAGTCTGTGGCTTCCTGCTGCCTCCATTCCCCTCCTCACATCATGTCACTGCCCCTGTCACATGCAGCCCCTGTCCTCACTGACACATCACTCATCTCCTGATATACTCTGTGCTGCTGGGGACCCTGCTCCTCCCACTATATAACTCTCAGCCTGTGGCTTCCTGCTGCCTCCATTCCCCTCCTCACATCATGTGACTGCCCCTGTCACATGCAGCCCTGTCCTCATTGACACATCTCCTGATATACTCTGTGCTGCTTGGGACCCTGCTCCTCCCACTATATAACTCTCAGTCTGTGGCTTCCTGCTGCCTCCATTCCCTTATGTATATCATTATTGATATGAGGTTGTGGAATGGACTTCTTTTCCATTGTACCAATATATAAGGAGCCATGTTCTGGATAAAGAATGGCTATGTTTGGAGAATAAACCCTGTCATCTTCTAGCACTGATGACGGTGTCATTGTACGAGGCAGATTTATCATCATAAGGCAAAAAAAATTTTCTGTTTGGTTTTCAGATCTCTCTTGATTTCCAAATAAGAGATCACTTACCTTACTGGGAACACCCGCTATTCAGATAGAAGGTTCCTGGCGGCAGATCAGGAGGTCTGCAGAGGTGACATGCATTTTCTGAGGAACGAATATGCCTGATTGTTTGCTTTACTGATAACAAAAAGTGTCTCCAAATTCTCTGCGACAATGTTTATTGGTCAGTTCCTGGTTTCCACCATGGCGAGTGCTCCTACATTATGCTGCACTTAGGGGGTCATTCCGAGTTGTTCGCTCGGTAAATTTCTTCGCATCGCAGCGATTTTCCGCTTAGTGCGCATGCGCAATGTTCGCACTGCGACTGCGCCAAGTAAATTTGCTATGCAGTTAGGAATTTTACTCACGGTTTTTTCTTCGTTCTGGTGATCGTACTGTGATTGACAGGAAGTGGGTGTTTCTGGGCGGAAACTAGCCGTTTTATGGGTGTGTGTGAAAAAACGCTACCCTTTCTGGGAAAAACGCGGGAGTGTCTGGAGAAACGGAGGAGTGTCTGGGCGAACGCTGGGTGTGTTTGTGACGTCAAACCAGGAACGACAAGCACTGAACTGATCGCAGATGCCGAGTAAGTCTCGAGTTACTCAGAAACTGCACAGAGATGTCTTATCGCAACATTGCGAATCTTTCGTTCGCAATTTTAAGAAGCTAAGATTCACTCCCAGTAGGCGGCGGCTTAGCGTGTGCAAAGCTGCTAAAAGCAGCTTGCGAGCGAACAACTCGGAATGAGGGCCTTAGGGGGTAATTCTGAGTTGATCGCAGCAGCAAGTTTTTTTTAGAGATGAGCGGGTTCGGTTTCTCTGAATCCGAACCCGCCAGAACTTCATGTTTTTTTTCACGGGTCCGAGCGACTCGGATCTTCCCGCCTTGCTCGGTTAACCCGAGCGCGCCCGAACGTCATCATGACGCTGTCGGATTCTCGCGAGGCTCGGATTCTATCGCGAGACTCGGATTCTATATAAGGAGCCGCGCGTCGCCGCCATTTTCACACGTGCATTGAGATTGATAGGGAGAGGACGTGGCTGGCGTCCTCTCCATTTAGATTATAAGAGACTGAGAGAGATTTACTGGAGCTGACTAGGAGGAGTACTGTTACTGTAGAAGTGTAGAGACTGAGTGGAGAGAGTTTACTAGTGAGGACAGTGCAGTTTACTTTATAATCCGTTCTCTGCCTGAAAAAAGCGATACACAGCACACAGTGACTCAGTCACATACCATATCTGTGTGCACTGCTCAGGCTCAGGCCAGTGTGCTGCATCATCTATATATATTATATATCTGTCTGACTGCTCAGCTCACACAGCTTATAATTGTGGGGGAGACTGGGGAGCACTACTGCAGTGCCAGTTATAGGTTATAGCAGGAGCCAGGAGTACATAATATATTATATAGTGAGTGACCACCAGACACACAGTGCAGTTTATTTAATATATCCGTTCTCTGCCTGAAAAAAGCGATACACACAGTGACTCAGTCAGTCACATACCATATCTGTGTGCACTGCTCAGGCTCAGGCCAGTGTGCTGCATCATCTATTATCTATATATAATATTATATATATCTGTCTGACTGCTCAGCTCACACAGCTTATAATTGTGGGGGAGACTGGGGAGCACTACTGCAGTGCCAGTTATAGGTTATAGCAGGAGCCAGGAGTACATAATATATTATATAGTGAGTGACCACCAGACACACAGTGCAGTTTATTTAATATATCCGTTCTCTGCCTGAAAAAAGCGATACACACAGTGACTCAGTCAGTCACATACCATATCTGTGTGCACTGCTCAGGCTCAGGCCAGTGTGCTGCATCATCTATTATCTAGAGATGAGCGGGTTCGGTTTCTCTGAATCCGAACCCGCCAGAACTTCATGTTTTTTTTCACGGGTCCGAGCGACTCGGATCTTCCCGCCTTGCTCGGTTAACCCGAGCGCGCCCGAACGTCATCATGACGCTGTCGGATTCTCGCGAGGCTCGGATTCTATCGCGAGACTCGGATTCTATATAAGGAGCCGCGCGTCGCCGCCATTTTCACACGTGCATTGAGATTGATAGGGAGAGGACGTGGCTGGCGTCCTCTCCGTTTAGAATAGATTAGAGAGACACTTGATTTACTAATTTTGGGGAGCATTAGGAGTACTCAGTACAGTGCAGAGTTTTGCTGATAGTGACCAGTGACCACCAGTTTTATTTATAATCCGTTCTCTGCCTGAAAAAAGCGATACACAGCACACAGTGACTCAGTCACATACTAGAGATGAGCGGGTTCGGTTTCTCTGAATCCGAACCCGCCAGAACTTCATGTTTTTTTTCACGGGTCCGAGCGACTCGGATCTTCCCGCCTTGCTCGGTTAACCCGAGCGCGCCCGAACGTCATCATGACGCTGTCGGATTCTCGCGAGGCTCGGATTCTATCGCGAGACTCGGATTCTATATAAGGAGCCGCGCGTCGCCGCCATTTTCACACGTGCATTGAGATTGATAGGGAGAGGACGTGGCTGGCGTCCTCTCCGTTTAGAATAGATTAGAGAGACACTTGATTTACTAATTTTGGGGAGCATTAGGAGTACTCAGTACAGTGCAGAGTTTTGCTGATAGTGACCAGTGACCACCAGTTTTATTTATAATCCGTTCTCTGCCTGAAAAAAGCGATACACAGTGACTCAGTCACATACCATATCTGTGTGCACTGCTCAGGCTCAGGCCAGTGTGCTGCATCATCTATTATCTATATATAATATTATATATATCTGTCTGACTGCTCAGCTCACACAGCTTATAATTGTGGGGGAGACTGGGGAGCACTACTGCAGTGCCAGTTATAGGTTATAGCAGGAGCCAGGAGTACATAATATATTATATAGTGAGTGACCACCAGACACACAGTGCAGTTTATTTAATATATCCGTTCTCTGCCTGAAAAAAGCGATACACACAGTGACTCAGTCAGTCACATACCATATCTGTGTGCACTGCTCAGGCTCAGGCCAGTGTGCTGCATCATCTATATATATTATATATCTGTCTGACTGCTCAGCTCACACAGCTTATAATTGTGGGGGAGACTGGGGAGCACTACTGCAGTGCCAGTTATAGGTTATAGCAGGAGCCAGGAGTACATAATATTATATTAAAATTAAACAGTGCACACTTTTGCTGCAGGAGTGCCACTGCCAGTGTGACTAGTGACCAGTGACCTGACCACCAGTATATATAATATTAGTAGTATACTATCTCTTTATCAACCAGTCTATATTAGCAGCAGACACAGTACAGTGCGGTAGTTCACAGCTGTGGCTACCTCTGTGTCGGCACTCGGCAGCCCGTCCATAATTGTATATACCACCTAACCGTGGTTTTTTTTTCTTTCTTTATACATACATACTAGTTACGAGTATACTATCTCTTTATCAACCAGTCTATATATTAGCAGCAGACACAGTACAGTGCAGTAGTTCACGGCTGTGGCTACCTCTGTGTCGGCACTCGGCAGCCCGTCCATAATTGTATATACCACCTAACCGTGGTTTTTTTTTCTTTCTTTATACATACATACTAGTTACGAGTATACTATCTCTTTATCAACCAGTCTATATATTAGCAGCAGACACAGTACAGTGCGGTAGTTCACGGCTGTGGCTACCTCTGTGTCGGCACTCGGCAGCCCGTCCATAATTGTATATACCACCTAACCGTGGTTTTTTTTTCTTTCTTTATACATACATACTAGTTACGAGTATACTATCTCTTTATCAACCAGTCTATATATTAGCAGCAGACACAGTACAGTGCGGTAGTTCACGGCTGTGGCTACCTCTGTGTCGGCACTCGGCAGCCCGTCCATAATTGTATATACCACCTAACCGTGTTTTTTTTTTCTTTCTTTATACATACATACTAGTTACGAGTATACTATCTCTTTATCAACCAGTCTATATTAGCAGCAGACACAGTACAGTGCGGTAGTTCACGGCTGTGGCTACCTCTGTGTCGGCACTCGGCAGCCCGTCCATAATTGTATATACCACCTAACCGTGTTTTTTTTTTCTTTCTTTATACATACATACTAGTTACGAGTATACTATCTCTTTATCAACCAGTCTATATATTAGCAGCAGACACAGTACAGTGCGGTAGTTCACGGCTGTGGCTACCTCTGTGTCGGCACTCGGCAGCCCGTCCATAATTGTATATACCACCTAACCGTGGTTTTTTTTTCTTTCTTTATACATACATACTAGTTACGAGTATACTATCTCTTTATCAACCAGTCTATATATTAGCAGCAGACACAGTACAGTGCGGTAGTTCACGGCTGTGGCTACCTCTGTGTCGGCACTCGGCAGCCCGTCCATAATTGTATATACCACCTAACCGTGGTTTTTTTTTCTTTCTTTATACATACATACTAGTTACGAGTATACTATCTCTTTATCAACCAGTCTATATATTAGCAGCAGACACAGTACAGTGCGGTAGTTCACGGCTGTGGCTACCTCTGTGTCGGCACTCGGCAGCCCGTCCATAATTGTATATACCACCTAACCGTGGTTTTTTTTTCTTTCTTTATACATACATACTAGTTACGAGTATACTATCTCTTTATCAACCAGTCTATATTAGCAGCAGACACAGTACAGTGCGGTAGTTCACGGCTGTGGCTACCTCTGTGTCGGCACTCGGCAGCCCGTCCATAATTGTATATACCACCTAACCGTGGTTTTTTTTTCTTTCTTTATACATACATACTAGTTACGAGTATACTATCTCTTTATCAACCAGTCTATATATTAGCAGCAGACACAGTACAGTGCGGTAGTTCACGGCTGTGGCTACCTCTGTGTCGGCACTCGGCAGCCCGTCCATAATTGTATATACCACCTAACCGTGGTTTTTTTTTCTTTCTTTATACATACATACTAGTTACGAGTATACTATCTCTTTATCAACCAGTCTATATATTAGCAGCAGACACAGTACAGTGCGGTAGTTCACGGCTGTGGCTACCTCTGTGTCGGCACTCGGCAGCCCGTCCATAATTGTATATACCACCTAACCGTGGTTTTTTTTTCTTTCTTTATACATACATACTAGTTACGAGTATACTATCTCTTTATCAACCAGTCTATATATTAGCAGCAGACACAGTACAGTGCGGTAGTTCACGGCTGTGGCTACCTCTGTGTCGGCACTCGGCAGCCCGTCCATAATTGTATATACCACCTAACCGTGGTTTTTTTTTCTTTCTTTATACATACATACTAGTTACGAGTATACTATCTCTTTATCAACCAGTCTATATTAGCAGCAGACACAGTACAGTGCGGTAGTTCACGGCTGTGGCTACCTCTGTGTCGGCACTCGGCAGCCCGTCCATAATTGTATATACCACCTAACCGTGGTTTTTTTTTCTTTCTTTATACATACATACTAGTTACGAGTATACTATCTCTTTATCAACCAGTCTATATATTAGCAGCAGACACAGTACAGTGCGGTAGTTCACGGCTGTGGCTACCTCTGTGTCGGCACTCGGCAGCCCGTCCATAATTGTATATACCACCTAACCGTGGTTTTTTTTTCTTTCTTTATACATACATACTAGTTACGAGTATACTATCTCTTTATCAACCAGTCTATATATTAGCAGCAGACACAGTACAGTGCGGTAGTTCACGGCTGTGGCTACCTCTGTGTCGGCACTCGGCAGCCCGTCCATAATTGTATACTAGTATCCAATCCATCCATCTCCATTGTTTACCTGAGGTGCCTTTTAGTTGTGCCTATTAAAATATGGAGAACAAAAATGTTGAGGTTCCAAAATTAGGGAAAGATCAAGATCCACTTCCACCTCGTGCTGAAGCTGCTGCCACTAGTCATGGCCGAGACGATGAAATGCCAGCAACGTCGTCTGCCAAGGCCGATGCCCAATGTCATAGTACAGAGCATGTCAAATCCAAAACACCAAATATCAGTAAAAAAAGGACTCCAAAACCTAAAATAAAATTGTCGGAGGAGAAGCGTAAACTTGCCAATATGCCATTTACCACACGGAGTGGCAAGGAACGGCTGAGGCCCTGGCCTATGTTCATGGCTAGTGGTTCAGCTTCACATGAGGATGGAAGCACTCAGCCTCTCGCTAGAAAAATGAAAAGACTCAAGCTGGCAAAAGCAGCACAGCAAAGAACTGTGCATTCTTCGAAATCCCAAATCCACAAGGAGAGTCCAATTGTGTCGGTTGCGATGCCTGACCTTCCCAACACTGGACGTGAAGAGCATGCGCCTTCCACCATTTGCACGCCCCCTGCAAGTGCTGGAAGGAGCACCCGCAGTCCAGTTCCTGATAGTCAGATTGAAGATGTCAGTGTTGAAGTACACCAGGATGAGGAGGATATGGGTGTTGCTGGCGCTGGGGAGGAAATTGACCAGGAGGATTCTGATGGTGAGGTGGTTTGTTTAAGTCAGGCACCCGGGGAGACACCTGTTGTCCGTGGGAGGAATATGGCCGTTGACATGCCAGGTGAAAATACCAAAAAAATCAGCTCTTCGGTGTGGAGGTATTTCACCAGAAATGCGGACAACAGGTGTCAAGCCGTGTGTTCCCTTTGTCAAGCTGTAATAAGTAGGGGTAAGGACGTTAACCACCTCGGAACATCCTCCCTTATACGTCACCTGCAGCGCATTCATAATAAGTCAGTGACAAGTTCAAAAACTTTGGGTGACAGCGGAAGCAGTCCACTGACCAGTAAATCCCTTCCTCTTGTAACCAAGCTCACGCAAACCACCCCACCAACTCCCTCAGTGTCAATTTCCTCCTTCCCCAGGAATGCCAATAGTCCTGCAGGCCATGTCACTGGCAATTCTGACGAGTCCTCTCCTGCCTGGGATTCCTCCGATGCATCCTTGCGTGTAACGCCTACTGCTGCTGGCGCTGCTGTTGTTGCCGCTGGGAGTCGATGGTCATCCCAGAGGGGAAGTCGTAAGCCCACTTGTACTACTTCCAGTAAGCAATTGACTGTTCAACAGTCCTTTGCGAGGAAGATGAAATATCACAGCAGTCATCCTACAGCAAAGCGGATAACTGAGTCCTTGACAACTATGTTGGTGTTAGACGTGCGTCCGGTATCCGCCGTTAGTTCACAGGGAACTAGACAATTTATTGAGGCAGTGTGCCCCCGTTACCAAATACCATCTAGGTTCCACTTCTCTAGGCAGGCGATACCGAGAATGTACACGGACGTCAGAAAAAGACTCACCAGTGTCCTAAAAAATGCAGTTGTACCCAATGTCCACTTAACCACGGACATGTGGACAAGTGGAGCAGGGCAGGGTCAGGACTATATGACTGTGACAGCCCACTGGGTAGATGTATGGACTCCCGCCGCAAGAACAGCAGCGGCGGCGCCAGTAGCAGCATCTCGCAAACGCCAACTCTTTCATAGGCAGGCTACGCTTTGTATCACCGCTTTCCAGAATACGCACACAGCTGAAAACCTCTTACGGCAACTGAGGAAGATCATCGCGGAATGGCTTACCCCAATTGGACTCTCCTGTGGATTTGTGGCATCGGACAACGCCAGCAATATTGTGTGTGCATTAAATATGGGCAAATTCCAGCACGTCCCATGTTTTGCACATACCTTGAATTTGGTGGTGCAGAATTTTTTTAAAAACGACAGGGGCGTGCAAGAGATGCTGTCGGTGGCCAGAAAAATTGCGGGACACTTTCGGCGTACAGGCACCACGTACAGAAGACTGGAGCACCACCAAAAACTACTGAACCTGCCCTGCCATCATCTGAAGCAAGAAGTGGTAACGAGGTGGAATTCAACCCTCTATATGCTTCAGAGGTTGGAGGAGCAGCAAAAGGCCATTCAAGCCTATACAATTGAGCACGATATAGGAGGTGGAATGCACCTGTCTCAAGTGCAGTGGAGAATGATTTCAACGTTGTGCAAGGTTCTGATGCCCTTTGAACTTGCCACACGTGAAGTCAGTTCAGACACTGCCAGCCTGAGTCAGGTCATTCCCCTCATCAGGCTTTTGCAGAAGAAGCTGGAGGCATTGAAGAAGGAGCTAAAAGGGAGCGATTCCGCTAGGCATGTGGGACTTGTGGATGCAGCCCTTAATTCGCTTAACAAGGATTCACGGGTGGTCAATCTGTTGAAATCAGAGCACTACATTTTGGCCACCGTGCTCGATCCTAGATTTAAAGCCTACCTTGGATCTCTCTTTCCGGCAGACACAGGTCTGCTGGGGTTGAAAGACCTGCTGGTGACAAAATTGTCAAGTCAAGCGGAACGCGACCTGTCAACATCTCCTCCTTTACATTCTCCCGCAACTGGGGGTGCGAGGAAAAGGCTCAGAATTCCGAGCCCACCCGCTGGCGGTGATGCAGGGCAGTCTGGAGCGACTGCTGATGCTGACATCTGGTCCGGACTGAAGGACCTGACAACGATTACGGACATGTCGTCTACTGTCACGTCACTGCATATGATTCTCTCAACATTGATAGAATGGTGGAGGATTATATGAGTGACCGCATCCAAGTAGGCACGTCACACAGTCCGTACTTATACTGGCAGGAAAAAGAGGCAATTTGGAGGCCCTTGCACAAACTGGCTTTATTCTACCTAAGTTGCCCTCCCACAAGTGTGTACTCCGAAAGAGTGTTTAGTGCCGCCGCTCACCTTGTCAGCAATCGGCGTACGAGGTTACATCCAGAAAATGTGGAGAAGATGATGTTCATTAAAATGAATTATAATCAATTCCTCCGCGGAGACATTGACCAGCAGCAATTGCCTCCACAAAGTACACAGGGAGCTGAGATGGTGGATTCCAGTGGGGACGAATTGATAATCTGTGAGGAGGGGGATGTACACGGTGATATATCGGAGGGTGAAGATGAGGTGGACATCTTGCCTCTGTAGAGCCAGTTTGTGCAAGGAGAGATTAATTGCTTCTTTTTTGGGGGGGGTCCAAACCAACCCGTCATATCAGTCACAGTCGTGTGGCAGACCCTGTCACTGAAATGATGGGTTGGTTAAAGTGTGCATGTCCTGTTTTGTTTATACAACATAAGGGTGGGTGGGAGGGCCCAAGGACAATTCCATCTTGCACCTCTTTTTTCTTTTCTTTTTCTTTGCATCATGTGCTGATTGGGGAGGGTTTTTTGGAAGGGACATCCTGCGTGACACTGCAGTGCCACTCCTAGATGGGCCCGGTGTTTGTGTCGGCCACTAGGGTCGCTAATCTTACTCACACAGCTACCTCATTGCGCCTCTTTTTTTCTTTGCGTCATGTGCTGTTTGGGGAGGGTTTTTTGGAAGGGACATCCTGCGTGACACTGCAGTGCCACTCCTAGATGGGCCCGGTGTTTGTGTCGGCCACTAGGGTCGCTAATCTTACTCACACAGCTACCTCATTGCGCCTCTTTTTTTCTTTGCGTCATGTGCTGTTTGGGGAGGATTTTTTGGAAGGGCCATCCTGCGTGACACTGCAGTGCCACTCCTAGATGGGCCCGGTGTTTGTGTCGGCCACTAGGGTCGCTAATCTTACTCACACAGCTACCTCATTGCGCCTCTTTTTTTCTTTGCGTCATGTGCTGTTTGGGGAGGGTTTTTTGGAAGGGACATCCTGCGTGACACTGCAGTGCCACTCCTAGATGGGCCCGGTGTTTGTGTCGGCCACTAGGGTCGCTTATCTTACTCACACAGCGACCTCGGTGCAAATTTTAGGACTAAAAATAATATTGTGAGGTGTGAGGTATTCAGAATAGACTGAAAATGAGTGTAAATTATGGTTTTTGAGGTTAATAATACTTTGGGATCAAAATGACCCCCAAATTCTATGATTTAAGCTGTTTTTTAGTGTTTTTTGAAAAAAACACCCGAATCCAAAACACACCCGAATCCGACAAAAAAAATTCGGTGAGGTTTTGCCAAAACGCGTTCGAACCCAAAACACGGCCGCGGAACCGAACCCAAAACCAAAACACAAAACCCGAAAAATTTCAGGCGCTCATCTCTAGTTTTTTTAGCAATTGGGCAAAACCATGTGCACTGCAGGGGAGGCAGATATAACATGTGCAGAGAGAGTTAGATTTGGGTGGGTTATATTGTTTCTGTGCAGGGTAAATACAGGCTGCTTTATTTTTACACTGCAAATTAGGTTGCAGATTAAACACACCACACCCAAATCTAACTCTCTCTGCACATGTTATATCTGCCTCCCCTGCACTGCACATAGTTTTGCCCAACTGCTAACAAAAATCCTGCTGCGATCAACTTGGAATTACCCCCTTAGTTATCAATGCCCAGAGATGTCACCATCAAAATTCTATTCAAGGTATCAATAAATTTGGTGCAATGCAAAAAACAAACGCAACAATGTAATTTGCACTGTACATAAAGGGGGATATTCAATTGTTTGAAAAGTTGGTTGGGTGTCTGTTTTTTCTTGTCTATTAGATAGGAAAAAACAGACACCCAACTGACTTTTCAAACAATTGAATAACCCCAAAGAGCTTATTTTTGCACTTTCACAAATGAATGAATGCTATGGACTGATTTCCTCTAGTACTATGATTTTCAATCTTTTTCAACTTTCGGCACACAGAACAGAAATTTTAAAGGCATGTCATCAGTCCCAGATGGGAAAAAAATCACACGAACATTGTCCCCCATGGGAAACACACACACACACACACACACACACACACACACACACACACACACACACACACACACACACACACACACACACACTCTCTCTCTCTCTCTCTCTCTCTCTCTCTCTCTCTCTCTCTCTCTGTCTCTCTCCCACAGGAATAAACGACACACGCATTGTTCCCCACAGAGTATAATTTTTTCCATAGGTACACCATGGATTCTACATGGAGAAGAGGACCGACCCTCGTGTGAACATAGGTAAGTATGTGTATATGGAGGTGTGTATGTATGCATTAAAGTTATACTTTCAAGGTGTGTGTCTTATGTTTTTATTGGGGTATTTTTTTAGTAGTAGTACTACAGGTACCATACCAGCGGGCCCGGTTTTCCTCCGCATGCTGGTACTTGTGGTTCTCCAAGTACCAGCTTGCGGGGGAGGCTTGCTGGGACTTGTAGTACTGCTACTAAAAACAATATTCATTTTTTTACACAAAGGCTATCAGCCTCCCATCCGCAACCCTTGGATGGGGGGGACAGCCTCGGGCTTCACCCCTGGTCCTTGGGTGGCTGGAGGGGGGGGGACCCCTTGATTGAAGGGGTCCCCACTCCTCCAGGGTACCCCGGCCAGGGGTGACTAGTTGGTTATGTAATGCCAGGGCCGCCGGGACCTATATAAAAGTGTCCCCCGGCTGTGGCATTATGTATCTGGCTAGTGGAGCCCGGTGCTGGTTTCAGAAATACGGGGGACCCCTACGCTTTTTGTCCCCCGTATTTTTGGAACCAGGACCAGGCGCAGAGCCCGGTGCTGGTTGTTTAAATATGGGGGAACCTCTATAATTTTCCCCCCATATTTTTGCAACCAGGATCGGCTCAAAGAGCCCGAGGCTGGTTTTGCTTAGGAGGGGGAACCCCACGCAATTTTTTTTTTTATTTTAACACTGTTTTTTTTTTTTAATAAAGGTGCACAATAAAGCCCAGCACGGATCTCTCAGATCCGGCCGAGATTCATTGTATTAAAGTCAGCAGTGTTTTACAAGTCACTCACGTAAAACACTGCCTAAAAAAACGAATGACATCGACATCGGTAAAACCGAAAATGCAGAATATGGCAGCTTAGTAAATTAGTCGTAATAAATTAAAAAAGTTGCATATTTACACTTTCGATGTCATTCGTGATTGAACTTTGACCTCAAACGGGAAAATACGAATCTTAGTAAATATACCCCATTGTCCCCACAGGAAATTTTTTTTAACACATTGTCCCTCACAGAGAAAAAAGACATTGACCCATGCAGAAAAATTAACACATTGGGTCCAAAAGAAAAAAATAAAATAAAACACACTGGCCCTTTCAGAAAAAAAGATAACAAAGACCTTGGCCCCCACATATAATAAATAAGGCACACATTAATTATTGCCCCAGCCCCCTACAAAATACTTATTTGACCTGTTGGCACCGGTGAAGAGAAAGTATCTCCCAGTCCCTCCCTATCCCATAGTGACCTATGATCTCACGCTGCCACATCACCATAGGTAACGGCCTGTGGACCATGTAAGCTAAACAGATATCCCCAGTACTGCCTGGGCTCAATGCTTGAACTGGCAGTGGTAACTCCGCGGGCAAGGCTGCTTCTCCGCGGCACACCTGAAGACCGCTCGCGGGCATTGGTTGAAGAACGCTGCTCTAGTAATTGCATTCTCGTTGGCTACAGTCATAAAAATCTGGATTTATTTCTCACAATGGCTGCCTTTTCTGTGGTGAAAAAATAGTTGCAGCTGCAAATGTCAGAAACAGCCTCTTCTACCACCTAGAAGTTAAAACAGTCTTTGGGGGGTATGCAGTTAGCTCCGTTTTTTCGTCTAGCCAAAAAAAAATGGAACTAATTCCACCCACCATATTCATTTGCGGGTAATTCCGCCCATTTTTTAATACATTTTCGCCCATGCCGTAGGCGAATCGGCATTGGCGAAAATGGCCCCACAAACCTTCGAAAAATGCTTGCAGATTCGCCAAAACACGTGGATTGGGAGTGAATTTGCCGACCTCTGTGTCCTTAGCCCTACCCACCACCCCCAGGATTAGCTGTAGTCACCAACCTCTGTGTCCTTAGCCCTAGCCGCCACCCCAGGCGGGATAGGGTTAGGGCAGGGGTGGGTTAAATTAATTAAGCATCCCGATCAACAGGATGGCATATCACAATCTATCTTACAAATATTTAATAATAAATGGGCAACTTAATAAGAAAAGTGGCCTTGCACCCCAGCAAAAATATTTAGAATGACAACCAAACAATAAAAGATTGAAACAATTTCCGACACAACGTTCTGATGGTTTGTTTTTTTAAGTATCTGAAGAAAAAGTCTACATACTCAGCCGGTCTGCTGAGGACAAAATCCATCAGTACCTGGCACAATAAATATACAATGTAACAGTTATTTATTTTGGATGTCCAAATTTTGTTCAATGGGTCTTGATTATGTGGTGTAATTTTAGTTTTAAAATTTGAATCAATCATCCAACAAAATACATGTTATGAAATTGTCAGTAGAGTTTTTGATTACAACAAATAAAATGGGTCCCTGGTTTATTGAGTGTTTTGAGTCCTACTGGAAAAAAAGAGATGTTTAAATAAAATTATTAATTATTGTTTGTGTGCCACGGCATTTGATTGTACAGTATTTGACTTAAGAGCCCTCTCACAAAAAGGCAACTGGCCAGACCAGCTTTCCTCCAACCATCCAACTCCTATTTTTGGAGTCCCTATTCGTGAAGCAGTGAAAAGAGTGGAAAAGTGAATCCGTGGAGAAGTTGCCCATGGCAACCAAGCAGCTGCTCCGTACAACTTTATAGTATTCAAATGATAAATGTTACTTTAATGCTGATTGGTTGCCATGGGCAACTTCTCCACTGGCTCACTTCTTCACACTTTTCACTGCTTCATGAAACCCCTTTGTCTCAACCAGCCAAGTAGTTGGATGGTTAAAGGAAAGTTTATTTGATATATGGTCACCTTTAGAATCCTTCAATGCTTCTTGGTCTAAATGTTCTACCTTTAATTCTGTGCTCACACCTACAGTATACCCCATCCTTTCCCTTTCCTTGGTACTATAGTTTTGATAGTCTGTGGTGTTCTGGGGGCTCATCCTGCCATTTATTTCATCACCCTTGATGAAGTCCAGATAGGACGAAAACGCGTTGGGTACTGTCTTGATCTAACCTCATTTGCTAAAAGTTAAGATACTTGATTTCCTTTTTTTTTGAACTTTTTTGAACTTTTTTATCTATATATCTTTTATGCAGTATGTCCTTTCTGTTATGTCTTTCAGCCTTTTTTTGTGTTTTACAGTATTTCTAGCTTGTACACTTTTATATCCAGTATTGTTTTAGTGCTTTATATTGTAATACATTTGTACATATCCTTTTATCTAACTGCCCAGCTCTGATATTGTTTGGCACCATTGGTCGCTTCTTACTACCTCATTTTCCGTTCTCAAGTATATTCCTTAGTCAACGTTTCAGAGCCCAAAGCTCCATCGTCAGGACAAAGTAGCTTTGTCCTGACGATGGAGCTTTGGGCTCTGAAACGTTGACTAAGGAATATACTTGTTTTTGAATTAATGACGTCTCAGAGTGCCGTTTATTGCTGAACGTGTATGTATTTGGAATTGGGGCACCTGGGCATCAGGGCCGTAACTACGTGTGTGCCAAGTGGGCTTGGCACACAGCGCAGTTGCCCTGAGGGCGCAATGGCCAGCGGCATGTAATGAGTCAAATTGACTCATTACATGCCGCCTCTGTGTGCGCCGTGCGCGGCTGGAGGGAGAAGAGACCAGCGCCGGGTTCAAGGAGGAGGAGGGAGGGGGAGCAGGGAGCCGCAGCAGCGCTATTTCATTGGTAGTAAGCGCCGCTGCAGCATCCCCCTCTCCTTCTGTATTGGCTGCCCGGTGCTGCTGTGGATGCTGGGATGCGGTTCCTCCATCCCAGCATCCACAGCAGCACCAGGCAGCCTATACGGAAGGAGAGGGGGATGCTGCAGCGGCGCTTACTACCAATGACATAGCGCTGCTGCGGCTCCCTGCTCCCCCTCCTCCTTCTCATCTCACTGCCTGCACTGAGAGGGAGATGCCAGCACGAGGAGCCTGTCAGCGGGGAGAAGGTAAGTATATCCCTCTCTCTCTCTCTCTCTCAGGGGGACACCGTCTGCCGCAATGTGTAAAAAGGGGGACTGGCTGCCGCTGCCGCAATGTGTAAAAAGGGGTCCTGGCTGCCGCAATGTGTAAAAAGGGGGCCTGGCTGCCGCAATGTGTAAAAAGGGGGCCTGGCTGCCGCAATGTGTAAAGAGGGGGCCTGGCTGCCGCAATGTGTAAAAAGGGGGACGCTGTCTGCTGTAATGTGTAAAAGGGGCTCTACCTGGTGTAGTGACGCTACTGTGCAGCGTAATTTGAATAATGTAGACTACTGTGCACCGTAGTATGAATTGCTATTATTTTGTGGCCACGCCCCTTCCCCGTGAAGCTACGCCCCTATACATTTTGCGCGCGCCTACGATGCGCACTGCCCCTATCTTACATGGGGGGGGGGGCGCCACTGTCGTTTCTTGCACACAGCGCTGAAATGCCTAGTTACGGCACTGCTGGGCATATTGGACCTTTATAGGAGTGCCGGCTGCTGCTGTATGTATGTGTGTGTGTGTATACATATATATATATATATATATATATATATATATAGTAAAGCACATTTATAGGTACAAACATATATATGCAAAACACATCAAAATGTAGACAATACAGTTAATACTCTACCCCACTTAGTCTCATGATATAACCCAACAAACGGAGACTCCAATGAACTTTGCTAAAAATAATAACTTTTTTTGTAAAAAAAATGTTTGGAGTGATTACATTTTTTTTAAGACACTCATATTAATGTGTGTTATTATTTTTTTAAGGTAAATATTCAAGTTTGAATAATTGTCTCTACAGCACAAAATTGCGGAAAAATTCAGAAGACTGAAATATTTTAGCTAAATTCAAGCACGACGATAGAACATCCTTGGAACAGCTTTAGTATTGTCAAACCTGATTGATTTTATTTTTTGATGCTTCTAAAATTTGCAAAGCCACAGGCTTGAGCATTTCTAGTTATTACTCCACTTAGGAGGAATATATAAAAATTGATAGCTCCAGTAAAATATAAACAAGTAAATAAATATGAAAATAAAACATAAAAAATACAGCCTTGTTTGCTTCAATCAAAAACACAAAAACAATTTTTATTTGTTGAAATTTTCTCATAATTGGTCAAAACAAATTTGAGAAGCTCTGCTAATTCACTTCAATACTGACGTAGGTTAATCACAGGAGTAAAAAGAAAAGGTACAATCTCACTGTTTGCGCTCCAAATGTCCCTTCACTTGGATAATCCGACATCGATGATAAGTACATGAAACAGAAAATAAAACACAATATAGTGTAATACTGTTGGTAAATAAAAGTTCTTCTCCCCTGTGCAGCGGAGATAATTGTTATGAGCCACGGCTGTGGCTCATTCCTGTTTTGCATGTCAGTTAGGTATTTTATGTTTATAAGTTGTTTCGCAGGCCAGGATTTCCCGTTGCTCTGTTTAAGAGTACTCTTGGTTGCTGCCGCTGGTGAGTCTGTGTAATTGCAGCTTGTTCCCATGTGTTCTGCCTCACCTGGCTGCTAATTGCATCTTGTCAGTTTGGAGTCATGCAACAGGGCAGCTGCATGAGATTATTAATTAGGCCTCTCTGTTATATGCTGGCTGACTGCAATTCACAGAGGCTGGTGATATTTCTGGGTATCCAGTCTGCTTGAGTTCCGAGCTTGGTTCCTGCTAGTTCCTGAGCTTCCTGTGTCGATTCCTGTGTCAGTCCCTGTGTCGATTCCTATGTCTGATCCCGTGTCCTGCCGTGAGGCGTTCCTGTCCTGAGGTCCAGTACCTTTGCCTGTGCCTGGTCAAGTTTCTGGCTTCTTGGTGTCCACAGGTCTGTCGTTTGGGATTCTGCCTGTCCTCCAGTTCTGAGAGTCTGTGTCAGCAGCATTGGGAGTTCCTGTCCGTTTGCCAGTATTCGTACCGGTTCCGTGAGTAGCGGCACTGCCGCGTCCGTCGGCCTAGGCCGCTGTATTCCCTTATTATTTCTGTCTCTGGTGTGTTGCAGAGGGTTCTGCTTATGCTGTCACCGCTGGTACACAAAAGTATTGTGTCGGCGTGTGGTCAGCATTTCCTTTGTTGTTCTTTTCCTTTGGCGGCAAGCCGCACATACTTTGGTTTTAGGTTTGTTAGTAGCCCCTGGCCTTGTTGTTTAGTCAGAGGGCCCCTTGTTATCACCCTGTCTCGGTTCACTCTTTGTCTCTCATTAAGACCTGAGGGGGCATCGAAGTTGGGCAGACGTAATCCGCCCTTCAAACGCGGCTGCCATGGGCTCAAGCAACCATAGTCTCGCAAGAGTGTACTGACAGCACGGGCGAGACAACGGAGATAGGGCGCCAGGGGCTATTCCCTTTCCATTCCCCTTTCCCAGCATTACGTCCTGGTGCTCTGGACTCGCTTCATAACATCTCCCTTGTTCTGAGCACCAGGAACCTAACAATAATAAGTGATGGAAAAAAAGTCCCAGTAGAGATCAGACGTCCACCTTCTTATGGGATCACCCGAAATGATGTGATGATATCTTAACAATGGGTTCTTACATGTATGCTTACTTGTAAAAGTATGGTAAAACACACGTAAAGGTTTCTTTAGAGGAGGTATTTCTTGCTTTCTCTTTAAGCCATATAATATGGATGGATACCACTCATGGAAAATGTAATGTGGAATTAAAAGAGGGGAAGCCAAGTTAGGGCAAAGAAAACCCCTTTTATTTTTTAAAAAGATACAAACAAACAACCAAACGTACCCAGAGTGGGAAACAGAGATGGATTTCAGCTGACAAAGTTACATCCGGATATAACAAGGTCATATGCTCCGCTCAATGAATACACTGGTAAAGGATTTCAAAATAACACTGTGTCTACGCGTTTCGACGCTCTGCGGCGTCTTTATCAAGATAAAACAGTGTATTTCACACTGTCTGGTCAGGATGTAACTTTGTCAGCTGAAATCCATCTCTGTTTCCCACTCTAGGTACGTTTGGTTGTATGTTTTATATCTTTTTAAAAAATAAAAGGGGTTTTCTTTGCCCTAACTTGGCTTCCCCTCTTCTAATTCCATATTACATTTTCCATGAGTGGTATCCATCCATATTATATGGCTTAAAGAGATAGGAAAAAATACCTCCTCTAAAGAAACCTTTACGTGTGTTTTACCATACTTTTACAAGTAAGCATACATGTAAGAACCCATTGTTAAGATATCATCACATCATTTCGGGTGATCCCATAAGAAGGAGGACGTCTGATCTCTACTGGGACTTTTTTTCCATCACTTATTATCTCCACTGCACAGGGGAGAAGAACTTTTATTTACCAACAGTATTACACTATATTGTGTTTTATTTTCTGTTTCATGTACTTATCATCGATGTGAGGATTATCCAAGTGAAGGGACATTTGGAGCGCAAACAGTGAGATTGTACCTTTTCTTTTTACTCCATTGTTTGTATAGGTTGGTGATCTATCAGGTATTATCCATTTGCTGCTCCTTGGCTGCGCCTCAAAGAGGAATCTTTTCTTGTTGTAATCACAAGAGTAAACAGCTCTTAAAGTATTAATAGAAGAAGTGAGAGTTGCTCAGTTGCTATGGGAAACTTGAAAACTTTTCCTCTATAGAAGGTTTAACACATGTTCCCCCCAGACCACCAGGAGATCATACAGCCGATCAAAGATTAACTGTACATTCTACTTACAAATTTGTGTCAAACTGGAGATAAATAGAGGTTTAAAGGTAGGGATGTTATGGAAAGTACAATATAAAAAAGTCTAAAATATAAATTGCCACCTTTCCAAAAGTCATTCCATTGTTTAGCAGAAGATGACAGCCAATAATACATCACACAAGTTTGTTTTAGACAGTATCAAAGTTGTACTGAATTGAATGTAACTATTTTATGCTTCTAAATCATTTCTACCTACAAATCTGTGGCACTGCTATGGGGATACATTTTGTACCCATCCATCACACAATTGAATGCATCTGAGAAACACATAAAGAATAACATAGGAAAGAACTATCATATTCTGAAACTGGAATCTGTCCTTTTCGGCAACAATATGATTTACAAAAAGGGAAAAACTTTTAAAAAGTATATTCCATCAAGTTATAATCAATGAAGTGTCGCTGTATATGATAAAACAAATAATAAAAAAGATAACCTTTCTCATACCTCTTGTTTAAAACCTCAAAAGTCAGAAGGATTGTGAGGCCAAATTCCATAATTCAGTGGTGTCCCTAGGGTAGGTGTCACCCACTGCAGTAACTCAAGCTGTCACCGCCCCCCCATGGACCTCCCACTGTATTAGACCATACAAAATATTTAGCAATGTATTTGTACTAATGTTACTTGTAAATCATAATTCCTGTATACAGTACTGTAGAACTGAATGTAATGGAAATAGTAGTGACACAAACAACTAGCAAAATAAAAATACCTTTAAATTACAATATTATACGTATTCATCCTATAAACAATGCCCCCTCTTCCCCAGTTTTATTTGTCCAATAGCCAGTACCTGCTCACCCCACCAAGTTATATTTATCCTATAGCTATAGGCATTTCTATAACGAGTGCAGTGTGTGGTGCACATGGGCCCCTACGTCCAGGGGGGCCGAACCACACACACGGCACCCATATATTTTATTTACCCCTCCAGAGTCCCTGCAGTGCGGAGACAAATCACTTGGAAAATGTCAGCCGCAGCCATTTCTGAGTGATTTGTGCATATGTATTGAAGATGTCCCCGGTACATTTATCCTATAAGCAGACACCACCCCTCCTGCCATTTACAGTTTTCCTATAGCCAGTTCCCCCTCTCCTCAGTTACAGTTATCCAATAGACAGGGACCCCTCCCCCTCCAGTTACAGTATCCTATAGTCAATGCCCCCTCCCCCCCAGCTATAGCTATCCTATAGCCAGGGACCCCTCCCACCAGTTACATTTATCCTATAGCCAGGGACCCCTCCCCCCAGTTACAGTATCCTATAGCCAGGGACCCCTCCCACCAGTTACAGTATCCTATAGCCAATGCCCCCTCCCACCAGTTACAGTTATCCTATAGCCAGGGACCCCTCCCACCAGTTACAGTTATCCTATAGCCAGGGACCCCTCCCCCCAGTTACAGTATCCTATAGCCAATGCCCCCTCCCCCCAGTTATAGCCAGGGACCCCTCCCTCTTTAGTGAAAGCTATCCTATAGCCAGTGTCACCCACCCCCCTCCAGTTACATGTATCCTATAACCATGGACCCCTATCCTCAGTTGCAGTTATCCTATAGCCAGGGACCCCTCTCCCCTGTTACAGTTATCCTATAGCCAGTGCCCCCTCTCCTCAGTTGCAGTTAACCTATAGCCAGTGCCACCTCCCCCTCCAGTTACAGGTAACCTATAGCCAGTGCCACCTCCCCCTCCAGTTACAGCTATCCTATAGCCAGTGCCCCCTCTCCACCCAGTTACAGGTATCCTAGAGCCAGTGCCCCCTCTCCCCCAGTTACAGGTATCCTATAGCCAGGGACTCCTCTGCCTCCAGTTACAGGTATCCTATAGCCCGTGCCCCTCCCCCCAGTTACATTTATCCTATAAATAATGCCCCAACTGCCCCCCTCAATTACATTTATTCTGTAGCCAATGTTCCTTCTCCCCCCGTTATATTTAACCTCGCGGCAGGGAGTACCACATAGCAAAACTCTTGGTGGCACCAGACTCTGTTGGGTCCATCCTCTTCTATGTCCTCCCTCAGACTCCCGGGTGGGTGATACATCATCTTCTCATATCTCCGCCCACAGAAAACCGTGGCCACCCAGAACAGGAGGAGGGCAGCCAAGGAGAGGTCCATGCCATGTTCGTATCCAGTGGCAAACGCAAGATTTCTAGAGGGTGGTTTCCAAATGCAATTCACAATTTCTCATTCTGTGGAACATTGGAGCAAGTGCTGGAGTCTGGGGGAGCGGCAGAAGACCCTAGTAACGACCCTGGCCATTAATGTACACCTTGGTCTTTTTATACGCTGGATACTGTATGGAATACTGTGTCAATATTTAACACTATTGATTGGTCGTATATGTGTAGCACACATAGTTAAATAATATAACTAAGTGGTCAGAAAAAGATTAAACATACCTAATAAAAAAATACACAAACATAACAGAACCAGTACTGCACTTTCCAAGCACACATTCTCCCACCTCATGGTAAGGCTCCTGTCACTTCTTCCTGGTAGCTACTCTCTGGTCCGGAGCACTGACTGAGGTCTCAGATCCGCACACACAGCAAACTTGGTAGAAGAAGCTGCTACCACTGGGCATGAAAGGAGGGGTTTTCCGAGCGACCGGATCCCACCTCCCCCTGCGTTTGCCTATGTGCGTATCATCTATTGTGGCGGTCACCCCGGCAATGCAGCAGAGCAGGTGGGCGGCAGCACAGTGACGTTATCGAGCAGCACCCGCTCCCAGCTTCCATCATTGTGGTGTCACCCCCTTCGTGCTTGTAGTACCATCCTGACATCTTGTAGCACCCTTAGGTGGCCTGGGTAAAAGACATTCCTTATCAGCGCAATTCATGGCAATAAGGAATCTTTTGGCTGTATCACTGCTCACAATATGAAGTAGTGCTTGAAATTTACATTGTGCTATAGTCACATTTATACTGGGAAAGTGCTGACTGCTACTTTGTTTTTGCATTGAGATAATGCATTTTATATTGCAATGCAACCAATCCCTCACAGTATGCAGATAAGGCTGAGCACGCCTGTTTTCCATCTGCAATATTCCTGCTCGGCCATGGTCTAAAATCTAATTTTTTATATTTCTCCAGGCTAACCAATATATTGCATGTATGTATTCAGGAGCGGATCTGCAGCAATAAAAGCCGGCTGGAGAATAATAACAGTATTCCAAGAAATACCCAGACTCTGATACTGAAAGCTATTGAACAAATAGGATGAGATAGGAGGTGAAAGACCTGCCGGATTATCTCTGCGGGAAGCATTGGGGATTCAGTAAACACTGACTGTACCTAGACCTTCATTTATTTCCATAAATAATAATATCATATATTCTATACACTGTGTGTAGTTACACAAATGACCTACGGCAGGGCCGGTGCTAGGGTGTTCGGCGCCCTCCTGCAAACTATAAATTTGCGCCCTCGCATACTTTACAAAGGGACAGCGCACATAATGCTTTTACACATAATGCCTCCTGTAGTAGTGCCGCTTACATACGTAACGCCCCCTGCAGCAGTGATACACGCAATGCCCCCTGTACCAGTGCTGCTTACACACGTAACGCCCCATGTAACAGTGAACGCTTACATGTAACTCCCCCTGTACAAGTGCCGCTTACACACGTAACGCCCCCTTTACCATTGACGCTTACACAGGTAACGTCCCCTGTACCAGTGACGCTTACACGCGCAACGCCCCCCTCTACCAGTGACGCTTACACGCGCAACGCCCCCCTCTACCAGTGACGCTTACACGTGCAACGCCCCCCTCTACCAGTGACGCTTACACGCGCAACGCTTCGTCTACCAGTGACGCTTACACACATTATGCTGCACAGTCAGACATATACCACATACACACTGTACATACATGACACACATACAGTACAAACACACACACACTTTCTCACTCACTCTCCCTCAACTCACCATCTGGCTGGCCGACTCTGTATTCTGCCTTCTGACTTCCTCTGTAGCATGGCCATGGTCCCGTGTAGCTCCGCCCCTCAGCACTGGTAAGCCCTGCCCCTTTTTTTGGACAGGAGTCGCTGGACACACACAGACACTGGAGACTGGACTACTGTCAGCCAGGGAGGTAAGGGGAAGCTTCATGCTGCCGATGCCGCTGCCTGTCAAACAGTGTGACAGGTACAGCAGCATAGGCGTTACCATTCCCCTCCCCACACCCCACGCCTCGCACCCCCCCAGCACCTACACCCTGATTTTGAGTGGACCACGCTGAAAAATATGGCAGACTTAGGGTGGCCGAACATTTCAGTTTTAATATAACACAAGTAAGGCTTATAATTTACACATGTGCCATTAGAGCCACATCTGCCTCTTTCTATGCCATCAGACCCCTCCTCCGCAGGACACCAGCATTTGTCACACATGTCCATGCTCACCAGCTACTGACAGTAGTGCCACTTATTCACATTACGCCAACCAGTATGAGCTTAAATTCACACTACGCCACACTATATGAGCTGAAATTCACTTTACACCACACGGCATTAGCTGAAATTCACATTACGCTACACGGTATGAGCTGAAATTAACATGACACCACACAGTATGAGCCAAATATACATTACGCCACACAGTATGAGCCATATCTACATTACGCCACACAGTATGAGCCGGATCTACATTACGCCACACAGTATGAGCCGGATCTACATTACGCCACACAGTATGAGCCGGATCTACATTACGCCACACAGTATGAGCCGGATCTACATTACGCCACACAATATGAGCCGGATCTACATTACGCCACACAGTATGAGCCAAATCTACATTACGCCACACAGTATGAGCCGGATCTACATTACGCCACACAGTATGAGCCGGATCTACATTACGCCACACAGTATGAGCCGGATCTACATTACGCCACACAGTATGAGCCGGATCTACATTACGCCACACAGTATGAGCCGGATCTACATTACGCCACACAATATGAGCCGGATCTACATTACGCCACACAGTATGAGCCAAATCTACATTACGCCACACAGTATGAGCCGGATCTACATTACGCCACACAGTATGAGCCGAAATTCACATTACCCCACAGAGTATGCCCCCAGCAGTGCCAGATACACATAATACCCCCAGTGGTCACCGTTGTAATATAAGAAAAACACATTAATAATATTCATTTTGAGGGATATAAATAATCTAGAGTAATAAAAAATAGAAATGTAACATATATATATATATATATATATATATATATACACACACACAGATATATATATATATATATATATATTCTGTGCATGTATATTCTGTGCATGTATAAACAGGCTTCCTTTCTTTTTTTATCTTTAATATTTTTCCTTTCTTTTCTAAGTGCACTTGAGTCCTACAGTCTACCGATCTCCACTTTTTTTTGAGGGGTGAGGGGGGAAAAAAAATAACTTTATAAACAGGAACTGGCTAAGCTGCAGGCCTGCAGCTTACTGAACACTCACCGACAGTCCCGAGAGGAATGCTGGTCTGTGGCATGCACACCGGCAGAGAGTGCGGGCAGGAGGTGGGAGAGAGAGCCACGGACTGGAGGGGGGAGAGACAGATGCGAACGGGAGGGGAAGAGGGAGCCACGGGCGGGAGGGGGAGACAGAGCCGCAGACGGGAGGGGGAAGAGAGAGCGCGAACGGGAGGGGAAAGAGCCGCGACGGGAGGCGAAGACAGAGCCGCGGACAGAAGGGGGAGTCACAGCCGCGGACGGGAGGGTGTATAGAGCCATGGGTGGGAGGAGGAAGACGGCGCACGGACGGCAGACAGAGCGTGGATGGGAGGCAGGAGGGGGCACAGGAACTAACAGCTATCACTGTGCTGCAGGCATAGAATGTGCGCACGCCTATGCACAGCAGCCGGCAGGAGCCCAGGCGCAGCAGCGGGGATGCAAAGCAGGGAGAGCGCCTCTACAACCCCGGCGCCTCCCTGCTTTGCATCCCTTTGCTGAGTGGGTAGCGCCGGGCCTGACCTACGGTTTCCTATAACAGTCAAGTATTAACGATAAGAATCTCACTAGGAATTTGCATTGATATTATGTAGTGATCTTTATATATTATGGTTCTTTAGAAATGTAGAATTTTGTATTTATTTTAGTTTATTTAACCTCGGATAACAATTAATTTGTTCATTTCTTTAGCGTTGTTGCACATATGGGCTAATTAATAGCATTCTGTCCAGTATTTTTATATATTGACTCCTGATGATCGTGCTACTCTGCTGTTATGGTGTCTGTGTACTAAACCTTGGAGAGATAAAGTGAAGAGAGATAAAGTACCAACCAATCAGCTCCTAATTGCCGTGTTACATGCTGTGTTTGAAAAATGACAGTTATGAGATGATTGGCTGGTACTTTATGGCCCTCATTCCGAGTTGTTCGCTCGCTAGCTGCTTTTCGCAGCATTGCACACGCTAAGCCGCCGCCCTCTGGGAGTGTATCTTAGCTTAGCAGAATTGCGAACAAAAGATTTGCAAAATAGCGAAGAGAAAATTCGTAGCAGTTTCTGAGTAGCTCGAGACTTACTCCTACACTGCGATCAGTTCAGTGCTTGTCGTTCCTGGTTTGACGTCACAAACACACCCAGCGTTCGCCCAGACACTCCCCCGCTTCTCCAGCCACTCCCGCGTTTATCCCAGAAACTGCAGCGTTTTTCCACACACTCCCATAAAACGGCCAGTTTCCGCCCAGAAACACCCACTTCCTGTCAATCACACTACGATCAGCAGAGCGAAGAAAAAACCTCGTAATGCAGTGAGTAAAATACCAAACTTCTTAGCAAATTTACTTGGCGCAGCCGCAGTGCGAACATTGCGCATGCGCAGTTTGCGAAAAATCGCTGCAATGCGAAGTAAAATAACGAGCAAACAACTCGGAATGAGGGCCTATATCTCTTTAGGCACTACAGCTAATGTTAGCAGGAGGGTTAGGGTCAGTCTGTGAGCGAGAGGGTTAGGGTCAGTCTGTGAGCAGGAGGGTTAGTCTGTGAGCAGGAGGGTTAGTCTGTGAGCAGGAGGGTTAGGGTTAGTCTATGGGCGGGAGGGTTAGGGTTAGTCTGTGAGCAGGAGGGTTAGGGTTAGTCTATGGGCGGGAGTGTTAGGGTTAGTCTGTGAGCAGGAGGGTTAGGGTTAGTCTATGGGCAGGAGTGTTAGGGTTAGTCTGTGAGCAGGAGGGTTAGGGTTAGTCTATGGGCGGGAGTGTTAGGGTTAGTCTGTGAGCAGGAGGGTTAGGGTTAGTCTATGGGCGGGAGTGTTAGGGTTAGTCTGTGATCAGGAGGGTTAGTCTGTGAGCAGGAGGGTTAGGGTTAGTCTATGGGCGTGAGGGTTAGGGTTAGTCTGTGAGCAGGAAGGTTAGGGTTAGTCTATGGGCGGGAGTGTTAGGGTTAGTCTGTGAGCAGGAGGGTTAGGGTTAGTCTATGGGCAGGAGGGTTAGGGTAAGTCTGTGAGCAGGAGGGTTAGGGTTAGTCTATGGGTGGGAGTGTTAGGGTTAGTCTGTGAGCAGGAGGGTTAGGGTTAGTCTATGGGTGGGAGTGTTAGGGTTAGTCTGCGGGCAGGAGGGTTAGGGTTAGTGTGTGGGGGGGTTAGGGTTAGTCTGCGAGCGGGAGGGCTAGGATTAGGCTGTGGGCAGGAGGGTTAGCATAGTCTATGGGCAGGAGGGTTATGGTAGTCTATGGGCGGGAGGGTTAGGGTTAGTCTGCAAGTAGGAGGGTTAGAGATAGGCTGCGGGGGAGGGTTAGGGTTAGTCTGTGAGCAGGAGGGTTAGGGTTAGTCTATGGGCGGGAGTGTTAGGGTTAGTCTGTGGGCGGGAGTGTTAGGGTTAGTCTGTGGGCGGGAGTGTTAGGGTTAGTCTGTGAGCAGGAGGGTTAGGATTAGTCTATGGGCAGGAGTGTTAGGGTTAGTCTATGGGCGGGAGTATTAGGGTTAGTCTGTGAGCAGGAGGGTTAGGGTTAGTCTATGGGCAGGAGTGTTAGGGTTAGTCTGCTGGCAGGAGGGTTAGGGCTAGGCTGTGGGTGGGAGTGTTTGGGGTAGTCTATGGGCGGGAGGGTTAGGCTGCGGGGGGAGGGTTAGACTACGGGTGGGAGGGCTAGGATTATACTGTGGGAAGGAGGGTTAGAGTGAGTCTATGGGTGGGAGGGTTAGGGTTAGTCTGCGAGCGGGAGGGCTAGGATTAGGCTGTGGGCAGGAGGGTTAGGGTTAGTCTGCAAGCAGGAGGGTTAGGGTTAGGCTGCAGGGGGAGGGTTAGTCTATGGGCGGAAGTGTTAGGGTTAGTCTGTGAGCAGGAGGGTTAGGGTTAGTCTATGGGCAGGAGTGTTAGGGTTAGTCTGCTGGCAGGAGGGTTAGGGCTAGGCTGAGGGTGGGAGTGTTTGGGGTAGTCTATGGGCAGCAGGGTTAAGATTAAACTGCGGGGGGAGGGTTAGAGTATGGGTGGGAGTGGCTAGGATTATACTTTGGGCAGGAGGGTTAGAGTTAGTTTATGGGTGGGAGGGATAGGGTTAGTGTGTGGGGGGGAGGGTTAGGTTAGTCTGCGAGCGGGAGGGCTAGGATTAGGCTCTGGGCAGGAGGGTTAGGGTAGTCTATGGGCTAGTCTGCAAGCAGGAGCGTTAGGGTTAGGCTGAGGGGAGAGGGTTAGGGTTAGTCTGTGGGAGGGAGGGATAGTGTTAGTCTGTGAGCAGGAGGGTTAGGGTTAATCTGCGGGTGGGAGGGTTAGGATTAGGCTGTGGGCAGGAGGGTTAGACTGTGGGGGAGGGTTAGGGTTACTCAGCGAGTGGGAGGATTAAGGTTAGTCTGCGAGCAGGAGGATTAGGGTTAGGCTGTGGGAGGGAGGGTTGGGGTTAGGCTGTGGGTTAGAGTTAGACTGTAGGAGGAGGGTTAGGCTGTGGTGGGAGGGTTAGTCTGCGAGCAGGAGGGTTAGGCTGTGGGAGTAGTGGGCTACTGTAGGTTTAGGCTGTGGGCAGGAGGTTTAGGCTGCAGGGGAAGGGTTAGGGTTAGGCTGTGGGGGAAGGATTAGAGTTAGGCGGTGGGGGTGGGTTAGGCTGCAAGGTGGAGAGTTAGAGTTAGTCTGCGAGTGGGAGGGTTAGGCTGTGGGGAGAGAGTTAGGGTTAGGCTGCGAGGGAGGGTTAGGGTTAGTCTGGGAGCGAGGGGGTTAGGGATAGGCTGCAGGGGGAGGGTTAGGGTTAGGCTGTGGGGGTAGGATTAAGGTTAGTCTGCGAGCAGGAGGATTAGGGTGAGGCTGTGGGAAGGAGAGTTGGGATTAGGCTGTGGGGGAGGGCTAGAGTTAGGTTGTAGGAGAAGGGTTAGGCTGCAGGGGGAGGGTTAGGCTGTGGGGGAAGGATTAGATTTAGGCCGTGGGAGTAGTGGGATACTGTAGGTTTAGGCTGTGGGCAGGAGGTTTAGGCTGCAGGGGGAGGGTAAGGCTGTGGGGGAGGGTTAGGGTTAGTCTGCGAGCGGGGGGGGTTAGGGTCAGGCTGTTGGGGGAGGGTTAGGGTTAGTCTGCGAGCAGGGGGTTAGGGTCAGGCTGCAGGGGGAGGTTTAGGGTCAGGCTGTGGTGGGAGGGTTAGGGTCAGGCTGTGGGGGGAAGGTTAGGGTTAGGCTGCGGGTGGGGGGCTAGGGTTAGTCTGTGAGCAGGATGGTTAGGGTCAGGTGTTGGGGGATGGTTAGGGTTAGTCTGCGAGCGGGGGGGGGGTAGAGATAGGCTGCGGGGGAGGGTTAGGGTTAGTCTGCGAGCAGGGGGGTTAGGGTCAGGCTGCAGAGGGAGGGTTAGGGTCAGGCTGTGGGGGGAGGGTTAGGCTGTGGGGGGATGGTTAGGGTTAGTCTGTGGGTGGGGGGGTTAGGGTTAGTCTTGAGCGTTAGGGTTAGGCTGCGGGGGAGGGTTAGGGTTAGTCTGTGGGGGGAAGGTTAGGGTTAGGCTGCAGTTGGGGGATTAGGGTTAGTCTGTGAGCAGGAGGGTTAGGGTCAGGCTTCGGGGGGATGGTTAGGGTCAGGCTGTGGGGGGAGGGTTAGGGTTAGTCTGTGAGCAGGAGGGTTAGGGTCAGGCTGCAGGGGGAGGTTTAGGGTCAGGCTGTGGTGGGAGGGTTAGGGTCAGGCTGTGGGGGGAAGGTTAGGGTTAGGCTGTGGGTGGGGGGATAGGGTTAGTCTGCGAGCAGGGGGGTTAGGATTAGTCTATGGGCAGGAGTGTTAGGGTTAGTCTATGGGCGGGGGTGTTAGGGTTAGTCTGTGAGCAGGAGGGTTAGGGTTAGACTATGGGCAGGAGTGTTAGGGTTAGTCTGCTGGCAGGAGGGTTAGGGCTAGGCTGCGGGAGTGTTTGGGGTAGTCTATGGGCGGGAGGGTTAGGGTTAGGCTGCGGGGGGAGGGTTAGACTACGGGTGGGAGGGCTAGGATTATACTGTGGGAAGGAGGGTTAGAGTGAGTCTATGGGTGGGAGGGTTAGGGTTAGTCTGCGAGCGGGAGGGCTAGGATTAGGCTGTGGGCAGGAGGGTTAGGGTTAGTCTGCAAGCAGAAGGGTTAGGGTTAGGCTGCAGGGGGAGGGTTAGGGTTAGTCTATCGGCGGAAGTGTTAGGGTTAGTCTGTGAGCAGGAGGGTTAGGGTTAGTCTATGGGCAGGAGTGTTAGGGTTAGTCTGCTGGCAGGAGGGTTAGGGCTAGGCTGAGGGTGGGAGTGTTTGGGGTAGTCTATGGGCAGCAGGGTTAGGGTTATACTGCGGGGGGAGGGTTAGACTATGGGTGGGAGTGGCTAGAATTATACTGTGGGCAGGAGGGTTAGAGTTAGTTTATGGGTGGGAGGGATAGGGTTAGTGTGTGGGGGGAGGGTTAGGTTAGTCTGCGAGCGGGAGGGTTAGGATTAGGCTGTGGGCAGGAAGGTTAGACTGTGGGGGAGGGTTAGGGTTACTCAGCGAGTGGGAGGATTAAGGTTAGTCTGCGAGCAGGAGGATTAGGGTTAGGCTGTGGGAGGGAGGGTTGGGGTTAGGCTGTGGGGGAGGGTTAGAGTTAGACTGTAGGAGGAGGGTTAGGGTTAGGCTGTGATGGGAGGGTTAGTCTGCGAGCAGGAGGGTAAGACTGTGGGAGTAGTGGGCTACTGTAGGTTTAGGCTGTGGGCAGGAGGTTTAGGCTGCAGGGGAAAGGTTAGGGTTAGGCTGTGGGGGAAGGATTAGAGTTAGGCTGTGGGGGGTGGGTTAGGCTGCAAGGTGGAGGGTTAGAGTTAGTCTGCGAGTGGGAGGGTTAGGCTGTGGGGAGAGAGTTAGGGTTAGGCTGCGAGGGAGGGTTAGGGTTAGTCTGGGAGCGAGGGGGTTAGGGATAGGCTGCAGGGGGAGGGTTAGGGTTAGGCTGTGGGGGGAGGATTAAGGTTAGTCTGCGAGCAGGAGGATTAGGGTGAGGCTGTGGGAAGGAGAGTTGGGATTAGGCTGTGGGGGAGGGCTAGAGTTAGGTTGTAGAAGAAGGGTTAGGCTGCAGGGGGAGGGTTAGGCTGTGGGGGATGGATTAGATTTAGGCTGTGGGAGTAGTGGGATACTGTAGGTTTAGGCTGTGGGCAGGAGGTTTAGGCTGCAGGGGGAGGATAAGGCTGTGGGGGAAGGATTAGAGTTAGGCTGTGGGGGGAGGGTTAGGCTGCAAGGTGGAGGGTTACAGTTAGTCTGCGAGTGGGAGGGTTAGGCTGTGGTGGGTAGGGTTAGGCTGCAGGGGGAGGGTTAGGGAAGGTCTGCGAGCGGGGGGGTTAGGGTCAGGCTGTTGGGGGAGGGTTAGGGTTAGTCTGCGAGCAGGGGGTTAGGGTCAGGCTGCAGGGGGAGGTTTAGGGTCAGGCTGTGGTGGGAGGGTTAGGGTCAGGCTGTTGGGGGAAGGTTAGGGTTAGGCTGCGGGTGGGGGGCTAGGGTTAGTCTGTGAGCAGGAGGGTTAGGGTCAGGTGTTGGGGGATGGTTAGGGTTAGTCTGCGAGCGGGGGGGTTAGAGATAGGCTGCGGGGGAGGGTTACTCTGCGAGCGGGGGGGTTAGGGTCAGGCTGCAGGGGGAGGGTTAGGGTCAGGCTGTGGGGGGAGGGTTAGGGTTAGGCTGTGGGGGGATGGTTAGGGTTAGTCTGTGGGTGGGGGGGTTAGGGTTAGTCTCGAGCATTAGGGTTAGGCTGCGGGGGAGGGTTAGGGTTAGTCTGTGGGGGGAAGGTTAGGGTTAGGCTGCGGTTGGGGGATTAGGGTTAGTCTGTGAGCAGGAGGGTTAGGGTCAGGCTGCGGGGGGAGGGTTAGGGTCAGGCTGTGGGGGGGGGGTTAGGGTTAGTCTGTGAGCAGAAGGGTTAGGGTCAGGCTGCAGGGGGAGGTTTAGGGTCAGGCTGTGGTGGGAGGGTTAGGGTCAGGCTGTGGGGGGAAGGTTAGGGTTAGGTTGGGGGTGGGGGGGATAGGGTTAGTCTGCGAGCGGGGGGGGTTAGGGTCAGGCTGTGGGGGGAGGGTTAGGGTTAGTCTGCGAGCGGGGGGGTTAGGGTCAGGCTGCAGGGGGAGATTTAGGGTCAGGCTGTGGTGGGAGGGTTAGGGTTAGGCTGCGGGTGGGGGGCTAGGGTTAGTCTGTGAGCAGGAGGGTTAGGGTCAGGTGTTGGGGGATGGTTAGGGTTAGTCTGCGAGCGGGGGGGGTTAGAGATAGGCTGCGGGGGAGGGTTAGGGTTAGTCTGCGAGCGGGGGGGTTAGGGTCAGGCTGCAGGGGGAGATTTAGGGTCAGGCTGTGGTGGGAGGGTTAGGGTTAGGCTGCGGGTGGGGGGCTAGGGTTAGTCTGTGAGCAGGAGGGTTAGGGTCAGGTGTTGGGGGATGGTTAGGGTTAGTCTGCGAGCGGGGGGGGTTAGAGATAGGCTGCGGGGGAGGGTTAGGGTTAGTCTGCGAGCGGGGGGGTTAGGGTCAGGCTGCAGGGGGAGGGTTAGGGTCAGGCTGTGGGGGGAGGGTTAGGCTGTGGGGGGATGGTTAGGGTTAGTCTGTGGGGGGGGGGTTAGGGTTAGTCTTGAGCGTTAGGGTTAGGCTGCGGGGGAGGGTTAGGGTTAGTCTGTGGGGGGAAGGTTAGGGTTAGGCTGCAGTTGGGGGATTAGGGTTAGTCTGTGAGCAGGAGGGTTAGGGTCAGGCTGCGGGGGGATGGTTAGGGTCAGGCTGTGGGGGGAGGGTTAGGGTTAGTCTGTGAGCAGGAGGGTTAGGGTCAGGCTGCAGGGGGAGGTTTAGGGTCAGGCTGTGGTGGGAGGGTTAGGGTCAGGCTGTGGGGGGAAGGTTAGGGTTAGGCTGTGGGTGGGGGGGATAGGGTTAGTCTGCGAGCGGGAGGGTTAGGATTAGTCTATGGGCAGGAGTGTTAGGGTTAGTCTATGGGCGGGGGTGTTAGGGTTAGTCTGTGAGCAGGATGGTTAGGGTTAGTCTATGGGCAGGAGTGTTAGGGATAGTCTGCTGGCAGGAGGGTTAGGGCTAGGCTGCGGGAGTGTTTGGGGTAGTCTATGGGCGGGAGGGTTAGGGTTAGGCTGCGGGGGGAGGGTTAGACTACGGGTGGGAGGGCTAGGATTATACTGTGGGAAGGAGGGTTAGGTGGGAGGGTTAGGGTTAGTCTGCGAGCGGGAGGTCTAGGATTAGGCTGTGGGCAGGAGGGTTAGGGTTAGTCTGCAAGCAGAAGGGTTAGGGTTAGGCTGCAGGGGGAGGGTTAGGGTTAGTCTATGGGCGGAAGTGTTAGGGTTAGTCTGTGAGCAGGAGGGTTAGGGTTAGTCTATGGGCAGGAGTGTTAGGGTTAGTCTGCTGGCAGGAGGGTTAGGGCTAGGCTGAGGGTGGGAGTGTTTGGGGTAGTCTATGGGCAGCAGGGTTAGGGTTATACTGCGGGGGGAGGGATAGACTATGGGTGGGAGTGGCTAGGATTATACTGTGGGCAGGAGGGTTAGAGTTAGTTTATGGGTGGGAGGGATAGGGTTAGTGTGTGGGGGGGAGGGTTAGGTTAGTCTGCGAGTGGGAGGGCTAGGATTAGGCTGTGGGCAGGAGGGTTAGGGTAGTCTATGGGCGGGAGGGTTAGGGCTAGTCTGCAAGCAGGAGCGTTTGGGTTAGGCTGAGGGGAGAGGGTTAGGGATAGTCTGTTGGAGGGAGGGATAGTGTTAGTCTGTGAGCAGGAGGGTTAGGGTTAATCTGCGGGTGGGAGGGTTAGGATTAGGCTGTGGGCAGGAAGGTTAGACTGTGGGGGAGGGTTAGGGTTACTCAGCGAGTGGGAGGATTAAGGTTAGTCTGCGAGCAGGAGGATTAGGGTTAGGCTGTGGGAGGGAGGGTTGGGGTTAGGCTGTGGGGGAGGGTTAGAGTTAGACTGTAGGAGGACGGTAAGGGTTAGGCTGTGGGAGGGAGGGTTAGTCTGCGAGCAGGAGGGTAAGACTGTGGGAGTAGTGGGCTACTGTAGGTTTAGGCTGTGGGCAGGAGGTTTAGGCTGCAGGGGAAGGGTTAGGGTTAGGCTGTGGGGGAAGGATTAGAGTTAGGCTGTGGGGGGTGGGTTAGGCTGCAAGGTGGAGGGTTAGAGTTAGTCTGCGAGTGGGAGGGTTAGGCTGTGGGGAGAGAGTTAGGGTTAGGCTGCGAGGGAGGGTTAGGGTTAGTCTGGGAGCGAGGGGGGAGAGAGTTAGGGATAGGCTGCAGGGGGAGGGTTAGGGTTAGGCTGTGGGGGGAGGATTAAGGTTAGTCTGCGAGCAGGAGGATTAGGGTGAGGCTGTGGGAAGGAGAGTTGGGATTAGGCTGTGGGGGAGGGCTAGAGTTAGGTTGTAGAAGAAGGGTTAGGCTGCAGGGGGAGGGTTAGGCTGTGGGGGATGGATTAGATTTAGGCTGTGGGAGTAGTGGGATACTGTAGGTTTAGGCTGTGGGCAGGAGGTTTAGGCTGCAGGGGGAGGGTAAGGCTGTGGGGGAAGGATTAGAGTTAGGCTGTGGGGGGAGGGTTAGGCTGCAAGGTGGAGGGTTAGAGTTAGTCTGCGAGTGGGAGGGTTAGGCTGTGGTGGGTAGGGTTAGGCTGCGGGGGAGGGTTAGGGTTAGTCTGCGAGCGGGGGGGGTTAGGGTCAGGCTGTTGGGGGAGGGTTAGGGTTAGTCTGCGAGCAGGGGGTTAGGGTCAGGCTGCTGTTATGCACACCAGTGCCTGCAGGAATGTACTGGTGTCTGAACTGTTATGCACACCAGTGCCTGCAGGAATGTACTGGTGTCTGAACGGATAGGGATGCAAAACAAATGAACTCACAGACAGACTGGGGAATATGACATTACGTACACAGAAGGTGATAGGGTAACAAAATAAACACAAAGTGAACAGAGAAGCCCAGAGGCTAAGAAACTGGGTGTCTCCCTAGTATTAGTAATGCTCAGATGGAAAAAGCAAGATGTTGTGTTTTAATACGTAGAGAACCCGAAATGCTGTTGCTAAGGGCAACAGCAAAACCCTAAAGGGTTACCAATGGGTGTGGCAGTAAACTCCTTGGTCAGAGATGGAATGATAGACACAAGGAGAGTCTCCACAATCCTAATCCTCACTTGCAGTGCACAGGTTCAGCTTACTGACACTAAACTGACACCTGAACACCTTGCACAGTGAGACAGGATTTAGGCAGGCAAGTCTGAGAATACAGCCGCAAACTTGCTAAGTTCACAGAGTAGCAAAAGAAACCCAGCAAGTTAAACGACTGACTCCAGTCTTACTGCTAGGTCTGGATTGGCAGAGTGTAGTACCAAATCCCCAGGCCTATTTGCAGTAAGCAACAACAAATACAAAGCTACACAGTACTGGCTAACTTTCAGGAACTGACTAACCAACAAAGATTCAGCAGCATCTGCTTAACCTGAGAAGAGGCCTTATATAGCAGGTGCTGTCCACGCCCCACTCAGACCTCACAGACTGTGAGCACAAAAACCAGCACCGGATCCCCTGCCGTGCACAGAGCCTGTAACCACTGCACAGCAAAAGACCCGAACCGGAGTATCAGCTGCGCTCAGGTTACTCCGCTAGCACTTGTCTCCCGGTTGCCATGACGACGTGGCAGCACAGGGCAGGAGACCCTAACAGTACCCCCCCTCTGACGAGGGGTCAAAGAACCCCTACCACCGGGGTTATCGGGGAACTGCGAGAAGAAAGAGCGTATCAGTCTGGGGGCATGAAGATCACAACTGCGCACCCACGACCGCTCCTCCGGGCCATACCCCTTCCAGTGCACCAAAAATGACAGCCGACCCCGAACCATCTTGGAGTCAAGAATCCTTTCAACAACAAACTCCCTCTGGCCACGTATCAGAAGAGGGGAAGGTCTTCCACTGGAAGAAGGATTACTAATCGCCCGTTTTAAAAGGGAACAATGAAATGTTTTATTGATACCCAAAGAACGGGGCAGATCTAACTGAAATGCCACCGGATTAATAACCCTGGTGATCTTATAAGGGCCGATGAACCGGGGGCCTAACTTATGAGATGGCTGTCTCAACTTCAAATTCTTGGTAGACAACCAGACGAAGTCTCCTAATTTGAAGCTGCAGGGTCTTTTCCGCTTATCAAAAACCCTTTTGGTCACTAATGACACAGACACAAGGGCTTTCTTCACTTTCCTCCAAATACCTCTAAGGACCGAAACCACAGAGGAACCACCAGGCGTGGAGTCCAGGGGGTCAAAAGAATTGGCCTTAAGATGATGCCCATACACACAAAGGAAGGGAGAGATCCCTGTAGCAGAGTGAGCCGCGTTGTTATAGGCAAACTCCGCCATGGACAGATGAGCAACCCAGTCAGTCTGACACTTGGAGACATAACACCTGAGGAACTGCTCCAAGGACTGGTTCACCCTTTCAGTCTGCCCATTAGACTGCGGATGGTAGCCTGACGACAAGCTGACAGAAATCTGGAGATCGGAACAAAATGCCCTCCAGAATTTGGCCACAAACTGGGATCCGCGGTCAGAGACCACATCAAGTGGCAACCCGTGGAGACGCACAACATGCAGCATAAATAATTCAGACAGGCGTCTGGCCGATGGCAGCCCAACCAGTGGAACGAAGTGCGCCATCTTCGAAAATCTGTCAACGACAACCCAGATGACTGTCATCCCCGAGGATTTGGGCAAGTCCACCACAAAATCCATTGAAATGTGGGTCCATGGCTTAGATGGGATAGAGAGTGGATGTAATGGGCCAACAGGAACCCCTCTAGGAGTCTTATTTCGGGCACAGATGTCACATGCCCGAACCCACTGATCCACATTGTTAGCCACCGAGGGCCACCACACCGCCCTAGATAGCAACTCCCGAGTTCTGGCAATACCCAGGTGACCTGCCGACTTCTTGGCATGGAATTCCAGGAACACTCGCTGTCTTAACCTAGGAGGCACAAACAAAAGACCTACCGGAAGGTCTGGAGGAGCCTGCTCCTGTGCTCTAAGGACTAATGATAAGAGGTCCTGGGTAATGCCCACTTTAATACATGATGGGGACACAATGGGCAACGGCTCCTCGGTGGTCTCCTGGATTGGAGCAAAACTCTGCGAGAGCGCCATCAGCCGTGATGTTTTTTGACCCAGGGCGATATGTTATCAAAAAATTAAAGCGAGCAAAAAACAAAGCCCATCGTGCCTGCCTGGCATTGAGACGCTTCGCTGACTCTAAATATGCCAGATTCTTATGGTCGGTGAGAATTGAGACCACAAACTTAGCCCCCTCAAGCCAGTGTCTCCACTCCTCGAGTGCATCCTTAATAGCCAACAATTCCCGGTTACCCACGTCATAATTCATCTCGGCAGGCGAAAATTTACGGGAAAAGTAAGCACAGGGATGAAGGCGATTATCAGACACTCCCATCTGAGAGAGCACTGCCCCAATACCCATCTCAGGGGCATCCACCTCCACCACAAAAGGACGCTCTGGATCTGGGTGTCGCAGCACCTTGGCCGAAACAAATGCCCTTTTGAGACGGGCAAAAGCCGCTTTAGCCTCACAAGACCAGTGAGCAACATCCGCCCCTTTCTTAGTGAGTGCCACCAAGGGCGCCACTATAGACGAAAATCCAGCGATAAATCGTCTATAAAAATTTGCAAAGCCCAGGAAACGCTGAAGCGCCTTCAAACTAGTGGGCTGCACCCAATCCAGGACTGCCTGTACCTTGGAACCCTCCATTTGGAAACCTTCTGGGGAGATAATATATCCTGGAAATGCGATTTGCTGAACTTCAAATTCACACTTCTCCAGCTTCGCCCCAAGCCGGTGGTCTCTGAGTTTCTGGAGGACTAAGCGTACATGCTTCCGATGTTCCTCCAGGGAATGGGAGAAGATTAGGATGTCATCTAAGTATACAACTAAGAATCTATCCAAATATTCCCTGAGTACATCATTCATGAAATCCTGGAAGACTGCCGGGGCATTACAGAGCCCAAAAGGCATCACCAAATATTCATAATGCCCTGAGTGGGTATTAAAGGCAGTCTTCCATTCATCCCCCTCTCTTATTCGGATTAGATTGTACGCACCGCGTAGGTCAATCTTAGAAAAAATGGTGGCAGCACGAAGCTGGTCAAACAAGACCGAAATGAGAGGCAGTGGGTATGAGTTTTTAATCGTGATACGGTTCAATTCCCTGAAGTCGATGCAGGGTCGCAACGAACCGTCCTTTTTACCCACGAAGAAGAACCCCGACCCAACTGGAGACTGTGAAGGTCTGATAAATCCCTTAGCCAAGTTCTCCTGAATGTACTCTGCCATAGCCTGAGTCTCAGGACGTGACAGGGAGTACAACCTGCTCTTGGGAAGCTTAGCATTTGGCAACAAATCAATGGCACAGTCATAGGGGCGATGGGGAGGTAGTACCTCTGCAACTTTTTTGGAGAACACGTCCGCAAAATCTGCATAACACCCTGGCAATCCTGGCAAACTTAGCTGCGAGAGCCTGACTGGAAGGCTCAAGCAACTCCTGAAACAATCAGTACCCCAACTAAGAATCTCCCCAGAGACCCAGTCAAATTGAGGATTGTGGGCCCTTAACCAGGGTAACCCCAACACCAATGGGGCAAAAGTACAGACAGTCACATAAAAGGACAATTTTTCAGAGTGTGTGGCTCCAATAAACAAAGAAATCTGGCTAGTGCAAGAGGTAATTTTACCTTGGGATAATGGTTCCCCGTTTAACCCACAAATCTCAATTTCCGATGCCAAGGGTACTAAGGGAACAGAGTGTTTCAGGGCGAATTGGCGGTCCATAAAAACCCCGTCGGCCCCACTGTCCACAAAGGCCTCAGTCTTGACAGTTTGACCGAGGATCTTCAAGGTCACCGGAATGATAAAAGTCTTCTTGGGAAATTCTGACTTCTGGCCTGACAGGATATTTCCCATCACCCTCAGGCCCTGAAGTTTTCCGGCTTTTCTGGGCATGATACTACCACATGACCTTTATTCCCACAGTACAAACACAACCCCTGCTGTCTCCTCCGCGTCTTCTCACGCGAGGAGAGGCGGGTAGCCCCAATCTGCATAGGCTCCTCGGAAAATTCCTCAGAGTCTGAGGTTCCCTTGGGAAAGAAGGAAACCTCGGTCTCCCTTTCAAGCCTACGCTCTCTCAGCCGTCTATCGACCCGGATGGATTACTGCATGAGCTGATCCAAGCTATCAGGCAAGGGATATTGTACCAGTTGGTCTTTTATCTGGTTAGAAAGACCTCTTCGGTACTGGTGTCTCAGGGCTGGGTCATTCCACTGGGTATCATGGGCCAACCTCCGAAACTCCGTACAGTAAACCTCAACTGGCCTTCGCCCTTGCTTAAGAATCGAAATCTGAGCCTCGGCTGAGGCCGTCTTGTCAGGGTCATCATACAACATGCCCAGTGCCGTAAAAAAAGCATCAACACTTTTAAGCGACGGACAGTCAGGCTGCAACCCATATGCCCAGACCTGTGGGTCTCCTTGTAGCAAGGAAATCACTATGGCCCTCATTCCGAGTTGATCGGTCGCAAGGCGAATTTAGAAGAGTTACACACGCTAAGCCGCCGCCTACTGGGAGTGAATCTTAGCTTCTTAAAATTGCGACCGATGTATTCGCAATATTGCGATTACTAACTACTTAGCAGTTTCAGAGTAGCTTCAGACTTACTCTGCCTGTGCGATCAGTTCAGTGCTTGTCGTTCCTGTTTGACGTCACAAACACACCCAGCGTTCGCCCAGGCACTCCCACCGTTTCTCCGGCCACTCCTGCGTTTTTTCCGGAAACGGTAGCATTTTCAGCCACACGCCCCTGAAACGCCGTGTTTCCGCCCAGTAACACCCATTTCCTGTCAATCACATTACGATCGCCGGAGCGATGAAAAAGCCGTGAGTAAAATTACTTTCTACATAGCAAAGTTACTTGGCGCAGTCGCAGTGCGAACATTGCGCATGCGTACTAAGCGGATTTTCATTGCGATGCGATGAAAAATACCGAGCGAACAACTCGGAATGAGGGCCTATGCCCACCCGCTGAATCTCCGACCCAGAAGACTGAGGCCTAAGCCGGAAGTATAGCTTGCAGCTCTCCTTGAAACAAAAGAACTGCGAGCGATCTCCAGAAAAACGATCCGGGAGATTTACTTTCGGCTCCTTAACCCCTGAAGGTGCTGCTGCTGCGGGAGCTCCGCCAGCGGCCTGGGAGGTGTGCATTTTAATGGACAAATCATTAAATTGTCGAGTCAGGACCTGCACCTGATCGACCACCTGTTGCAACGTATTTTGAGGGGTATGCTCCATATTCCCACAAAATTTCAACAGGAGTATTAGGCTGCTGAATATGTTATGCACACCAGTGCCTGCAGGAATGTACTGGTGTCTGAACTGTTATGCACACCAGTGCCTGCAGAAATGTACTGGTGTCTGAACTGTTATGCACACCAGTGCCTGCAGGAATGTACTGGTGTCTGAACGGATAGGGATGCAAAACAAATGAACTCACAGACAGACTGGGGAATATGACATTACGTACACAGAAGGTGATAGGGTAACAAAATAAACACAAAGTGAACAGAGAAGCCCAGAGGCTAAGAAACTGGGTGTCTCCCTAGTATTAGTAATGCTCAGATGGAAAAAAGCAAGATGTTGTGTTTTAATACGTAGAGAACCCGAAATGCTGTTGCTAAGGGCAACAGCAAAACCCTAAAGGGTTACCAACGGGTGTGGCAGTAAACTCCTTGGTCAGAGATGGAATGATAGACACAAGGAGAGTCTCCACAATCCTAATCCTCACTTGCAGTGCACAGGTTCAGCTTACTGCCACTAAACTGACTCCTGAACACCTTGCACAGTGAGACAGGATTTAGGCAGGCAAGTCTGAGAATACAGCCGCAAACTTGCTAAGTTCACAGAGTAGCAAAAGAACCCCAGCAAGTTAAACGACTGACTCCAGTCTTACTGCTAGGTCTGGATTGGCAGAGTGTAGTACCAAATCCCCAGGCCTATTTGCAGTAAGCAACAACAAATACAAAGCTACACAGTACTGGCTAACTTTCAGGAACTGACTAACCAACAAAGATTCAGCAGCATCTGCTTAACCTGAGAAGAGGCCTTATATAGCAGGTGCTGTCCACGCCCCACTCAGACCTCACAGACTGTGAGCACAAAAACCAGCACCGGATCCCCTGCCGTGCACAGAGCCTGTAACCACTGCACAGCAAAAGACCCGAACCGGAGTATCAGCTGCGCTCAGGTTACTCCGCTAGCACTTGTCTCCCGGTTGCCATGACAACGTGGCAGCACAGGGCAGGAGACCCTAACAGCTGCAGGGGGAGGTTTAGGGTCAGGCTGTGGTGGGAGGGTTAGGGTCAGCCTGTGGGGGGAAGGTTAGGGTTAGGCTGCGGGTGGGGGGGCTAGGGTTAGTCTGTGAGCAGGAGGGTTAGGGTCAGGTGTTGGGGGATGGTTAGGGTTAGTCTGCGAGCGGGGGGGTTAGAGATAGGCTGCGGGGGAGGGTTAGGGTTAGTCTGCGAGCGGGGGGGTTAGGGTCAGGCTGCGGGGGGAGGGTTAGGGTCAGGCTGTGGGGGGAGGGTTAGGGTTAGGCTGTGGAGGGATGGTTAGGGTTAGTCTGTGGGTGGGGGGTTAGGGTTAGTCTCGAGCAGGGGGGTTAGGGTTAGGCTGCGGGGGAGGGTTAGGGTTAGTCTGTCGGGGGAAGGTTAGGGTTAGGCTGCGGGTGGCTGGGGGGGTTAGGATTAGTCTGTGAGCAGGAGGGTTAGGGTCAGGCTGCGGGGGAAGGGTTAGGGTCAGGCTGTGGGGGAGGGTTAGGGTTAGTCTGTGAGCAGGAGGGTTAGGGTCAGGCTGTGGGGGGAAAGTTAGGGTTAGGCTGCGGGTGGGGAGGCTAGGGTTAGTCTGTGAGCAGGAGGGTTAGGGTCAGGTGTTGGGGGATGGTTAGGGTTAGTCTGCGAGCGGGGGGGTTAGAGATAGGCTGCGGGGGAGGGTTAGGGTTAGTCTGCGAGCAGGGGGGTTAGGGTCAGGCTGCAGGGGGAGGGTTAGGGTCAGGCTGTGGGGGGAGGGTTAGGGTTAGGCTGTGGGGGGATGGTTAGGGTTAGTCTGTGGGTGGGGGGGTTAGGGTTAGTCTCGAGCGTTAGGGTTAGGCTGCGGGGGAGGGTTAGGGTTAGTCTGTGGGGGGAAGGTTAGGGTTAGGCTGCGGTTGGGGGATTTGGTTTAGTCTGTGAGCAGGAGGGTTAGGGTCAGGCTGCGGGGGGAGGGTTAGGGTCAGGCTGTGGGGGGGGGTTAGGGTTAGTCTGTGAGCAGGAGGGTTAGGGTCAGGCTGCAGGGGGAGGTTTAGGGTCAGGCTGTGGTGGGAGGGTTAGGCTCAGGCTGTGGGGGGAAGGTTAGTGTTAGGCTGTGGGTGGGGGGGATAGGGTTAGTCTGCGAGCGGGGGGGTTAGGGTCAGGCTGTGGGAGGAGGGTTAGGGTTAGTCTGCGAGCGGGGGGGTTAGGGTCAGGCTGCAGGGGGAGATTTAGGGTCAGTCTGTGGTGGGAGGGTTAGGGTCAGGCCGTGGGGGGAAGGTTAGGATTAGGCTGCGGGTGGGGGGGCTAGGGTTAGTCTGTGAGCAGGAGGGTTAGGGTCAGGCTGTGGGGGAGGGTTAGGGTTAGTCTGCGAGCGGGGGGGTTAGAGATAGGCTGCGGGGGAGGGTTAGGGTTAGTCTGCGAGCGGGGGGGTTAGGGTCAGGCTGCGGGGGGGAGGGTTAGGGTCAGGCTGAGGGGGGAGGGTTAGGGTTAGGCTGTGGAGGGATGGTTAGGGTTAGTCTGTGGGTGGGGGGTTAGGGTTAGTCTCGAGCAGGGGGTTAGGGTTAGGCTGCGGGGGAGGGTTAGGGTTAGTCTGTCGGGGGAAGGTTAGGGTTAGGCTGCGGGTGGGGGGGGGTTAGGATTAGTCTGTGAGCAGGAGGGTAAAGGCCCATACACATTAGACGATGTCGCTCTGTGAGCGACATCGTCTAACGTTTCCCCCTCCCGGGCCGGACGTTCGGCGGCCGCCTGTACGCACTGAGCGATATGACCGCTCATATCGCTCAGTGACGTCACGCCCCCGCCAGCCCTGCATGAAGGTCGTGGACAACAGTCCACATCCTTCATGCATGCCCTACCGACAGCGACGATCGTTGCCGACCCGCGGGGCCGCGCATCGGTCGTCGCTGGCGGCATACACACTTAACGATATAATGAGCGACGTCGCTCAAGGAGAGGGAAAATGAGCGGCGTCGCTCATTATATCGTTAAGTGTGTATGGACCTTAAGGGTCAGGCTGCGGGGGGAGGGTTAGGGTCAGGCTGTGGGGGGAGGGTTAGGGTTAGTCTGTGAGCAGGAGGGTTAGGGTCAGGCTGTGGGGGGAAAGTTAGGGTTAGGCTGCGGGTGGGGGGGGGGTTAGGGTTAGTTTGTGAGCAGGAGGGTTAGGGTCAGGCTGTGGGGGGAAGGTTAGGATCAGGCTGTGGGGGGAAAGTTAGAGTTAGGCTGCGGGTGGTGGGGGTTAGGGTTAGTCTGCGAGCAGGAGAGTTAGGGTCAGGCTGCAGGGGGAGGGTTAGGATCAGGCTGTGGTGGGAAACTAGGGTCAGGCTGTGGGAGGGTTAGGGTTAGGCTGCGGGGTAGGGTTAGGCTGCGGGGGGTTAGGGTTAGTCTGCGGGGGGGTTAGGGTTAGTCTGCGAGCAGGAGGGTTAGGGTTCTGCGGGGGAGGGTTAGGGTTAGGCTGCGGGGAGGTTAGGGTTAGTCTGTGAGCAGGAGGGTTAGGCTGCGGGGGAAATGTTAGTGGTAGGGAGCAGGTAAGTCAATGTTGGGCCAGTAGGGATGATATGTCGACATTCTAACATGTTGACATTTCATCACTGTCTACATGATGAAAGTGGGCATGGGCAGCATCGTCATTATGACCATGTTGACATCCGTGTGTCGGCGTGATTAAAATTGGCATTATGACTGTGGACATATCATATCCAACCCTCAGTAACTTATGGACTCTATGGGTCCATGTGAAGCCGTCAAAGGGAAGGACTCGACTAAAATGAAGGCTGGGGTAGGGGGAATTTGTTCAGAGTCGTCCCCAGCACCCCCCCCCCCCCCACCCGACATGTTCTATGCTGCCCTGCCCAGCACCAATCCTCAGTTATAGAGGGGTTTTAACTAGAGATGAGCGGGTTCGGTTTCTCTGAATCCGAACCCGCACGAACTTCATGTTTTTTTTCACGGGTCCGAGCGACTCGGATCTTCCCGCCTTGCTCGGTTAACCCGAGCGCGCCCGAACGTCATCATGACGCTGTCGGATTCTCGCGAGACTCGGATTCTATATAAGGAGCCGCGCGTCGCCGCCATTTTCACACGTGCATTGAGATTGATAGGGAGAGGACGTGGCTGGCGTCCTCTCCATTTAGATTAGGAGAGAGAGAGAGAGATTGACCTGAGGCTGATACTGTAGAAGAGAGTGCAGAGTTTAGTGACTGACCACAGTGACCACCAGCAGTGCAGTTGTTTTATTTAATATATCCGTTCTCTGCCTGAAAAAAACGGTACACACAGTGACTCAGTCACATACCATATCTGTGTGCACTGCTCAGCCCAGTGTGCTGCATGCCTGCATCATCTATGTATATATTATATATCTGACTGTGCTCAGCTCACACAGCTTATAATTGTGGGGGAGACTGGGGAGCACTGCAGTGCCAGTTATAGGTTATAGCAGGAGCCAGGAGTACAAGACAGTCACATACTGTGTGCACTGCTCAGCCCAGTGTGCTGCATCATCTATGTATATATTATATATCTGACTGTGCTCAGCTCACACAGCTTATAATTGTGGGGGAGACTGGGGAGCACTGCAGTGCCAGTTATAGGTTATAGCAGGAGCCAGGAGTACATATTATATTAAAATTAAACAGTGCACACTTTTGCTGCAGGAGTGCCACTGCCAGTGTGACTGACCAGTGACCTGACCACACTGACCACCAGTATAGTTAGTAGTATACTATATTGTGATTGCCTGAAAAAGTTAAACACTCGTCGTGTGACTTCACTTGTGTGGTGTTTTTTTTTTTATTCTATAAAAAACTCATTCTGCTGACAGACAGTGTCCAGCAGGTCCGTCATTATATAATATATATACCTGTCCGGCTGCAGTAGTGATATATATATATTTTTTTATATCATTATTTATCATCCAGTCGCAGCAGACACAGTACGGTAGTTCACGGCTGTAGCTACCTCTGTGTCGGCACTCGGCAGTCCATCCATAATTGTATACCACCTACCCGTGGTTTTTTTTTCTTTCTTCTTTATACATACATACTACTACATCTCTTTATCAACCAGTCTATATTAGCAGCAGACACAGTACAGTACGGTAGTTCACGGCTGTGGCTACCTCTGTGTCGGCACTCGGCAGTCCGTCCATAATTGTATACCACCTAACCGTGGTTTTTTTTTCTTTCTTCTTTATACATACATACTACGACATCTCTTTATCAACCAGTCTATATTAGCAGCAGACACAGTACAGTACGGTAGTTCACGGCTGTGGCTACCTCTGTGTCGGCACTCGGCAGTCCGTCCATAATTGTATACCACCTAACCGTGGTTTTTTTTTCTTTCTTCTTCATACATACATACTACGACATCTCTTTATCAACCAGTCTATATTAGCAGCAGACACAGTACAGTACGGTAGTTCACGGCTGTGGCTACCTCTGTGTCGGCACTCGGCAGTCCGTCCATAATTGTATACCACCTACCCGTGGTTTTTTTTTCTTTCTTCTTTATACATACATACTACTACATCTCTTTATCAACCAGTCTATATTAGCAGCAGACACAGTACAGTACGGTAGTTCACGGCTGTGGCTACCTCTGTGTCGGCACTCGGCAGTCCGTCCATAATTGTATACCACCTACCCGTGGTTTTTTTTTCTTTCTTCTTCATACATACATACTACGACATCTCTTTATCAACCAGTCTATATTAGCAGCAGACACAGTACAGTACGGTAGTTCACGGCTGTGGCTACCTCTGTGTCGGCACTCGGCAGTCCGTCCATAATTGTATACCACCTAACCGTGTTTTTTTTTTCTTTCTTCTTCATACATACATACTACGACATCTCTTTATCAACCAGTCTATATTAGCAGCAGACACAGTACGGTAGTTCACGGCTGTAGCTACCTCTGTGTCGGCACTCGGCAGTCCGTCCATAATTGTATACTAGTATCCATCCATCTCCATTGTTTACCTGAGGTGCCTTTTAGTTGTGCCTATTAAAATATGGAGAACAAAAATGTTGAGGTTCCAAAATTAGGGAAAGATCAAGATCCACTTCCACCTCGTGCTGAAGCTGCTGCCACTAGTCATGGCCGAGACGATGAAATGCCAGCAACGTCGTCTGCCAAGGCCGATGCCCAATGTCATAGTACAGAGCATGTCAAATCCAAAACACCAAATATCAGTAAAAAAAGGACTCCAAAACCTAAAATAAAATTGTCGGAGGAGAAGCGTAAACTTGCCAATATGCCATTTACCACACGGAGTGGCAAGGAACGGCTGAGGCCCTGGCCTATGTTCATGGCTAGTGGTTCAGCTTCACATGAGGATGGAGGCACTCAGCCTCTCGCTAGAAAAATGAAAAGACTCAAGCTGGCAAAAGCAGTAGCACCGCAAAGAACTGTGCGTTCTTCGAAATCCCAAATCCACAAGGAGAGTCCAATTGTGTCGGTTGCGATGCCTGACCTTCCCAACACTGGACGTGAAGAGCATGCGCCTTCCACCATTTGCACGCCCCCTGCAAGTGCTGGAAGGAGCACCCGCAGTCCAGTTCCTGATAGTCAGATTGAAGATGTCAGTGTTGAAGTACACCAGGATGAGGAGGATATGGGTGTTGCTGGCGTTGGGGAGGAAATTGACCAGGAGGATTCTGATGGTTAGGTGGTTTGTTTAAGTCAGGCACCCGGGGAGACACCTGTTGTCCGTGGGAGGAATATGGCCGTTGACATGCCTGGTGAAAATACCAAAAAAATCAGCTCTTCGGTGTGGAACTATTTCAACAGAAATGCGGACAACAGGTGTCAAGCCGTGTGTTCCCTTTGTCAAGCTGTAATAAGTAGGGGTAAGGACGTTAACCACCTCGGAACATCCTCCCTTATACGTCACCTGCAGCGCATTCATAATAAGTCAGTGACAAGTTCAAAAACTTTGGGTGACAGCGGAAGCAGTCCACTGACCAGTAAATCCCTTCCTCTTGTAACCAAGCTCACGCAAATCACCCCACCAACTCCCTCAGTGTCAATTTCCTCCTTCCCCAGGAATGCCAATAGTCCTGCAGGCAATGTCACTGGCAATTCTGACGAGTCCTCTCCTGCCTGGGATTCCTCCGATGCATCCTTGCGTGTAACGCCTACTGCTGCTGGCGCTGCTGTTGTTGCTGCTGGGAGTCGATGGTCATCCCAGAGGGGAAGTCGTAAGCCCACTTGTACTACTTCCAGTAAGCAATTGACTGTTCAACAGTCCTTTGCGAGGAAGATGAAATATCACAGCAGTCATCCTGCTGCAAAGCGGATAACTGAGGCCTTGACAACTATGTTGGTGTTAGACGTGCGTCCGGTATCCGCCGTTAGTTCACAGGGAACTAGACAATTTATTGAGGCAGTGTGCCCCCGTTACCAAATACCATCTAGGTTCCACTTCTCTAGGCAGGCGATACCGAGAATGTACACGGACGTCAGAAAAAGACTCACCAGTGTCCTAAAAAATGCAGTTGTACCCAATGTCCACTTAACCACGGACATGTGGACAAGTGGAGCAGGGCAGGGTCAGGACTATATGACTGTGACAGCCCACTGGGTAGATGTATGGACTCCCGCCGCAAGAACAGCAGCGGCGGCACCAGTAGCAGCATCTCGCAAACGCCAACTCTTTCCTAGGCAGGCTACGCTTTGTATCACCGGTTTCCAGAATACGCACACAGCTGAAAACCTCTTACGGCAACTGAGGAAGATCATCGCGGAATGGCTTACCCCAATTGGACTCTCCTGTGGATTTGTGGCATCGGACAACGCCAGCAATATTGTGTATGCATTAAATATGGGCAAATTCCAGCACGTCCCATGTTTTGCACATACCTTGAATTTGGTGGTGCAGAATTATTTAAAAAACGACAGGGGCGTGCAAGAGATGCTGTCGGTGGCCAGAAAAATTGCGGGACACTTTCGGCGTACAGGCACCACGTACAAAAGACTGGAGCACCACCAAAAACTACTGAACCTGCCCTGCCATCATCTGAAGCAAGAAGTGGTAACGAGGTGGAATTCAACCCTCTATATGCTTCAGAGGTTGGAGGAGCAGCAAAAGGCCATTCAAGCCTATACAATTGAGCACGATATAGGAGGTGGAATGCACCTGTCTCAAGCGCAGTGGAGAATGATTTCAACGTTGTGCAAGGTTCTGATGCCCTTTGAACTTGCCACACGTGAAGTCAGTTCAGACACTGCCAGCCTGAGTCAGGTCATTCCCCTCATCAGGCTTTTGCAGAAGAAGCTGGAGACATTGAAGGAGGAGCTAAGACGGAGCGATTCCGCTAGGCATGTGGGACTTGTGGATGGAGCCCTTAATTCGCTTAACAAGGATTCACGGGTGGTCAATCTGTTGAAATCAGAGCACTACATTTTGGCCACCGTGCTCGATCCTAGATTTAAAGCCTACCTTGGATCTCTCTTTCCGGCAGACACAAGTCTGCTGGGATTGATAGACCTGCTGGTGAGAAAATTGTCAAGTCAAGCGGAACGCGACCTGTCAACATCTCCTCCTTCACATTCTCCCGCAACTGGGGGTGCGAGGAAAAGGCTCAGAATTCCGAGCCCACCCGCTGGCGGTGATGCAGGGCAGTCTGGAGCGACTGCTGATGCTGACATCTGGTCCGGACTGAAGGACCTGACAACGATTACGGACATGTCGTCTACTGTCACTGCATATGATTCTCTCACCATTGAAAGAATGGTGGAGGATTATATGAGTGACCGCATCCAAGTAGGCACGTCACACAGTCCATACTTATACTGGCAGGAAAAAGAGGCAATTTGGAGGCCATTGCACAAACTGGCTTTATTCTACCTAAGTTGCCCTCCCACAAGTGTGTACTCCGAAAGAGTGTTTAGTGCCGCCGCTCACCTTGTCAGCAATCGGTGTACGAGGTTACATCCAGAAAATGTGGAGAAGATGATGTTCATTAAAATGAATTATAATCAATTCCTCCGCGGAGACATTGACCAGCAGCAATTGCCTCCACAAAGTACACAGGGAGCTGAGATGGTGGATTCCAGTGGGGACGAATTGATAATCTGTGAGGAGGGGGATGTACACGGTGATATATCGGAGGGTGATGATGAGGTGGACATCTTGCCTCTGTAGAGCCAGTTTGTGCAAGGAGAGATTAATTGCTTCTTTTTTGGGGGGGGGTCCAAACCAACCCGTCATATCAGTCACAGTCGTGTGGCAGACCCTGTCACTGAAATGATGGGTTGGTTAAAGTGTGCATGTCCTGTTTTGTTTATACAACATAAGGGTGGGTGGGAGGGCCCAAGGACAATTCCATCTTGCACCTCTTTTTTCTTTTATTTTTCTTTGCGTCATGTGCTGTTTGGGGAGGGTTTTTTGGAAGGGACATCCTGCGTGACACTGCAGTGCCACTCCTAAATGGGCCCGGTGTTTGTGTCGGCCACTAGGGTCGCTAATCTTACTCACACAGTCAGCTACCTCATTGCGCCTCTTTTTTTCTTTGCGTCATGTGCTGATTGGGGAAGGTTTTTTGGAAGGGACATCCTGCGTGACACTGCAGTGCCACTCCTAAATGGGCCCGGTGTTTGTGTCGGCCACTAGGGTCGCTAATCTTACTCACACAGTCAGCTACCTCATTGCGCCTCTTTTTTTCTTTGCGTCATGTGCTGATTGGGGAGGGTTTTTTGGAAGGGACATCCTGCGTGACACTGCAGTGCCACTCCTAAATGGGCCCGGTGTTTGTGTCGGCCACTAGGGTCGCTAATCTTACTCACACAGTCAGCTACCTCATTGCGCCTCTTTTTTTCTTTGCGTCATGTGCTGATTGGGGAGGGTTTTTTGGAAGGGACATCCTGCGTGACACTGCAGTGCCACTCCTAAATGGGCCCGGTGTTTGTGTCGGCCACTAGGGTCGCTAATCTTACTCACACAGTCAGCTACCTCATTGCGCCTCTTTTTTTCTTTGCGTCATGTGCTGATTGTGGAGGGTTTTTTGGAAGGGACATCCTGCGTGACACTGCAGTGCCACTCCTAAATGGGCCCGGTGTTTGTGTCGGCCACTAGGGTCGCTAATCTTACTCACACAGTCAGCTACCTCATTGCGCCTCTTTTTTTCTTTGCGTCATGTGCTGATTGGGGAGGGTTTTTTGGAAGGGACATCCTGCGTGACACTGCAGTGCCACTCCTAAATGGGCCCGGTGTTTGTGTCGGCCACTAGGGTCGCTTATCTTACTCACACAGTCAGCTACCTCATTGCGCCTCTTTTTTTCTTTGCGTCATGTGCTGATTGGGGAGGGTTTTTTGGAAGGGACATCCTGCGTGACACTGCAGTGCCACTCCTAGATGGGCCAGGTGTTTGTGTCGGCCACTAGTGTCGCTTAGCTTAGTCATCCAGCGACCTTGGTGCAAATTTTAGGACTAAAAATAATATTGTGAGGTGTGAGGTATTCAGAATAGACTGAAAATGAGTGGAAATTATGGTTTTTGAGGTTAATAATAATATGGGATCAAAATGACCCCCAAATTCTATGATTTAAGCTGTTTTTTAGTGTTTTTTGAAAAAAACACCCGAATCCAAAACACACCCGAATCCGACAAAAAAAATTCGGTGAGGTTTTGCCAAAACGCGGTCGAACCCAAAACACGGCCGCGGAACCGAACCCAAAACCAAAACACAAAACCCGAAAAATTTCAGGCGCTCATCTCTAGTTTTAACTTTCCTATCAGCAATACACATGGATTAAACTTGTGCAAAAGAGGTAATAAAATAGATCTATACCTATGAAGTTATTACCATGCGACTTATTGCCTCTAGAATATAATCATATAATGATATAGATATGTTGGTATTCGGTGATGATTTTCCTGCTGTACGCGAATGTCACAAGACATCTACAGACCTATCAATCTGCGCGGTATGGCTGGTATTAAAATATCCCAGTTATGCTAAACACAGGGCTTGTCAGAGGGCATGAAAATCACTACAGAGACTTAAAGTGTGAATAAACAAATGCAGCGGAGCACATGAAATACACGGGAGGAATTAAGCGCAGACAGAGGTAATAGCATTCCAACACACAGGGCAGATCTGCGCGGTGACAGGGTAGAATCCCGGCAGGCCTCAGCTGCACGCGTCTGATAAATCATTGCCTTATCTCTAACCTCTGCTGGCACTCCCGCATGTGTGTCTCCAAAACGCGCGCAACAGAAAACAATTTACTTTTCCTATTAAGTTATTAAACAGATGACACACAGCGGCTGGCTCTACCACATGGAAAATTGCCAACACTCAAAATCCTCTTTTCAGGGTTTTCACTGGTAGATACAGATTTTCAGTAATGTGCATTGGTTACAGTTGGAGATGATTGTGTCTTGTCACTATACATTGCATGGACTGGCCGTCTGGCAATTCCGGCCATTGTTAGAGGGGCTGAAGGTCTGGTGTGCCCCGAGACTATGTCACCGTGACTTGTGATGCCTGGCCCGTGTCTATGTGTAAACGATGCTAGGATTGGGCTTTAGCCCCAGTGCATCCCTGATTACATGCACTATACACCACATGCCTTGCGCCGCCCTTATGGAATCCTGCGGAACTACGCTTTTCCAATATAATGCAATCATACACTCTTCATTGTGTCAGAAGTCAGAAACCAAATAACCTACTAATAAACTGTAACCCGTATAGGGACAATTACATCCACACAGACAGTGCACCCATCGGAAATGGCTCCATGGCCCCAGCACTGTTAGACAGCACCACTGACCACTGTGGACTGTCGGGGTGATTCAGACTTGATCGCTTCTGTGCATTTTTACACAGCGGGCAATCAGGTCATAACTGCACATGTGTATGCACTGCAATGCGCACACGCGTCAGACAACAACAGCGACGGCATGGTGTGAAAATTCCGATCGCAGGGCGTTTGCAAGGTGATTGACAGGAAGAGGCCATTTGTGGGTGGCAACTGAACGTTTACTGGGAGTGTCCGGAAAAACACAGGTGTGCTGAAGCATTTTCAGGGAGGGTGTGTGACGTCAGCTCCGGCCCCGATCAGCCTGTTCTCATCACACTGGAGGAGAAAGTCCTGGGCTGCGCACACACTGCACACACTGGATTTTTGCAGCTCGGAGTACACGTGGGATCACACACTTGAACGGCGAATTTACACTCCCTCTGGGGGGGGGGGGGGGGGGGGCGGCGATGATCTGAACGCTGGACAGCAAGGTTAGCAGCCCAGCCATCAGATCTGAATCACCCCCTGTGCCGCACGGACTCTTAGGATTTTAATCAGTTAGTATTGTATAAAGGAAATGTACATTTTCATGTAAACTAAGTTGGGCTTTGCATATGATATATACACTTTCAGAACCTTACTGTACAGTATTTAACAAAGGCCTATAGGTACAATACACATACTGTACCTGGAGTGTATATGGGGAAAGCCAAACATGTAAATACAATGCAGAAGAAACATTGGTGAAATAAGCCTGAAGGCAAATACAAAAGGAAATTCCCAGTTGCTGAGGAAGGAAGGCAAGTTAGAAATTGAGGGGTTAGGGGGATCTAGTTGGCGCCCGCATCTCTGAGGGGAAAGAGAATCACCGGAGAAAAACATTCAGATATAAAAACAACTACAACAAATACGGAGAGAATCTGGGTGACCGTTCTCTAAGTTCAGGTTATGGGGGGCAAATAAAGTAGGCAGTCCATTGTGTCTCTCAGATTTTACACCTCCCAGCAAACATCTGGTAACTAATAGTTTGGGGAGGTGTCCTACAGTCATGGTGGTATAGGAATATGTTTTTAAATGTAGAGTGTGAGTGGGTCACTGCTGCAAAACCAACGGGATTTGCACGGCACATCCATGGAGTCCAGACATTTTTTTAACAACATATCAGAAGCCAAGTGTCTAACGCTCCGGCATTTACCCCCTTACCGTCTCACAGCACGTCTCTGAGCTCTGCGGGGACTACTCTTGCAGCTCCTGTGCTGTGCTGCCACGCTGCACATGGTCCTCATGTTCTCTTCCTGTCTCCTGCTGGCCTGGGGGCTCTACCATATTGGACAAAATCACCTGTCTGGTTTCCAGCCAATCCGGAGCCAGACTCACATCTTGTGACACTGGCTGACAATCCGCTCCAGCCTCACCCTCAAAAGCCAGTGTCCAGAACCTCTTCAAGTTGTCAGTGCAACGTTGCGTTTTACCCGCATGTCCTGACTCCAGGTGACTCCTTCCAGCTTCCAGCTACAGAGTGCACCGGCAACTAGTCCTTGCTCCAGTGATCTGGTCCTGCTATCCAGGCTTGTCAGTATTCTCAGCTATAGTTTTCAGCCAGAGTAATAAAGATGACCGATCCAAGTCTCACAGGTTCCAGCCTGCTCCTGTTTCCAGCCTGAATCTCCTGTGCTTTATTCCAGCTGTCTGCAGCTATTCCAGCAAAAGTCTCCATTCTGTGAACACTGCTGGCTTCCTGCTTCCTCAGCTCCACTCCAGATGGTTCAAGTCCGGACCAAGTCTGGTTCTAGTCCAGTTCCAATTTCTGACTCCATTCTGCTTCTAGTCTCTGACTCCAGGCCGGTCCAAACATAGAAACATAGAATTTGATGGCAGATAGGTACCAACCTGATATCTCTATCACTGTTGAAAACTCGACTATCTACCCTACCCCACAAGCTCGCTGCCTAGCTGTCATCCTTGACTCTGATCTGTTCTTTGTTCCCCACATTCAATCTGTCTCAAAATCATGTTACATGCATCTAAAAAACATATCCAAAATACGATCATACCTTACACAAGACACAGCAAACACTCTAATCCACGCTCTCATTATCTCCCGCATTGATTATTATAATAGTCTCCTGACCGGTCTTCCCAAAACGAGACTCTCACCACTACAATCCATTCTAAATGCAGCTGCGAGGCTAATCTTCCTCGCTAGACGTTCATCGTCTGCAGATCCACTCTGTCAGTCCCTCCATTGGTTACCTGTACTCTACCGTATTCAATATAAAATACTTTTACTCACACACAAGGCTATTAACCAAACTACACCAACGTACATCTCTTCGCTCATCTCAAAATATCTCCCAACCCGACTTCTCTGCTCTTCACAAGATCTGCGTCTCCCATCCACACTCATTACTTGCTCCCATGCACGATTGCAGGACTTTCATAAGGCTGCACCAACTCTGTGGAATGCCCTTCCACGCACAATAAGACTCTCCTCTACTCTCCAAACTTTCAAACGTTCCCTGAAAACTCACCTCTTCAGGCAAGCGTATCAAATTCCAGAACCACCCACATAACTTTCATAAACCTTCCTATCAAATTGCATCCACTCTGTACAGTCCACACACATCCTCACATGTCTTCTCATTCTTCACTTTCCCTGCCTCTCGAACCCGGTTCATCAATGCTGTGTGACCATATCATACGGCCCACCAAGAACCTTTGCAATCTGGTGGACAACTATGCAATAGAAAACACCTATTCTTGTGTTTACATGCCTATTTCCCTATAGATTGTAAGCTTGCGAGCAGGACCTTCCTACCTCTATGACTGTTTGTTATTACCCAGTTTTGTTATATCATTGTTATTTCCAATTGTAAAGCGCAACGGAATTTGCTGCGCTATATAAGAAACTGTTAATAATAATAAAAAAAAAAAAAAAGATAAGAACCACTTGGCTCATCTAGTCTGCCCGTTTTTTTACCATATTTTTTTTTAATCTCAAACCTTATTTGATCCTTATTTCTGTGTAAGGAGATCCTTATGTCTATCCCATGCATGTTTAAATTGCTCTACTGTCTTATAGCCTCTACCACCTCTGATGGGAGGCTATTCCACTTGTCCACTACCCTTTCTGTGAAGTAATTTTTCCTCAAATTTCTCCTGAACCCCCCCCCCCCTCCAGCCTCAGTGCATGTCCTCGTGTCCTATTGCTTCTCTTCATTTGGAGAATGTTTCCCTCCTGGACTTTCTTAAAACCCTAGTCTGGTTCCAGTACAGTTTAAGTTTTTGACTCCATTCCGGTTCAAGTTAGGGATGGCCATTGGTGGGTTATCCATCGATGGTACCATTGATGGATAATCTAGATGATGTAAAACCATCTGTAAGGGAACCATTGATGGCTTTACCCACTGTCACCCCTGCATTAGTGTTAAAAGAGCTGCGGGCCAGGGTTTGGCAGGTGTCGGGTCAGAGCTAAGCTCGGTAGCTCTGTAACATTGATGGCAGGAAACCATCTGTTTGTCCCCTATCAATGGTAAAAGTATTCAGCATCGATCACAGAACATCGATGATTTCAAATCATCGATGGTCAATGGCCAGCCCTTGTTCAAGTCATAGGCAATTCAGGGATTTTTTTTTGGTTGCCCAGAAACCCGCCTCCTATTGGCCAGCAGTTCAAATTATGACAGCAATAGCAATAGTATATAATACGATTACTAGAGCGGCCATCACAACCTGCAGTTTAAGGGACCAAGTTTGCCGTGTGTGTTGATCTGAGAGGCACATGTACTAAGTAGTAATAAAAGTGGAGGAGTGAGCCAGTAGAGAAGTTGCCCATGGCAACCAATTAGCATTGACGTAACACTTATAATTTGCATACTGTAAAAGTATACAGAGCAGCTGATTGGTTGCCATGGGCAACTTCTTCACTGGCTCACATCTCCACTTTATCACTGCTTAGTGCATGTCCCCCTGAGTCCTCATTCACCGCACTGGACCAGAGAGTAGCTGCCAGGAAGAAGAGACAGGAGCCTTATCATGAGGTGGGAGAATGTGTGCTTAGAAAGTGCAGTTATGTCTCCTACTGGTTCTATTATGTCTTTGTATTTATTCATTATGGGATGTTTAATCTTTTCCTGACTATTTTATTGATATTAGTTAAATACGTTTGATATAGCCTATACTATAAACTATAGTGTTATATTAATACTGTATTCCATACAGGATCCTATGTATAAAAAGACCAATGTGTACATTAATATTCAAGGTCGGTACTAGGTTCTACCATTCCCCCAGACTCCCGCACTTGCGCCAATGTTATGCAGAGTGGGAGACTGTGGATTGCATTTGGAAACCCCCCCTCTAAAAATCCTGCGTTTGCCACTGCAAGTCCATACTTTAGTCCTTTGACTCATTCTGTTCTAACTTCTGACTCTGCATCCATTATACTGAGTACACTCCTTCATGTGTAGATCCTACATTCTGCCACCTACGTTCCTGCATTCGCAAGAAACACCTGCCCAGCCCAGCCCGTGTGTACAGATTCGGAAACACAGAATTCGCCAGTCCTGACACATATATTACAAAAAGAGTAGCTGAGGTGGAACAAAGCCGATCTCTAATAATAAGTCATAGGAAAATCTTTTCAGGAGTTAATTACAAGGATGCAAAATTCAAAACAAAGCAAAAAAAAAAAAAAACAGCTTTGGTCCCATTGAGCGACTGAATTGAAACAAAAGTGCCTAGATTTTCCCCAAAACACATGAGATGGCAGCGTTTGTCAGTGCTGTAGCAGGGCACAGAGGCTCCATGAACTGGTCCCCCATTACACCCAGTGCAAGTTACATCATATTTGAGAAGGAGCACGGAGCAGGAAGATGGGCTGTACCTTAGGATGTGCCCTGCATCATTCTACTGCATGTAGCAAGGTTGGAAAGAGTTCTGTTTGGGGCTGCGACAATGCCTCCTCCTCTACTTTGCATCCTGGATGGTGGCACTGTCGCACATCCCTCATTACAGCCCTGGTGGCTACGGAGAAGCAGTAGAACGTATGGAGATGGGTGTAGGTGTGACTTGCTACGTTCAGGGTTGGTACTCAGAGTAGTGCAAAAATTCGGATTACGGAATTATTTTTGGTTGAAGGGGGTGCAAGGAAATTGTTTCTCCAGAAAAGTTTGGACAATGCTCAATATTGTCCACTTTCAGGTGCTAAACTTTAATGGGATGCACTTCGGGTCTTCATGCTGGAGTGTGGTACTAACTGTAAAGAAAACGAATTGACATTATAGGAAAGGAGTGTGTTAAACCCCATAGGCTGGGGGCAGGCCTGTTAGGAGGCTTTAGGGGTTGGGATTTTGGGGGGTCCTATAGGAATAGAGGATAGGGGTGGGTTGGTGGTATGTTTAGTCTGGTGAGGGAACTGGGTCAGCCTCTTTTGTTTCAATCTTCCCACCCTCCCTCCCTAATGGGTGATGGTTGGTTGTGTGGTTTTTCGTCGGCTATTGTTGTTGTTGTTTTTTTTGGGGGGGTAAGGTTTTTGGTAAGCTGAACTTTTTTCTTGGCGGGAAAGAATGGCAAGTTACCTGTTGCTGGATTAGGAAATTGATTGAAGTTAGATTGGTGGTTGATTTTTAGCTGCGCTCACCTTCGTTGACTGGTATACATCTGCTAGAACACCTTTACGGGTGAGTAGTCAAGAAGAAGGTTGAGTGGATACCTTTTGTGTTTTAGATGGTTTGCTTCAGTTATAGAGTAGGATTTGGTCGGGGGTTAGGGTTGTTTTAGCCGTTCTTTCGTGCCACCATACTTTGAATTTTTATATTTATGCAGTCTTTAGATTACATTAGTTCATTTTAAATAAATAGATGACAATTTTCTGCCAAATTCATGTCTCCGTGTCTTTATTTAATATTTAAAGTAATTACGTTGTTGGTGTTATCTTTGAGAAACACAGGGCAATCCTCAGCCGATAGAGGGGGTATGTCTCTAGTACTTTACACCAAAAAAACGTAACATGCAGTAAAACTTCCCACAGAAAAGTAACTTTTTAAACATGATCACACTAAAAAGTAATAATGTAATAAGAAAATAAAAACAAAGGTTGAATATTGTGGATCACTCATCCACATTACGACATGTGCGGCAGACCCTCTGGAGTTATTGGCGTATTTTGTGTGTCTAAACACATTCGCTTTGTTACATGACCCCTGACATTTTAATTCAGTTTGTGCAGCTGTAGTCATTTATAGGTATAATTTGATATCTTATAAATGTGCTAACCTTTCATGATACCATAGTAATGTAGCGTGTAAGGACAAATATAACCAAAGAGCAAATATTTAGGTCCATTATGTTTAGAGAACATTAGAGGTGACTCTGCTTCTTCATACGGTGGCTTCTGATTTTACAACATGAATTAAAGGCTTGGAAAAATAACAATGAAAAGGGTCGAGATCTGACCTTTACATGTTAGAATAATAGACTCATCTAAATAAAAAAAATACTCTTTCAGTCTCACACACCATCTCTAAATGAAAGCCACTTTCATACACAGGGAAGGACTTTGTTGACAAAGATGTATTTTACTCCCTGTTGACCAACTATGACCTTATCCTCGACTTCTCTTGCTGTTGTTCATTGTCAGCTTACTGTATTTCTCTTGATTATTTCTGTTGCAGATTGTTCTATACTGTATTTCAATCATTTTTGATCTCATAGCAACTGCTACAGTGTCAGGGACACATTTCATACAATTAGTAGGGGCACATCCTCTACTGAAGTCATGAGAATGGACGTCAGAGCTGTAACTAGACTTTTTGGTGCCCTGTGCCAGAAGGCTCCAGCTTGGAATTCTATAGCTTTCTGTGCAAGGGCAAATACTATAGCTCAATGAATGAAGTGTCCGACTGCAATGTTATAGGAAACAGGTTTGAATCCTGGGCACATCAGCATCCTGATTGTAATAAAAGACAGCGCGACTGAACAACAAAGAGCTATTAAGTCCATGAATGCTGTATAGATATTAGCGACAAAAGGGGTGGTGGGAGACAGTGGCGGTCAGGAGTTTCTAGGCTTCAAAACGGGGGGAAGATGCAAGTGAAAGTAATTAGATAATTGATAAATGCTGCCAACAGCGCCCCCTACTCTGCAACGTCATGTGCAGAGCACACTCTGCTCACACCTAGTTACGGCCCTGATGGACGTCTCACTGAACAGCGCATGGAATAACCCTCCGTTAGCCTTTCATAGCAGTAAAACATTTTAAATAGTAATTTTATTCCCAATAGCACCTCATCATGTCCAAAGCATTAAGAAGAATATCAATATGTTTTTTATAAGTCATGGAGGAAAAGATGTCAATATATAGTGTCCAAGTGGCTTCTTCTCCAAGAAGCTACTCATAAGGTCACAGTTATCAGCAATCTGCTGGACATCCAAAGAGCTGCTCCATCTTCAGAAAAGTGCTCAAGAACCCACTACAATAAATACAGACCACAGAGACTTGAACTATGCTACGGATGAATTCCCACTTAGAGAGTCTGTGTTTTTTACATGATTCAACTTCATCATGATCTACCATAATGAGTCACATAAAACTAAAGTCAATGACTTATCCCTTCAGTTTGCTAAGGCATTCATCTTCCCACCATGAAAGGTTTTGGCAGCTCTCATACCTCAAAACCTTTAGAAGTAAAGTGGCTCAAGCAACCAGAGAGGCTCAATTTGTTCCCAAGATCTTCCTCAAGGGGTGTGGTATAGAAGATCTACAATGTCTAGGTCAACAGTCATTAGGTCGACCCCATTGGGTCGACATGCATTAGGTCGACACTGACAAAAGGTCAACATGGACAAAAGGTCGACCTATGAAATGTGAAAGGTCAACACGAGAAAAAGTCAACAGGTACAAAAGGGTCACACATGAAAAAGTCGACACACCATTTTTTATGCTTTTGATGTCGTTTTCACAGGGAACCCAAATTAGTGTACTGGGGCCCCTTATATGGCTTATTTATTATTTATTACCAGTTACCTATAGAGCACACACATATTCTGCAGTGCTTTACAGAGAATATTTGGCCATTCACATCAGTACCTGCCCCAGTGGAGCTTACAATCTATATACCCTACCACATGTACACACACACCAGGGTTAATCTTTGTTGGGAACCAATTAACCTACCAGTATATTTTTGGATTGTGGGAGGAAACCGGAGTACCCGGAGAAAACCCACGCAAGTACGGGGAGAATATACAAACTCCACACAGTTAGGTCCATGGTGGGAATGGAACCCATGTCCTCAGTGCTGTGAGGCAGTAATGCTAACCATTACACCATCCGTACTACCCATGGCTTGTATGGTTACTATTCACAATTGTAGTCCACGTGGGTATAAAACAGGTGTTAAAATTTTGAAAAACCTTAAAGGTCGTGTCGACCATATGTGTGTCCACCATTGCCATGTTGACCATTTGAACCTGTCAATCTTTTGTACCTGTAGACCTTTTCCTGTGTTGACCTTTTCCTGTGTCGACCTTTCATATGTCAACGTTTTGTCTGTGTCAACCTAATGCATGTCGACTATATGGGATCAACCTATTGACTGTCGAACTAGACATTGCCTGTCTATACACTGGAACCCTCCTCAAGCACCCTGAGTTTCGGCTATTACCTTATTGGTGCCTCGCTTGTTTATCCCTACACAAACCTTACAGTTCAGAGTCTTACAACAATACCATAAGACTAAAATTGCAGGATATGCAGACTGCGAGTAGAATTATGGACATGTTTTACCGTTATTACTGGTCACCTCATCTAAATGATACCATACACCAGTATGCCTCAGCCAGATTAAAATGTCTCGTACATGAACATCTAGATTTCTTCAACTGTTACCAGTTCCTTTGGGTCCATGAAAAAACATTTTTGTGGGCTTCATCAGTATAATCCCATATTCTTTGAGGTTGACCGAAATACCAATATGTCCTATTTTGTCCCTTTGAAAAATTATCTTCAAACAGCTCATATTGATAATTATATTTAACAACATCATGGTTGTCCAGAGAATATTGGTTTAGGCAGTAGTGCCCAATTCACTACCCACTTCATGATGGCGTTCTGCACTTCTTTCCACATTTTTTCCATCTTCAGTCTATCATCTCTTATATGTCAACAGGATGTCCAATGACATTGATAACCTTGAGATACAGTCATTTTAGAAGCGACTGTCAAACATTTTAGAGTGGACAGTGTCATTCTGCAAAACCTGAGAGATCTTATCCCCCTCCCCACCACCACCAATCTTGTGTTTACCTGCTGGGTGCTATCTCATCTCGCAGGTCTGTGTCCATTCCTTACTTCACCAACTTCTTGCCATAATTCAGTATTTTTCTGTTTAGCCAACATAGGGGGTCATTCCGAGTTGTTCGCTCGTTGCCGATTTTCGCAACTGAGCGATTAATGTGAAAATGCGCATGCGCTAAGTATTTTAGCTCAAAACTTAGTAGATTTACTCACGTCCGAACAAAGAATTTTCATCGTTGAAGTGTTCGGAGTGTGACTGACAGGAAGTGGGTGTTTCTGGGCGGGAACTGACCGTTTTCTGGGAGTGTGCGGAAAAACGCAGGCGTGCCAGGAAAAAACGAGGGAGTGTCTGGAGAAATGGGGGAGTGGCTGTCCGACCGCAGGGCGTGTTTGTGACGTCAAACCAGGAACGAAACGGGCTGAGCTGATCGCAGTGTAGGAGTAAGTCTCAAGCTATTCGCAATTCTGCTAATCTTTCGTTCGCAATTCTGCTAAGCGAAGATACACTCCCAGAGGGCAGCGGCCTAGCGTGTGCAATGCTGCTAAAAGCAGCTAGCGAGCGAACAACTCAGAATGAGGGCCACAGAGTAAAGCAGTGAAATTTGGTCACTACAGTTTTAGTTCATCTCATCAGCTCTACACAACAAAAAGATATACCGTAATAAACGCCAGAAGCCATAACTGGCTTCATTCCAACTAACTTCAAAACTCTTCTCTTCTGATCATATTCTCAGTCTGAGTCTTTCCCCTCAACAAATACATCTTAGCTGGTTGGTCTTAGTTATAAGGTTATGGACACATTGATTTAGGTGCTTCATGCATTATTTAAAGTTGATAGGTGTTTGGAAACTTTCCAAACCCTTTACCACTTCCTAGGATTATACATTATATATGGTTCTCATTATGTATTTTACTTGTGCCCTGGAGCCTTCCAATTTATCTGCAGACTTGAGCATAGAACATTCCTCTGTGAATGCTAAGCTTAATTTATGTTCCATCATTAGACATTTAATGTGGGTATGATGTGTTTGAGCGCTCATAAGGATCATGTACAAACTGCAGAATATGTGGGAAACTCAGCCTCCTGCCTGTCACCTTCTGAGTTCTACAGGAGTCCAAGTATTTGTGTAAGTTCATTGCAGGAATTCCCCTTGAAGACACTTTCCAAAAATATCTTCTTCTTGCAGTTCATTTAGACATTGTGTCCCATACAGTACAATCTATTGTTGTGCATTCTGCAAGAATTGCTCCAATCCACCAATTTTATTCAGCTCCTGCCATTAGAAGAGTAGGGATAGCCATCAACCATTGATGTTTAGCAACCATCAATGGTTAACTGTCAATGGTAGATGGTCTAGCCATCAATGACAGTGATCCAATGGTTCTCAGTCATCGATGGCACAGATTGTGTTTTTTTTTCTGTCTCCTTGGTACTGGAACAAGGATCCTAGCTTTGCCCACCAATGTTACCAGCGAAGCCCCACCCCCACGCCTTCTGCCTGGTGAGTACTAAAGCAGGGATGACCATCGGTGGGTGAAACCATTGATGCTTCCCATGCCAATAGTTTTAAACCATCGAGGTTAACCACCAGTGGCACCATCAATGGTTAATTCACTGAAGGCATCTTAGAAGATGCAAAGCTGTACGTCCTCCTGGAAATATCATCATCTCAATCTATTCCAGTGCACTAACCATATTAACAAGCATACTTGTGCCAGCATAGGCTTATGATATATCAGATATTGTTATTAACAAAAACAAATTATTTCCACAGTATGAGTGAAATCCTTCCTAAAGTAACTGAGAATTTCTTGATTTCGGCCGGTAGGAGAGTCTCAGAGCAAGTCTTGAAATACAGGGAAACCTCTTGCCGGGGTTATTGGTAATATACAACATTCTGATGAGTACATGGAATATATATTGAAACCCAGGGCATGTAGCCCACATCGCAAGACTTTTCCTATTTCTTCTACAGGTATCACTACATTTGCTTGTTAAATTGACCTTTCAGTAGAAATTTGTGAATTATCAATACAGAGTTGTATGAAACACCAGAATTTATATCTGCTATGATTCAGGAGACCTTTTCTTTGGTGTGCCATGAATCATTTCATAATGCCATCTTTTTGGATTTTGTTTACAAAACGCAACTTCAAGTAACCACAACTTCAAGTAATAAAAACTTCAAGCAACAACAAGTTTTTTTCGGCCCCCAACTCCAGTTAAACCTACAGGTTTCCTATCTGAGAACTACAATCCCTTTAGCAGCTGCAGACAGGGCCTTTTGGGGATCTATGGAGCCCAGGAACTAAGGGGAAGTGGCCAAATCTAGGAGGCATGGCCAAGCCCCCTGGCCAAAAAACCCCAAAGCCTGTAAAATACCACAAATGAGGAACACTGGTGTACTCTTTAACAGCTGGCTCAGGCCTGGGTAATCAATATCGGCACCCCCCCCCCCCATCCCCCCATCCCCCACTCCCTCACCAGCGACCCATCACAACACTGTAAATTTCTCTAACGTCCTAGAGGATGCTGGGGACTTCGTAAGGACCATGGGGATAGACGGGCTCCGCAGGAGACATGGGCACTTTAAGAAATAATTTAGTTCTGGGTGTGCACTGGCTTCTCCCTCTATGCCCCTCCTCCAGACCTTAGTTTGATACTGTGCCCAGTGGAGACTGGGTGCTTTTCAGGAGCTCTCCTGAGCTTTCTGAGAGAAAGTATTTTGTTAGGTTTTTCATTTTCAGGGAGCTCTGCTGGCAACAGACTCCCTGCATCGAGGGACTGAGGGGAGAGAAGCAGCCCTACTCTCTGAGTGCAAGGTCCTGCTTCTTAGGCTACTGGACACCATTAGCTCCAGAGGGATTGGTACGCAGGATCTCACCCTAGCCGTCCGTCCCAGAGCCGCGCCGCCGTCCCCCTCACAGAGCCGGAAGATAAAAGCCGGGTGAGTATGAGAAGAAAAGAAGACTTCAGAGGCGGCAGAAGACTTCATGATCTGCACTGAGATAACGCACAGCACTGCAGCTGTGCGCCATTGCTCCCACACACCTCACATACTCCGGTCACTGTAAAGGTGCAGGGCGCAGGGGGGGCGCCCTGGGCAGCAATTTGGACCTCTTTTTGGCAAAAGTACAACATATATACAGTATGTATATATGTATGAGCCCCCGCCAAATTTTACAGTTTAAGCAGGACAGAAGCCCGCCACCGAGGGGGCGGGGCTTCTCCCTCAGCACTCATCAGCGCCATTTTTTCTCCCCAGCACCGCTGAGAGGAAGCTCCCCGGACTCTCCCCTGCTTATACACGGTAGACAAGAGGGTTGAAAAGAGAGGGGGGGGGGGGCACATAATTCGGCGCAAAATTACATACAGCAGCGCTACTGGGTTAACATTAAGTTACTGTGTTATTCCTGGGTTATATAGCGCTGGGGTGTGTGCTGGCATACTCTCTCTCTGTCTCTCCAAAGGGCCTTGTGGGGGAACTGTCTTCAGTAAGAGCTTTCCCTGTGTGTGTGGTGTGTCGGTACGCGTGTGTTGACATGTCTTATGAGGAAGGCTATGTTAGAGAGGACCGGGAGCAAATGAATGTGGTGTCTCCGCCGACAGCGCCGACACCTGACTGGATGGATATGTGGAATGTTTTAAATGCTAGTGTAAACTCATTGCACAAAAGATTAGACAAGGCTGAGGCCTTGGGACAGTCAGGGTCTCAACCCATGCCTGATCCTATGTCGCAGGGACCGTCAGGGTCTCATAAGCGCCCACTATCCCAAATTGTTGACACAGATACCAACACGGATTCTGACTCCAGTGTCGATTACGATGATGCAAGGTTACAGCCAAAATTGGCTAAATCCATTCGATATATGATTATGGCAATAAAAGATGTTTTGCACATCACAGAGGAACCCCCTGTCCCTGACACGAGGGTGTATATGTCTAAGGGAAAGAAACCTGAGGTAACCTTTCCCCCCTCACACGAGCTGAATGAGTTATGTGAAAAAGCTTGGGAATCTCCAGATAAAAGACTGCAGATTTCCAAAAGGATTCTTATGGCGTATCCTTTCCCGTCAACGGACAGGTTACGATGGGAATCCTCCCCTTGGGTGGACAAAGCATTAACACGCTTATCCAAGAAGGTAGCCCTGCCGTCACAGGATACGGCTACCCTCAAAGATGCTGCTGACCGCAAACAGGAGGTTACCCTGAAGTCCATTTATACACAGTCAGGTACCTTACTAAGACTGGCAATTGCGTCGGCCTGGGTGTGTAGTGCTGTAGCGGCATGGACGGATACCTTATCTGAGGAGATTAGTACCCTAGATAAGGATACTATTTTATTGACCCTGGGGCATATTAAAGATGCTGTCCTATATATGAGAGATGCTCAAAGAGACATTAGTCTACTGGGTTCTAGAATAAACGCTATGTCGATTTCAACCAGAAGAGTCCTATGGACACGGCAGTGGACAGGTGATGCCGACTCAAAAAGGCATATGGAGGTTTTACCTTACAGGGGTGAGGAATTGTTCGGGGAAGGTCTCTCGGACCTGGTCTCCACAGCTACAGCTGGAAAATCTAATTTTTTGCCTTATATTCCCTCACAGCCTAAGAGAGCACCGCATTATCAAATGCAGTCCTTTCGATCACAAAGAAACAAGAAAGTGCGAGGTGCTTCCTTTCTTGCCAGAGGTAGGGGTAGAGGAAAGAAGCTGCACAACACAGCTAGTTCCCAGGAACAGAAGTCCTCCCCAGCCTCTACAAAATTCACCGCATGACGCTGGGACGTCTTCGGAATTTCATCCACATCTGGGTTCACTCCCAGGTGGACCCCTGGGCAATATAAATTGTTTCTCAGGGTTACAAGCTGGAATTCGGAGAGGTGCCTCCTCGACGATTTTTCAAATCGGCCCTACCAGCTTCTCCCCAAGAGAGGGAGATAGTGTTAAATGCAATACAAAAGTTGTATCTCCAACAGGTGGTGGTCTGGTCAAGGTTCCCCTCCTTCAACAAGGAAGGGGTTATTACTCAACCATGTTTGTAGTCCCGAAACCGGACGGTTTGGTCAGACCCATATTAAATTTAAAATCCCTGAACCAATACTTGACAAGGTTCAAGTTCAAGATGGAATCGCTAAGAGCGGTCATCGCAAGCCTGGGAGGGGGGATTTTATGGTGTCTCTGGACATAAAGGATGCATACCTTCATGTCCCCATTTATCCACCTCATCAGGCCTACCTCAGATTTGCGGTACAGGATTGTCATTACCAATTTCAGACGTTGCCGTGTGGTCTCTCCACGGCCCCGAGGGTTTTCACCAAGGTAATGGCGGAAATGATGGTGCTCCTGCGGAAGCAAGGTGTCACAATTATCCCGTACTTGGACGATCTCCTCATAAAAGCGAGATCAAGAGAGCAGTTGCTGAACAGCGTATCACTTTCGCTGGAAGTGTTACAGCAACACGGCTGGATTCTCAATATTCCAAAGTCGCAGTTGGTTCCTACGACTCGTCTGCCTTTCTTGGGCATAATTCTGGACACGGACCAGAAGAGGGGTTATCTCCTGATAGAAAAGGCCCAGGAACTCATGACTCTGGTCAAGAACCTATTGAAACCAAAACAGGTGTCAGTGCATCACTGCACTCGAGTCCTGGGAAAGATGGTGGCATCATACGAGGCCATTCCCTTCGGCAGGTTCCATGCGAGGACTTTCCAATGGGACCTACTCGACAAGTGGTCCGGGTCACATCTACAGATGCATCGGTTGATCATCCTGTCCCCCAGGGCCAGGGTGTCACTCCTGTGGTGGCTGCAGAGTGCTCACCTTCTCGAGTGCCGCAGATTTGGCATTCAGGACTGGATCCTGGTGACCACAGAAGCAAGCCTCCGAAGTTGGGGAACAGTCACACAGGGAAGAAATTTCCAAGGTCTTTGGTCAAGTCAAGAGACTTGTCTTCACATCAACATCCTGGAGCTAAGGGCCATATACAACGCCCTGTGTCAAGCGGAGACCTTTCTTCGTGACCAACCGGTTCTGATCCAGTCAGACAACATCACCGCAGTGGCACATGTAAACCGCCAAGGCGGCACAAGGAGCAGAGTGGCGATGGCGGAAGCCACCAGAATTCTTTGCTGGGCGGAGAATCATGTAAGCGCACTGTCAGCAATGTTCATTCCGGGAGTGGACAACTAGGAAGCAGACTTCCTCAGCAGACACGTCCTACACCCGGGAGAGTGGGGACTTCATCAGGAAGTCTTCGTACAGATTGCAAGTCAGTGGGAACTGCCACAGGTAGACATGATGGCGTCCCGCCTCAACAAAAAGCTACAGAGGTATTGCACCAGGTCAAGAGACCCTCAGGAAGTAGCTGTAGACGCCCTAGTGACACCGTGGGTGTTCCAGTCAGTCTATGTATTTCCTCCTCTTCCTCTCATACCCAAGGTGTTGAGGATAATAATAAGAAGAGGAGTGAGAACAATCCTCATTGTTCCAGATTGGCCACGACGGGCCTGGTATCCAGATCTGCAGGAAATGCTCACAGAAAATCCGTGGCCTCTTCCTCTAAGACAGGACCTGTTGCAACAGGGGCCCTGTCTGTTCCAAGACTTACTGCGGCTGCGTTTGACGGCATGGCGGTTGAACGCCGGATCCTAGCAGAGAAAGGCATTCAGGTTGAGGTTATCCCTACGCTGATAAAGGCTAGGAAGGACGTAACATCAAAACATTATCACCGTATATGGCGAAAATATGTTTCTTGGTGTGAGGCCAGGAATGCTCCTACGGAAGAATTCCATCTGGGCCGTTTCCTTCACTTCCTACAAACTGGAGTGAATTTGGGCCTTAAATTAGGCTCCATTAAGGTCCAGATTTCGGCCCTATCCATTTTCTTTCAAAAAGAATTGGCTTCTCTCCCAGAAGTTCAGACTTTTGTAAAGGGAGTGCTCCATATTCAGCCTCCATTTGTGCCTCCGGTGGCACCTTGGGACCTTAACGTGGTGTTAAGTTTCCTAAAGTCACACTGGTTTGAACCACTTAAAACGGTGGAGTTGAAATATCTCACGTGGAAGGTGGTCATGTTAATAGCCTTGGCTTCGGCTAGGCGAGTGTCGGAATTAGCGGCTTTGTCACATAAAAGCCCCTATTTGGTTTTCCATATGGAAAGAGCGGAATTGCGGACCCGTCCTCAATTTCTGCCAAAAGTGGTCTCATCTTTTCATATGAACCAGCCTATTGTGATGCCTGTGGCTACACGTGACTTGGAGGATTCCGAGTTACTTGATGTGGTCCTGGGCTTTGAAAATTTACGTGGCCAGAACGGCTAGAGTCAGGAAAACTGAAACGCTGTTTGTCCTGTATGCAACCAACAAGATTGGTGCCCCTGCTTCAAAGCAAATTATTGCTCGTTGGATTTGTAGCAAGCGCATTCTACGGCTGGATTGCCGTTACCAAAATCGGTGAAGGCCCATTCCACTAGGAAGGTGGGCTCTTCTTGGGCGGCTGCCCGAGGGGTCTCGGCACTACAGCTGTGCCGAGCTGCTACTTGGTCAGGTTCAGACACCTTTGCAAAATTCTATAAGTTTGATACCCTGGCTGAGGAGGACCTCATGTTTGCTCAATCGGTGCTGCAGAGTCATCCGCACTCTCCCGCCCGTTTGGGAGCTTTGGTATAATCCCCATGGTCCTTACGGAGTCCCAGCATCCCAGGACGTTAGAGAAAATAAGATTTTAAACCTACCGGTAAATCTTTTTCTCGTAGTCCGTAGAGGATGCTGGGCGCCCGTCCCAAGTGCGGACTACTTCTGCAATACTTGTATATAGTTATTGCTTCGATAAGGGTTATGTTATAGTTGCATCGGTCCTGAACTGATGCTATGTTGTTTTTTCATACTGTTAACTGGCTAGTTTATCACAAGTTATATGGTGTGATTGGTGAGGGCTGGTATGAATCTTGCCCTGGATTAACAAAATCCTTTCCTCGTACTGTCCGTCTCCTCTGGGCACAGTTTCTCTAACAGAGGTCTGGAGGAGGGGCATAGAGGGAGGAGCCAGTGCACACCCAGAACTAATTCTTTCTTAAAGTGCCTATGTCTCCTGCGGAGCCCGTCTATCCCCATGGTCCTTACGGAGTCCCCAGCATCCTCTACGGACTACGAGAAAAAGATTTACCGGTAGGTTTAAAATCTTATTTAAAGCTAGAAGGGGACCTAAAAAGCCAAATATAGAATATTCTGTAAAAAAAAATCCAAAATGATAGCCAGCAGGCAATTAACTCTTTCTGCACAAAATAAAGCAGTCTTCTCGCACAGATTACACAAACAGGAAAAGCATCATATAATTTCCATTTACCATTTCTGATTGTGCGTCGAGGTGAGTGCTCTAAGAGGAATCCTACTGTAGTTTTTCCCTCAGCAGTAAGTTCTTGGCCGTATCAATGGCTGTTTTTAAATTGCATTTAAATTTATTAGCATATTTATAGTGCTTGAAAAAAACTATTTAAAATTAAATGTATTACTAAGGAATCGCTGTCTCTTTTATTTACTCCTGTCTCTATCCCTGAGCAGTTCCTGTCTCATTTCTTCTCCATGCTGAATCTATTTCTTTTCCGTGTTCCTGTTGCAGTGCAGAGAATCCAATCCCCTTCCAACCTGATTGGCCGTATGAACCTACCAGTCACTTTAATTGCTGCATATTGTATATAGATTCTACTTTTCCAAAGCTAAAGGCATTTCAGAGACACATGCTCTGTTGCCATGTACAGAGAGAAGAAATGGAGGATCAAACTATCCCAATATATCGCTACAGGTTATTGGCCCAATACTGTAAATCGCTTTCTTCTAATCTATTCTGGCAATACTTAACAGGGGCATAAAAGGGGAGAGGTCACAGCAAAAAGTAAGGGGGATGGGGGGGGGGGGGGGTTGCATTCCACACCTGGTGGTATCCCCCTGCACACCAATTAATACTTGTAACAATATTTGGAAACTGCATGGTGATAGAATTTCAGAAATATTAGTTACATATATTTGCAAATAATACATGATAAACTGCCGAGCCCCTTCTTCTCTGGTATCGGCTGTCCCTATACTATATGATAATAGTGCCCACCAGTGGCGGAACTAGCAAGCGGTGGTCCCAGGTGCGACAACATGCTTTGGGCCCCCCCCCCATCCCATCCAAGTCCACCCCCTCACCCCTTGAGAGGATCTGGTGAGGGGGACCTGCTCAGGGCCAGAGAAATGGATACCTAGCAACAGTGCCATAACTAGACATTTTAGCACTGTGTGCAAGAAACGGCATCGGAGCCCCACCCCTGCATGCAAAACAGGGGCAGTGCGCGCCGTAGGCGCGTGCAAAAATACATAGTGGCGTGGCTTCGCGGGGAAGGGGTGTGGCCACAAAATAATACCAATTCCTAAAACGGTGCACAGTAGTCTCCATTCTTCAAATTACGCCGCACAGTAGCACCACTACACCAGGTAGAGACCCTTTTACACCTTACAGCGAACAGATTCCTCTTTTTACACATTACGGCAGACAGCATCCCCTTTTTACACATTACGGCAGACAGCATCCCCCTTTTTATACATTACGGCAGACAGCGTCCCTTTTCTACACATAACGGCAGACAGCGTGCCCTTGTTACACATAGCGGCAGACAGCGTGCACTTTTTACACATTACGGCAGACAGCGTACACTTTTTACACATAACGGCAGACAGCGTGCCCTTGTTAAACATAGCGGCAGACAGCGTACACTTTTTACACATAACGGCAGACAGCGTCCCCCTTTTTACACATTACGGCAGACAGCGTCCCCTTTTTACACATTACGGCAGACAGCGTCCCCTTTTTACACATAACGGCAGACAACGTACACTTTTTACACATAGCGGCAGACAGCGTGCCCTTGTTACACATTACGGCAGAGAGCGTGCCCTTGTTACACATTACGGCAGACAGCGTGCCCTTGTTACACATTACGGCAGACAGCGTGCCCTTGTTACACATTACGGCAGGCAGTTTCCCCCTTTTTACACGTTGCGGCAGCAGTCCCCCGTTTTTACACATTGCGGCAGGCAGATTCCTCATTTTTACACATTACGGCAGGCAGAGTCTCCCTTTTTACACATAGCGGCAGGCAGATTCCCCATTTTTACACATTGCGGCAGGCAGATTCCCCATTTTTACACATTGCGGCAGGCAGTCCCCCCTTTTTACACATTGCGGCAGGCAGTCCCCCATTTTTACACATAGCGGCAGGCAGTCCACCCTTTTTACACATTGCGGCAGGCAGTCCCCCATTTTTACACATAGCGGCAGGCAGTCCACCCTTTTTACACATTGCGGCAGGCAGTCCCCCATTTTTACACATAGCGGCAGGCAGTCCCAACAAATAAAGAAAGAAAGAGACAGAAAGAAATAAAGAAAGAAAGAGACAGAAAGAAAGAAAGAAAGAAATAAAGAGAAAGAAAGAAAGAAAGTAGAATCATACTTACCCTCTCCGCTGGCTCAGGCTCCTCGTGCAGCTTGACGATTCCCGGGCAGTAGACGAGGTGGAGGAGGGAGCCGCAGCAGCGCTGTGTTATTGGTGGAGGCGCTGCTGCTGCTGCCCCCCTGCTTCACTATAGGCTGTTCTCGGAAGACAGCCTATAGTGAAGCAGAGGGGCAGCAGCAGCAGCAGCGCCTCCACCAGTAACAAAGCGCTGCTGCGGCTCCCTCCGTCCTCCTCCTTCCCCGTCCGTGCCGCTGCTCTTCTCCTCTGTGGGCGGCTGTGCGCTGCGGGCAGCGGTTGCCCGCAGCGCACAGCGGCATGTAATGAGTCAGTTTGACTCATTACATGCTTGGGCCCCTGGACAGAGGCGGGCCCCAGTGCAACGCACTGCTTGCCCTGCCGGTAGTTCCGCCTCTGGTGCCCACTTAGGGTCATGTAATTGTCTCTAGTAAGGCATCATACAATTTGGCGACTCTGGACCAAAATTCAAACTGAGACTACCTGTACCTTTTATACTCCAATGAAAATAATGACACCGGACCTATTCAGTATTAGCACATGATGCCCTTGCATAAATTATGTTTCCAACTTGCACCAATGGACACCAATGCATTGGATCAATCCAGTGTTGAGACAGGTTCTCCTAAAAGCCCTGTGAGCCCTACCCCAACTACTTTCATTAATAATTTGTAGGGGCAAAAGTTTCTGAGTTTATGCATGGTTACCGTGAGGGACGGAATAGACAGAGGGATGTGAATGTCTGGAAGGTTTTTGAACTTGACAGCACTAAATAATGCCATCTTCACAGGACGTTACTTGCCAAATACTGTAGGTCCATTACATAATACATGTGGAAACTACTGTTTCCATATATACTGTATAACAGACCCATTTACCTTGATGAATAGACCCCATAGTCAATAAAATATGGATGCTTGCTTCCTATATTTTTGATTTTAGCTGCAACACACCAAATAAATCATACAACACTCTTCTCTATCCTTTACATCACTGGATGTACAGTTACAGCACCATTCATTTAACGAAACACGGGAACACCCCAAAATATGAGGATAAATGGACGACCCTCTGCATCTGTATATATCCACCTCCTGTACATGGAAACAGATTAATGTCTTTTAGAGAGAAAACTCTAAAAGTAGATAAAAGGTAGGTATACCCATTCTAAACATGAATCATTTATCAAAATGTTACCTGACATTGGATGAGTAATGGGCGATTCACATTTAATTCCAGCCTGTGTGCTGGTCCTAGCTTGTGGTTGTCAGGATTGCATTCATAAGAACGAGGCACTTTTCAGTTTTACTAAGAATAGGTGCCAGCCTCAGAATTATTGATGTTTGTCGTACACTCAGATCCGATATATTTCAGGAGCCTGGTAACGTAACTCTAAAGATGGGCTAAGACTTCCGCAAGGACAAACTGTAGAAGCAAAAAAGGAACTCTAAGACTACAATAAACCAAGTTGAAATTGCAATCACTGCCGAAACACTATCGCCAACAGCTTACTGTGATATTTGTTCGCTACAACATCCTGCTTAATAATGTGGTGCTAGCATTGGAATCAGCCAATTAGAGAAGCCCGGGGGAAGCTAGTGACATCATCAACAGGTCAACAGTAGAGATATCTTGGCATTACACCTCATTCCTGCTTTGGAGTGTGCTTGACATTGCACATGATAACATATCACCTGATAGTTAATTACCATCGAGGGATTAAGAAGTGCAAAGTGATGATGGGTTCTGCAACATCAATTTTCTTAGAACTGCTAAAATATTAGAAACATATAACAATAATTGGTTAGTAATGCAATGTTTATCATCAAAGGGGATTTCACACTTGATTCATGTTCAATTATTTTGTATAAATACTAGTGATGAGCGGGTTCGGATCCTCGGGATCCGAACCCGCCCGAACTTCACATTTTTTTACATGGGTCCGAGCGACTCGGATCCTCCCGCCTTGCTCGGTTAACCCGAGCGCGCCCGAGCGTCATCATCCCGCTGTCGGATTCTCGCGAGACTCGGATTCTATATAAGGAGCCGCGCGTCGCCGCCATTTTCACACGTGCATTGAGATTGATAGGGAGAGGACGTGGCTGGCGTCCTCTCCGTTATAGTAGAACACAGAGTAACTTAGTTAGTTATAATTGTGGGGAGGATTGGGGACGGGGAGCAGCTGTTAGGGAGTACAGTGCAGGGTTTTGATTATACCACCAGTGAGTTTAATCCTTTGTTTCTCTGCCTGAAAAAAAACGCTCCACCATATCTGTGCTCACTCAGTGTGCTGCACTGCTGCATGATATATCTGTGCTGAGTGCACTGCTCTGCTCACACTGCCTAATTGTGGGGACTGGGGAGCAGTTATAGCAGGAGTACAGTGCACAGTTTTGCAGACAGTGACCACCAGTCCAGTATACGTTTGTCTGCCTGAAAAACACTCCTGTGGTTTTTTTTTTTTCTTCATACTAGTTTAGCAGTCTGCTGACAGTGTCCACCAGGTCCGTTATACAGTATATTATATATATAAGCAGTACGGTAGGCCACGGCTGTACCTACCTCTGTATTGTCAGTGCACTCGTCGTCCATAAGTAATATAATACTATACTATCCATCCATCTACATTGTATACCTGTGGTGTTTTTTTTTCTTCTTCATACTAGTTTAACAGTCTGCTGACAGTGTCCCACCAGGTCCGTTATACAGTATATTATATATATAAGCAGTACGGTAGGCCACGGCTGTACCTACCTCTGTATTGTCAGTGCACTCGTCGTCCATAAGTAATATAATACTATACTATCCATCCATCTACATTGTATACCTGTGGTGTTTTTTTTTCTTCTTCATACTAGTTTAACAGTCTGCTGACAGTGTCCACCAGGTCCGTTATACAGTATATTATATATATAAGCAGTACGGTAGGCCACGGCTGTACCTACCTCTGTATTGTCAGTACACTCGTCGTCCATAAGTAATATAATACTATACTATCCATCCATCTACATTGTATGCCTGTGGTGGTTTTTTTTTTCTTCATAGTAGTTTAGCAGTCTGCTGATAGTGTCCACCGGGTCCGTTATATACAGTATATATTATATATATATATATATAAGCAGTACGGTAGGCCACGGCTGTACCTACCTCTTTGTCGTCAGTGCACTCGTCGTCCATAAGTAATATAATACTATACTATCCATCCATCTACATTGTATACCTGTGGTGGTTTTTTTTTTTCTTCATACTAGTTTAGCAGTCTGCTGACAGTGTCCACCAGGTCCGTTATACAGTATATTATATATATAAGCAGTACGGTAGGCCACGGCTGTACCTACCTCTGTGTCGTCAGTGCACTCGTCGTCCATAAGTAATATAATACTATACTATCCATCCATCTACATTGTATACCTGTGGTGTTTTTTGTTTTCTTTATACTAGTTTAGCAGTCTGCTGACAGTGTCCACCAGGTCCGTTATATACAGTATATATTATATATATATATATATATATATAAGCAGTACGGTAGGCCACGGCTGTACCTACCTCTGTGTCGTCAGTGCACTCGTCGTCCATAAGTAATATATAATACTATACTATCCATCCATCTACATTGTATACCTGTGGTGTTTTTTTTTTTCTTCATACTAGTTTAGCAGTCTGCTGACAGTGTCCACCAGGTCGTTATACAGTATATTATATATATAAGCAGTACGGTAGGCCACGGCTGTACCTACCTCTGTGTCATCAGTGCACTCGTCGTCCATAAGTAATATAATACTATACTATCCATCCATCTACATTGTATACCTGTGGTGGCTTTTAGTTGTGCGCATTAAAATATGGAGAACAAAAATGTGGAGGTTAAAAAAATAGGGAAAGATCAAGATCCACTTCCACCTCGTGCTGAAGCTGCTGCCACTAGTCATGGCCGAGACGATGAAATGCCATCAACGTCGTCTGCCAAGGCCGATGCCCAATGTCATAGTACAGAGCATGTAAAATCCATAACACAAAAGATCAGTAAAAAAATGACCCAAAAATCAAAATTAAAAGCGTCTGAGGAGAAGCGTAAACTTGCCAATATGCCATTTACGACACGGAGTGGCAAGGAACGGCTGAGGCCCTGGCCTATGTTTATGGCTAGTGGTTCAGCTTCACATGAGGATGGAAGCACTCATCCTCTCGCTAGAAAAAAGAAAAGACTTGCGGCAAAAGCACAGCAAAGAACTGTGCGTTCTTCTAAATCACAAATCCCAAAGGAGAGTCCAATTGTGTCGGTTGCGATGCCTGACCTTCCCAACACTGGACGGGAAGATCTTGCGCCTTCCACCATTTGCACGCCCCCTGCAAGTGCTGGAAGGAGCACCCACAGTCCAGTTCCTGATAGTCAAATTGAAGATGTCACTGTTGAAGTACACCAGGATGAGGATATGGGTGTTGCTGGCGCTGGGGAGGAAATTGACAAGAAGGATTCTGATGGTGAGGTGGTTTGTTTAAGTCAGGCACCCGGGGAGACACCTGTTGTCCGTGGGATGAATATGGCCATTGACATGCCTGGTCAAAATACAAAAAAAATCAGCTCTTCAGTGTGGAATTATTTCAACAGAAATGCGGACAACTGGTGTCAAGCCGTGTGTTGCCTTTGTCAAGCTGTAATAAGTAGGGGTAAGGACGTTAACCACCTCGGAACATCCTCCCTTATACGTCACCTGCAGCGCATTCATAATAAGTCAGTGACAAGTTCAAAAACTTTGGGCGACAGAGGAAGCAGTCCACTGACCAGTAAATTCCTTCCTCTTGTAACCAAGCTCGCGCAAACCACACCATCAACTCCCTCAGTGTCAATTTCCTCCTTACCCAGGAAAGCCAATAGTCCTGCAGGCCATGTCACTGGCAAGTCTGACGAGTCCTCTCCTGCCTGGGATTCCTCCGATGCATCCTTGAGTGTAACGCCTACTGCTGCTGGCGCTGCTGTTGTTGCTGCTGGGAGTCGATCGTCATCCCAGAGGGGAAGTCGGAAGACCACTTGTACTACTTCCAGTAAGCAATTGACTGTCCAACAGTCTGTTATGATTCCAGTACTCCTGACCGGAGGAGATCTAATGACAATGGCCAGAGTACTGGAAGGGGAATGCTGGTTACGGGAGCTAGAAAGACTAGTTGCCCCTGGCGCCCTAACTCTATTGTCTCACCCGTGCTATCGAAAATCCCTTGCGAGACTATGGTTTCTTGAGCCCCTGGCAGCCACGTTTGAAAGGCGGATTATGTCTGCCCAACTCCGGTGCCCCCCGGTCTTAGTGAGAGACAAAGGGAAATCCGAGGCAGGATGATGACAAGAGGACCTCTGACTGACAACAGGCCAGGGGCAACAAGCTAACTAACCAAACCAGAAGTATGCGCGGAAAAACCGCCAGATGTGGGAGCGGAATCCTCCGCAAAAGCTCAGAAACACAAATAATAAATAATAAGTAATAAAGCGGCCAAGCCGCAACACACGGCTACGCCGTGACTCACGAACGCCACTGGATGTTTAAAGGTGCTCAGTCAGGACTCCAGGAACAGATGACGACTTCCGAGTACAGGACAACTGAGGACAGGAACGACCGGGTACAGCAGGACTGGAAACACTCTCAGCAAACAGATACAGCATGCAGGAAGCTATTACCGGCGTCTGTGAGAAGCCCTGGAAGTGTACTTAACAGGGAGTCCTCCAATCAGCTGTTCAGAGGCTGATTGGATTAAATGTCGTGCAGCTGCCTTGCTGCACGGCCAGGAAACAGGTGCCCTATTAATTTAAATGGACCCAGCAACGGGGAACGCGGTCCGCCAGTGGCGTCCCCGTTGCTAGGGTCCGTGCGGCTCGTGCGCCCGGCGTCTAGCGTTGCCAGGGAGCCGGCGGCTGTACGCGCACGGCGTCCCTGGTTGCTAGGCATCGGGCCGCACCGACGAGCGGACCCCGGCGCCTAACAGTACCCCCCCCTTGAGGAGGGGTCAAGGAACCCCTAAAGCCAGGTTTCCGAGGAAATTCCCGAAAAAATGCCCTCTTGAGCCTCGGGGCATGGAGATCCTTATCCAGGACCCAAGACCTTTCCTCTGGACCATAGCCCTTCCAGTGCACCAGAAAATAAAGCCGACCCCGGGACAATTTGGAATCGAGAACCTTCTCCACCAAGAACTCCTGATGTCCCTGTACATCTACTGGTGATTTCCCCTGAGAGATCTTCCGAGGAAATCTACTGGAAGAAACGTATGGTTTCAACAGGGAGCAATGGAACGTATTTCCGATTCGGAGAGCTCTTGGTAAACGTAACCGGAAAGCAACTGGATTGATTTTTTTAACAATATGAAATGGTCCAATAAATTTGGGGCCCAATCTAGCTGAGGTTTGTCGAAGTCTAATGTTACGAGTCGACAACCATACCCTGTCTCCCACCTTAAAAGTGCAAGGACGCCGGAGCCTGTCAGAAAACTTTTTCTCTCGAAATGCCGCTTTTCTGAGAGCAAGGTGCACTTTTTTCCAAATGACTCTGAGATGAGAGGTTAAGGTTAGTGAGGAAACAGAGGAATGTTGAAAAAAAGAATTAGCTCTGGGGTGAAAACCAAAAACTGAAAAGAATGGAGACACATTAGTGGAGGAATGACAAGAATTGTTGTAAGCAAACTCCGCCAAAGGAAGAAACTCGGACCAATCATTCTGGAGTTTGGCTGAGTACAAACGCAAATACTGTTTTAATGATTGATTAACTCGCTCGGTCTGCCCGTTGGATTGGGGATGATAGCCGGATGTTAAAGACAATTTCATCTTTAATGAGGCACAAAAAGACTTCCTGAATTGTGCAATGAATTGTGGACCCCGATCAGAAACAATATCAGTGGGCAACACATGAAGTCTGAAAACATGGCGGAGAAACAAAACAACCAATCCCTGGGCAGATGGCAGTCGGGGAAGAGCAATGAAATGGGCCATCTTGCTAAAACGGTCCACTACCACCCATATGACTCGGAATCCGGCTGACAGAGGGAGGTCTACCACAAAATCCATGGAAATATGAGACCATGGCCTGAGAGGAACATTTAAGGGCATAAGTTGCCCGATAGGCAAGGAACGGGGAACCTTATGCTGTGCACAGACCTGACAAGAAAAAACAAACTCCTTAATGTCTTTAGAAAGACCAGGCCACCATACTGAGCGGGAGACTAATTCCAAAGTCTTAGAGATCCCCGGATGCCCGGCAACTTTGCTATCATGAAACTCAGTCAAAGCAGTAGCTCTCAAAAACTCAGGGACGTAAAGACTACCAGCAGGAGTATTTCCAGGAGCTTGATGTTGAAGCTGCTTTAACTGGGTAAACAAATCTTGTGTGAGGCCTGCCCAAATGACTGAAGACGGAAGTATGGGAGTAACAGGACTGTTATTATCAACTGGAAGAAAACTGCGTGACAGGGCATCCGCCTTGGTATTCTTGGAACCTGGCCTAAAAGTGATAATAAACTTGAAACGAGTAAAAAATAAAGCCCAACGAGCCTGCCGGACATTCAGCCGCTTAGCTGATTCGATGTACTGAAGATTTTTGTGGTCGGTCAATACTGAAATGGTATGTGTTGCTCCCTCAAGCCAATGCCTCCACTCCTCGAAAGCCCATTTAATAGCCAGTAACTCCCGGTTACCAACATCGTAGTTGGATTCAGCAGATGAGAATTTCCTGGACATAAAGGCACAAGGATGTAGTTCCAGAGAGTCCGGATCCTTCTGAGATAGGATAGCCCCCACTCCAACCTCCGAGGCATCAACCTCAACAATGAAGGGCAATTCTGGGTTTGGATGTCTGAGGACTGGAGCTGAGACAAAAGCTTGTTTCAAGGCCTGAAAGGATAACTCAGCTTCACGTGACCAGTTGGTAGGATCCGCTCCCTTCTTAGTCAGTGCCACAATGGGAGCAACCAGGTCTGAAAAAGAATGAATAAATCTTCTATAATAATTCGCAAACCCTAAAAAGCGCTGAATTGCTTTTAAGTTGGTGGGTTGCGCCCAACTAAGGATGGCTTGGAGCTTCTTAGGTTCCATACAGAATCCCCGAGGGGAAATAATGTACCCTAAAAAGGATACCTCCGTGACATGAAACTCACACTTCTCCAGCTTGGCATATAGGTGATTTTCACGTAATTTTTGAAGAACCTGACGCACCTGGGTAACATGTTGTTCAATTGAGTCAGAATAGATCAGGATGTCGTCTAAGTAAACGACCACGAATCTTCCTAGAAAATCACGGAGCACATCGTTAATGAGATCCTGGAAAACTGCCGGAGCGTTAGACAAGCCAAACGGCATCACCAGATACTCGTAGTGACCCGACTGAGTACTGAAAGCCGTCTTCCACTCATCTCCCGACTTGATTCGGATGAGGTTATACGCTCCCCTCAGGTCAATTTTAGAAAAAATCACAGCCGAACGCAGCTGATCAAAGAGGACAGAAATCAGCGGCAGAGGGTAAGTATTCTTAACTGAGATCTTATTCAGGGCTCTAAAGTCAATGCAAGGTCTGAGTGATCCATCTTTTTTCTCCACAAAGAAGAAGCCTGCACTTAAAGGGGATTTAGATGGCCTGATAAATCCTTTCCCTAGGCTCTCCTTAACATACTCATTCATGGCCGCAGTTTCTGGCCCGGATAATGCATATAACCTTCCCTTTGGCAATGTGGCACCAGGAATTAGCTCAATAGCACAATCATAAGGCCGATGGGGAGGCAGAATGTCCGCATTGCCCTTGGAAAACACATCAACAAAGTCCTGGTATTCCACGGGAATGAGTTCGGGAATGGCAGCAGCTATTCTGACGGGAAACGTAATACATTCCTTATTACAGATGGTACCCCATTGTGAAATCTCCCCCGACTGCCAATCAATGATGGGATTATGAAAGGCCAGCCAAGGGTGACCCAGAACCACTGGAACTGCTGGGCAATGGGTAAGGAAAAACTCGATCTTTTCGGAATGAAGAGCTCCTACCGTAAGTAGTATAGGGGGTGTACGGAGGGAAATAACCCCATTGGACAAGGGACTCCCATCTAAACCATGCATGGTGATACACCTACCCAAGGCTAACTGAGGAATACCTAAGGCTTTGGCCCACGTTAAGTCCATAAAGTTCCCTGCAGCTCCACTGTCAACAAAAGCCGACACCGAAGAACTGAGGCTGCCAAAGGAAACTTTAGCTGGGACTAAAAGGGAGTTATTCGAGGAGATAAGCTGCAGACCAAAGTGAACCCCCTCACAATTCACTTGGTCGAGGCGTTTCCCGACTTGTTCGGACAATTACGGGCAAAATGTCCCTTACCCCCACAGTACAAACAAAGACCAGAGTTTTGCCTTCTGGCTCTTTCTTCTGGAGACAGCCGGGAGAGACCCATCTGCATGGGCTCCTCTATGTCCTCAGGAATGGAAAATACACATGGAGTAGACCTGACAGGTGCTCCTTTTTCAGCCCTCCGCTCTCTGAGACGACGATCAATCTTAATAGAAAGCTCCATGAGTTTATCGAGAGTCTCAGGAGCGGGATACTGAAGGAGACTGTCTTTTATAGACTCAGATAAGCCGAGGCGAAACTGACTGCGCAGGGCTGGGTCATTCCAGCCACAGTCGTTCGACCAACGGCGAAACTCTGTACAATAAACCTCTGCAGGATTTCTACCCTGTCTGAGAGCGCGTAACTGACTCTCAGCTGATGCCTCTCTATCAGGGTCATCATACAAAAGCCCTAAAGACCCCAAAAAGGCGTCTACTGACAACAATGCCGGATCCTCTGCTTTTAAACCAAAAGCCCAGGTCTGAGGATCCCCCTGGAGCAAAGAAATAATAATTCCGACCCGCTGAGATTCAGTACCTGAGGAGATCGGTCTTAAACGAAAATAAAGTTTACAGGATTCTTTAAAATTAAAAAACTCCTTCCTATCACCAGAAAAACGGTCAGGTAAGTGCATTTTTGGTTCAGGGACTACCCTCGGGGAAGTTCGTAAAAGATCTTCCTGCGACTTCACCCGAAGGGAAAGATCCTGAACCATCTGAGTAAGTTCTTGAATCTGGCTGACTAGGAGCTGGCCAGGATTTGGCCCTAAACCTGTGGGATTCATGAGGCCGATAACTCTTACAAAACTGAATAAGAAAAAAATCAAACCCTGTTTAATTTTAAGTTTTGGTAAGGCCGGTAATAATGTTATGATTCCAGTACTCCTGACCGGAGGAGATCTAATGACAATGGCCAGAGTACTGGAAGGGGAATGCTGGTTACGGGAGCTAGAAAGACTAGTTGCCCCTGGCGCCCTAACTCTATTGTCTCACCCGTGCTATCGAAAATCCCTTGCGAGACTATGGTTTCTAAGCCCCTGGCAGCCACGTTTGAAAGGCGGATTATGTCTGCCCAACTCCGGTGCCCCCCGGTCTTAGTGAGAGACAAAGGGAAATCCGAGGCAGGATGATGACAAGAGGACCTCTGACTGACAACAGGCCAGGGGCAACAAGCTAACTAACCAAACCAGAAGTATGCGCGGAAAAACCGCCAGATAAAAGGACAACCAAAATCCACTAGTCCGTTACTCCTACCCAGCACCGCTGGATACCAGAGTGGATCTGTGGGAGCGGAATCCTCCGCAAAAGCTCCGAAACACAAATAATAAATAATAAGTAATAAAGCGGCCAAGCCGCAACACACGGCTACGCCGTGACTCACGAACACCACTGGATGTTTAAAGGTGCTCAGTCAGGACTCCAGGAACAGATGACGACTTCCGAGTACAGGACAACTGAGGACAGGAACGACCGGGTACAGCAGGACTGGAAACACTCTCAGCAAACAGATACAGCATGCAGGAAGCTATTACCGGCGTCTGTGAGAAGCCCTGGAAGTGTACTTAACAGGGAGTCCTCCAATCAGCTGTTCAGAGACTGATTGGATTGAATGCCGTGCAGCTGCCTTGCTGCACGGCCAGGAAACAGGTGCCCTATTAATTTAAATGGACCCAGCAACGGGGAACGCGGTCCGCCAGTGGCGTCCCCGTTGCTAGGGTCCGTGCGGCTCCGTGCGCCCGGCGTCTAGCGTTGCCAGGGAGCCGGCGGCTGTACGCGCACGGTGTCCCTGGTTGCTAGGCGCCGGGCCGCACCGACGAGCGGACCCCGGCGCCTAACACAGTCCTTTGCGAGGAAGATGAAATATCACAGCAGTCATCCTGTTGCAAAGCGGATAACTGAGGCCTTGACAACTATGTTGGTATTAGACATGCGTCCAGTATCCGCCGTTAGTTCACAGGGAACTAGACAATTGCTTGAGGTAGTGTGCCCCCGTTACCAAATACCATCTAGGTTCCACTTCTCTAGGCAGGCGATACCGAGAATGTGCACGGACGTCAGAAAAAGACTCACCAGTGTCCTAAAAAATGCAGTTGTACCCAATGTCCACTTAACCACGGACATGTGGACAAGTGGAGCAGGGCAGACTCAGGACTACATGACTGTGACAGCCCACTGGGTAGATGTATTGCCTCCCGCTGCAAGAACAGCAGCGGCGGCACCAGTAGCAGCATCTCGCAAACGCCAACTCGTTCCTGGGCAGGCTACGCTTTGTATCACCGCTTTCCAGAATACGCACACAGCTGAAAACTTCTTACGGCTACTGAGGAAGATCATCGCAGAATGGCTTACCCCAAATGGACTCTCCTGGGGATTTGTGGCATCGGACAACGCCAGCAATATTGTGCGTGCATTACATTTGGGCAAATTCTAGCACGTCCCATGTTTTGCACATACATTGAATTTGGTGGTGCAGAATTATTTAAAAAACGACAGGGGCGTGCAAGAGATGCTGTCGGTGGCCAGAAGAATTGCGGGCCACTTTTCGGCGTACAGGCACCGCGTACAGAAGACTGGAGCACCACCAAAAACACCTGAACCTGCCCTGCCATCATCTGAAGCAAGAGGTGGTAACGAGGTGGAATTCAACCCTCTATATGCTTCAGAGGATGGAGGAGCAGCAAAAGGCCATTCAAGCCTATACATCTGGCCACGATATAGGCAAAGGAGGTGGAATGCACCTGTCTCAAGCGCAGTGGAGAATGATTTCAACGTTGTGCAAGGTTCTGCAACCTTTTGAACTTGCCACATGTGAAGTCAGTTCAGACACTGCCAGCCTGAATCAGGTCATTCCCCTCATCAGGCTTTTGCAGAAGAAGCTGGAGGCATTGAAGGAGGAGCTAAAACAGAACGATTCCGCTAGGCATGTAGGACTTGTGGATGGAGCCCTTCATTCGCTTAACCAGGATTCACGTGTGGTCAATCTGTTGAAATCAGAGCACTACATTTTGGCCACCGTACTCGATCCTAGATTTAAAACCTACGTTGAATCTCTCTTTCCGGCAGACACAAGTCTGCAGAGGTTCAAAGACCTGCTGGTGAGAAAATTGTCAAGTCAAGCGGAACGCGACCCGTCAACATCTCCTCCTTCACATTCTCCCGCAACTGGGGGTGCGAGGAAAAGACTACGAATTCCGAGCCCACCCGCTGGCGGTGATGCAGGGCAGTCTGGAGCGACTGCTGATGCTGACATCTGGTCCGGACTGAAGGACCTGCCAACGATTACTGACATGTCGTCTACTGTCACTGCTTATGATTCTCTCACCATTGAAAGAATGGTGGAGGATTATATGAGTGACCGCATCCAAGTAGGCAAGTCAGACAGTCCGTACGTATACTGGCAGGAAAAAGAGGCAATTTGGAGGCCCTTGCACTAATTGGCTTTATTCTACCTAAGTTGCCCTCCCTCCAGTGTGTACTCCGAAAGAGTGTTTAGTGCCGCCGCTCACCTTGTCAGCAATCGGCGTACGAGGTTACTTCCAGAAAATGTGGAGAAGATGATGTTCATTAAAATGAATTATAATCAATTCCTCCATGGAGACATTCAACAGCAGCAATTGCCTCCAGAAAGTACACGGGGACCTGAGATGGTGGATTCCAGTGGGGACGAATTAATAATCTGTGAGGAGGGGCATGTACACAGTGAAAGGGGTGATGAATCGGACGATGATGATGAGGTGGACATCTTGCCTCTGTAGAGCCAGTTTGTGCAAGGAGAGATTGATTGCTTCTTTTTTGGTGGGGGCCCAAACCAACCAGTCATTTCAGTCACAGTCGTGTGGCAGACCCTGTCGCTGAAATGATGGATTCGTTAAACTGTGCATGTCCTGTTTTTACAACATAAGGGTGGGTGGGAGGGCCCAAGGACAATTCCATCTTGCACCTCTTTTTTCTTTCATTTTTCTTTGCGTCATGTGCTGTTTGGGGAGTATTTTTTGGAAGGGCCATACTGGGTGACACTGCAGTGCCACTCCTAGATGGGCCAGGTGTTTGTGTCGGCCACTAGGGTCGCTTAGCTTAGTCGTCACACAGCTACCTCATTGCGCCTCTTTTTTTCTTTGCGTCATGTGCTGTTTAGGGAGTATTTTTTGGAAGGGCCATCCTGCGTGACACTGCAGTGCCACTCCTAGATGGGCCAGGTGTTTGTGTCGGCCACTAGGGTCGCTTAGCTTAGTCGTCACACAGCTACCTCATTGCGCCTCTTTTTTTCTTTGCGTCATGTGCTGTTTGGGGAGTGTTTTTTGGAAGGGCCATCCTGCATGACACTGCAGTGCCACTCCTAGATGGGCCAGGTGTTTGTGTCGGCCACTAGGGTCGCTTAGCTTAGTCGTCACACAGCTACCTCATTGCGCCTCTTTTTTTCTTTGCGTCATGTGCTGTTTGGGGAGTATTTTTTGGAAGGGCCATCCTGCGTGACACTGCAGTGCCACTACTAGATGGGCCAGGTGTTTGTGTCGGCCACTAGGGTCGCTTAGCTTAGTCGTCACACAGCTACCTCATTGCGCCTCTTTTTTTCTTTGCGTCATGTGCTGTTTGGGGAGTATTTTTTGGAAGGGCCATCCTGCGTGACACTGCAGTGCCACTCCTAGATGGGCCAGGTGTTTGTGTCGGCCACTAGGGTCGCTTAGCTTAGTCGTCACACAGCTACCTCATTGCGCCTCTTTTTTTCTTTGCGTCATGTGCTGTTTGGGGAGTATTTTTTGGAAGGGCCATCCTGCCTGACACTGCAGTGCCACTCCTAGATGGGCCAGGTGTTTGTGTCGGCCACTAGGGTCGCTTAGCTTAGTCGTCACACAGCTACCTCATTGCGCCTCTTTTTTTCTTTGCGTCATGTGCTGTTTGGGGAGTATTTTTTGGAAGGGCCATCCTGCGTGACACTGCAGTGCCACTCCTAGATGGGCCAGGTGTTTGTGTCGGCCACTAGGGTCGCTTAGCTTAGTCGTCACACAGCTACCTCATTGCGCCTCTTTTTTTCTTTGCGTCATGTGCTGTTTGGGGAGTATTTTTTGGAAGGGCCATCCTGCCTGACACTGCAGTGCCACTCCTAGATGGGCCAGGTGTTTGTGTCGGCCACTTGTGTCGCTTAGCTTAGCCATCCAGCGACCTCGGTGCAAATTTTAGGACTAAAAATAATATTGTGAGGTGTGAGGTGTTCAGAATAGACTGGAAATGAGTGTAAATTATGGTTATTGAGGTTAATAATACTATGGGATCAAAATGACCCCCATATTCTATGATTTAAGCTGTTTTTTAGGTTTTTTTGAAAAAAACACCCGAATCCAAAACACAACCGAATCCGACAAAAAAAAATTCGGTGAGGTTTTGCCAAAACGCGTTCGAACCCAAAACACGGCCGCGGAACCGAAACCAAAACCAAAACACAAAACCCGAAAAATTTCCGGTGCACATCACTAATAAATACTACAATCAGGGAGTTGTATCAAACAGGGAAGACAATGTACCTCATAGTTGGGGTAAATAAACTCTATATTCCATTTAAATAAATAAATGCCACTACTGACACCTCCAAAAGAGATTAACATAGCGATGGTGACATTTGCATAAATTGAATATCTTGGTGTAGGTACGCATTTTGCAGAGGTACGAAGTTGCGGCAATATAAATTTTGCAGCCAAAGAACTGGAGGGGAGCAGAAATAACACATACATTGCCCATAGTATAGGTCCATAGTATAGATTTACTTTATATCCCATAAAAAGACCCTGATGTTTACCTATGGATTACTATCACTTTATGGTTCAAGCTTGTAGGCTAAAGTGCTACTTTTATAGAATGTGGAGATCATTTTCAACCACTTTAAAGATGATTTATTTCCACTTTCTGTATTCTTCATATAAGTGTACTGTAAGTCTCCCGACATTTGAGTTTCAAAAGCAACATGAGACATCTGTGTCCAAGTGGTCATAATTCAAGCCAAAATTGCAAGTGGGTAGGTCACAAAAATGTCAGAATTGTTTTATGTATCAAGAGGAAAGTTGCTCAAAAAGGTTGATGAAATAAAGAAGGAACTGCATCACAAAACACGAAAGGTGCCAATGAGTCAACGTTCACCGACAAGGATAAATGGTAACAGCCAAAAGGAAACTTCTCTCGCCAAGTTGCAGGAAAATTTAATTGTTTGCCAATCGCCAGTATATTTATTGTCATATTCATACGTGAAAAGTAGATTTGCACAATTATTTGACAACCTTTAGGTTCATATTTATCAAGGTGACAAATACGTATCTCCATGATTAAAGAAGTGGGGGGACTGCATTTCCAATCACAAAAGCATCACCCATGGGGACTGCTAAAATTTAAAATTTATCAAACTCCGAAGCTTGGTTCAGGTACAGTAGCTAACGCCATATTGAGTTATATAGGCAAATACCAGCGGATGACTCAAACTATGGACAGCCAGTTACTTAACCAGTGTTGTTGTTTTTGTTTGATAGATAACAGGTACAGTCGTACTCACTGTTACATGTACTCTGGTACTGGAACACAGCTTGAGCAGAGTGTGGTTTCATACAGTTCACTAGCCAGTAGAGGTGGTGGTGCAGGATGCTGGAACAGCGGTATAGCAGGTAATTAACCGGGTCCCTCATTAGAGCTAAGCGGGAGACATATCTGCCATCATGTCAAACCACACAGTAAAAAGACAAGTTGGCCCCTGTATATGTTCAGTAGTGATCTTGGTGGCCATCTTGGGAAAGGGCATGAAGCCTACCTGGAGATACAGGAAGACTGGAGTCTGCACAGTAGCGCACGCCTCTTCCAACTGAAGCATTGTAAATGCAAAGAGTTAATTAGCATGAAAATCTCTCTCAGCATAAATACATTGAAAATGCAGTTTGCGGTAAAAATGCCCCTTACTGACTAATAAATGAGCTTGTAAAACAACAATGACTGTGGTTCTCTGAGTAGGGATATGAGTCCCTTATTTTCAGTCTATTTTTCTCTTGCCCTTATCATCATTATTATTATTATTACATTTTATTTATAGGGCGCCACAAGTGTTTCACAGCGCCGTACCAGGGCCGAAACTAGGATTTTCATCCCCCGGGGCAAGGCAGTAATTTGGCGCCCCACCAAAACAAACAAACAAAAAGAAAGCAAAACAAACTCTGTCAGACCAAAATAATCAGATTATCAAAAAATTTGAAAAAAGGAAATACTATTGGACAATATTACCCTATGTGCCTGAAATGCAACTAGGCGTCACATGCCCCACCAGCGTGTTCAACTACATGCTCCTTTGTGTGTTCCCATACATTGCATTAAATCATAACACTTCATCACTGCACTACATTCCCATATCCACTGCACTACATCACTATATTATATCCCCTACACGCTGAACTACATCACTACACTACATGCCCCTATGCACTGCACTACGGCCCTCATTCCGAGTTGCTCACTCACTAGCTGCTTTTACCAGCCGTGCAAACGCTAAGCCGCCGCCCTCTTAGCAGAAGTGCGAACGAAAGGATCGCAGCGCGGCTACAAAAAAATATTGTGCAGTTTCTGAGCAGCTCCAGACTTACTCCTAGCTTGCGATTATTTGAGACTGTTCAGTTCCTGTTTTGACGTCACAAACACGCCCTGCGTTCGGCCAGGCACGCCTGCGTTTGTACCTGTCACGCCTGCGTTTTTACACACCCTCCCCGAAAACGCTCAGTTACCTCCCAGAAACACCCACTTCCTGTTAATCACTCTGCAGCCAGCAGTGCGACTGAAAAGTGTTGCTAGAACTTGTGTGAAACTGCATCGGCTTTTGTGAATGTATGTCGCGCGTGCGCATTGCGCCGCATACGCATGCACAGAAGTGCCAATTTTTAGTCTGACCGCTGTGCTGCAAACAACGGCAGCTAGCGATCCACTCGGAATGACCCCCTATATACCCTATATGCTACACTACATCACTACACTACATCCCCTTATATGCTACACCACATCAGTGCACTACATGCCCCTATATACTGCAATACATTGCTACACTACATACCCTATATGGTACACTGCATCACTACACTACATCCCCCTATAAGCTACTAGAGATGTGCACTTGAAATTTTTCGGGTTTTGTGTTTTGGTTTTGGGTTTGGTTCCGCGGCCGTGTTTTGGGTTCGACCGCGTTTTGGCAAAACCTCACCTATTTTTTTTTGTCGGATTCGGGTGTGTTTTGGATTCGGGTGTTTTTTTCAAAAAACCCTAAAAAACAGCTTAAATCATAGAATTTGGGGGTCATTTTGATCCCAAAGTATTATTAACCTCAAAACCATAATTTCCACTCATTTTCAGTCTATTTTGAACACCTCACACCTCACAATATTATTTTTAGTCCTAAAATTTGCACAGAGGTCGCTGGATGACTAAGCTAAGCGACCCTAGTGGCCGACACAAACACCTGGCCCATCTAGGAGTGGCACTGCAGTGTCACGAAGGATGGCCCTTCCAAAAAACACTCCCCAAACAGCACATGACGCAAAGAAAAAAAGAGGCGCAATGAGGTAGCTGTGTGAGTAAGCTAAGCGACCCTAGTGGCCGACACAAACACCTGGCCCATCTAGGAGTGGCACTGCAGTGTCACGCAGGATGGCCCTTCCAAAAAACACTCCCCAAACAGCACATGACGCAAAGAAAAAAAGAGGCGCAATGAGGTAGCTGTGTGAGTAAGCTAAGCGACCCTAGTGGCCGACACAAACACCTGGCCCATCTAGGAGTGGCACTGCAGTGTCACGCAGGATGGCCCTTCCAAAAAACACTCCCCAAACAGCACATGACGCAAAGAAAAAAAGAGGCGCAATGAGGTAGCTGTGTGAGTAAGATAAGCGACCCTAGTGGCCGACACAAACACCTGGCCCATCTAGGAGTGGCACTGCAGTGTCACGCAGGATGGCCCTTCAAAAAAATACTCCCCAAACAGCACATGACGCAAAGAAAAATTAAAGAAAAAAGAGGTGCAAGATGGAATTGTCCTTGGGCCCTCCCACCCACCCTTATGTTGTATAAACAGGACATGCACACTTTAACCAACCCATCATTTCAGTGACAGGGTCTGCCACACGACTGTGACTGAAATGACGGGTTGGTTTGGACCCCGACCAAAAAAGAAGCAATTAATCTCTCCTTGCACAAACTGGCTCTACAGAGGCAAGATGTCCACCTCATCATCATCCTCCGATATATCACCGTGTACATCCCCCTCCTCACAGATTATCAATTCGTCCCCACTGGAATCCACCATCTCAGCTCCCTGTGTACTTTGTGGAGGCAATTGCTGCTGGTCAATGTCTCCACGGAGGAATTGATTATAATTCATTTTAATGAACATCATCTTCTCCACATTTTCTGGAAGTAACCTCGTACGCCGATTGCTGACAAGGTGAGCGGCGGCACTAAACACTCTTTCGGAGTACACACTTGTGGGAGGGCAACTTAGGTAGAATAAAGCCAGTTTGTGCAAGGGCCTCCAAATTGCCTCTTTTTCCTGCCAGTATAAGTACGGACTGTCTGGCGTGCCTACTTGGATGCGGTCACTCATATAATCCTCCACCATTCTTTCAATGGGGAGAGAATCATATGCAGTGCCAGTAGACGACATGTCCGTAATCGTTGGCAGGTCCTTCAGTCCGGACCAGATGTCAGCATCAGCAGTCGCTCCAGACTGCCCTGCATCACCGCCAGCGGGTGGGCTCGGAATTCTGAGCCTTTTCCTCGCATCCCCAGTTGCGGGAGAATGTGAAGGAGGAGATGTTGACAGGTCGCGTTCCGCTTGACTCAAAATTTTTCTCACCAGCAGGTCTTTGAACCCCAGCAGACTTGTGTCTGCCGGAAAGAGAGATCCAAGGTAGGTTTTAAATCTAGGATCGAGCACGGTGGCCAAAATGTAGTGCTCTGATTTCAACAGATTGACCACCCGTGAATCCTTGTTAAGCGAATTAAGGGCTCCATCCACAAGTCCCACATGCCTAGCGGAATCGCTCTGTGTTAGCTCCTCCTTCAATGTCTCCAGCTTCTTCTGCAAAAGCCTGATGAGGGGAATGACCTGACTCAGGCTGGCAGTGTCTGAACTGACTTCACGTGTGGCAAGTTCAAAGGGCAGCAGAACCTTGCACAACGTTGAAATCATTCTCCACTGCGCTTGAGACAGGTGCATTCCACCTCCTATATCGTGCTCAATTGTATAGGCTTGAATGGCCTTTTGCTGCTCCTCCAACCTCTGAAGCATATATAGGGTTGAATTCCACCTCGTTACCACTTCTTGCTTCAGATGATGGCAGGGCAGGTTCAGGCGTTTTTGGTGGTGCTCCAGTCTTCTGTACGTGGTGCCTGTACGCCGAAAGTGTCCCGCAATTCTTATGGCCACCGACAGCATCTCTTGCACGCCCCTCTCGTTTTTTAAATAATTCTGCACCACCAAATTCAAGGTATGTGCAAAACATGGGACATGCTGGAATTTGCCCATATTTAATGCACACACAATATTGCTGGCGTTGTCCGATGCCACAAATCCACAGGAGAGTCCAATTGGGGTAAGCCATTCCGCGATGATCTTCCTCAGTTGCCGTAAGAGGTTTTCAGCTGTGTGCGTATTCTGGAAACCGGTGATACAAAGCGTAGCCTGCCTAGGAAAGGGTTGGCGTTTGCGAGATGCTGCTACTGGTGCCGCCGCTGCTGTTCTTGCGGCGGGAGTCCATACATCTACCCAGTGGGCTGTCACAGTCATATAGTCCTGACCCTGCCCTGCTCCACTTGTCCACATGTCCGTGGTTAAGTGGACATTGGGTACAGCTGCATTTTTTAGGACACTGGTGACTCTTTTTCTGAGGTCTGTGTACATTTTCGGTATCGCCTGCCTAGAGAAATGGAACCTAGATGGTATTTGGTACCGGGGACACAGTACCTCCAACAAGTCTCTAGTTGCCTCTGCAGTAATGATGGATACCGGAACCACGTTTCTCACCACCCAGGATGCCAAGGCCTCAGTTATCCGCTTTGCAGCAGGATGACTGCTGTGATATTTCATCTTCCTCGCAAAGGACTGTTGGACAGTCAATTGCTTGGTGGAAGTAGTAAAAGTGGGCTTACGACTTCCCCTCTGGGATGACCATCGACTCCCAGCAGCAACAACAGCAGCGCCAGCAGCAGTAGGCGTTACACGCAAGGATGCATCGGAGGAATCCCAGGCAGGAGAGGACTCGTCAGAATTGCCAGTGACATGGCCTGCAGGACTATTGGCATTCCTGGGGAAGGAGGAAATTGACACTGAGGGAGTTGGTGGGGTGGTTTGCGTGAGCTTGGTTACAAGAGGAAGGGATTTACTGGTCAGTGGACTGCTTCCGCTGTCGCCCAAAGTTTTTGAACTTGTCACTGACTTATTATGAATGCGCTGCAGGTGACGTATAAGGGAGGATGTTCCGAGGTGGTTAACGTCCTTACCCCTACTTATTACAGCTTGACAAAGGCAACACACGGCTTGACAAATGTTGTCCGCATTTCTGTTGAAATACTTCCACACCGAAGAGCTGATTTTTTTGGTATTTTCACCAGGCATGTCAATGGCCATATTCCTCCCACGGACAACAGGTGTCTCCCCGGGTGCCTGACTTAAACAAACCACCTCACCATCAGAATCCTCCTTGTCAATTTCCTCCCCAGCGCCAGCAACACCCATATCCTCCTCATCCTGGTGTACTTCAACACTGACATCTTCAATCTGACTATCAGGAACTGGACTGCGGGTGCTCCTTCCAGCACTTGCAGGGGGCGTGCAAATGGTGGAAGGCGCATGCTCTTCACGTCCAGTGTTGGGAAGGTCAGGCATCGCAACCAACACAATTGGACTCTCCTTGTGGATTTGGGATTTCGAAGAACGCACAGTTCTTTGCGGTGCTTTTGCCAGCTTGAGTCTTTTCATTTTTCTAGCGAGAGGCTGAGTGCTTCCATCCTCATGTGAAGCTGAACCACTAGCCATGAACATAGGCCAGGGCCTCAGCCGTTCCTTGCCACTCCGTGTGGTAAATGGCATATTGGCAAGTTTACGATTCTCCTCCGACAATTTTATTTTAGATTTTTTAGTCCTTTTTTTACTGATATTTGGTGTTTTGGATTTTACATGCTCTGTACTATGACATTGGGCATCGGCCTTGGCAGACGACGTTGCTGGCATTTCATCGTCTCGGCCATGACTAGTGGCAGCAGCTTCAGCACGAGGTGGAAGTCGATCTTGATCTTTCCCTATTTTTGGAACCTCAACATTTTTGTTCTCCATATTTTAATAGGCACAACTAAAAGGCACCTCAGGTAAACAATGGAGATGGATGGATACTAGTATACTTATGGATGACGAGCGACTGCCGACACAGAGGTAGCTACAGCCGTGGACTACCGTACTGTGTCTGCTGCTAATATAGACTGGATGATAATGAGATAAAATTAAAATATATATATATATCACACTAGTACTGCAGCCGGACAGGTATATATTATGTAATGACGGACCTGCTGGACACTGTCTGTCAGACTCAGCACTGCAGACTCCTAAAGTAAGCTACTAGTATCAAGAAGATAGAAGAAAAAAAAACCCACGGGTAGGTGGTATACAATTATGGATGGACGAGCGACTGCCGACACAGAGGTAGCTACAGCCGTGGACTACCGTACTGTGTCTGCTGCTAATATAGACTGGATGATAATGAGATAAAATTAAAATATATATATATATCACACTAGTACTGCAGCCGGACAGGTATATATTATGTAATGACGGACCTGCTGGACACTGTCTGTCAGACTCAGCACTGCAGACTCCTAAAGTAAGCTACTAGTATCAAGAAGATAGAAAAAAAAAAAACACACGGATAGGTGGTATACAATTATGGATGGACGAGCGACTGCCGACACAGAGGTAGCTACAGCCGTGGACTACCGTACTGTGTCTGCTGCTAATATAGACTGGATGATAATGAGATAAAATTAAAATATATATATATATCACACTAGTACTGCAGCCGGACAGGTATATATTATGTAATGACGGACCTGCTGGACACTGTCTGCAGAATGCGTTTATAAAAACACCACACGACGAGTGTTTAACTTTTTCAGGCAGACAATCACAATATACTGGTGGTCAGCAGACAATCACAATACTGGTGGTCAGTGGTCACTGGTCAGTCACACTGGCAGTGGCACTCTGGCAGCAAAAGTGTGCACTGTACTTAAAATATGTACTCCTGCTATAACTGCTCCCCAGTCTCCCCCACAATTAAGCTGTCTGAGCAGTGAGCACTCAGCACAGTCAGATAATGATATACAGTATTACATATGATGCAGCACACTGGGCTGAGCACAGATATGGTATGTGACTGTGTCACACTGTGTATCGTTTTTTTTCAGGCAGAGAACGGATTAATTAAACTGGTGGTCACTGGTCACACTATCAGCAGCAAGTAGTACTCCTCCTAATAATATGCTCCCCAAAATTTGTGTCTCTCTCTAGTACTCTAGTCTAAACGGAGAGGACGCCTGCCACGTCCTCTCCCTATTAATCTCAATGCACGTGTGAAAATGGCGGCGACGCGCGGCTCCTTATATAGAATCCGAGTCTCGCGATAGAATACGAGCCTCGCGAGAATCCGACAGTGGGATGATGACGTTCGGGCGCGCTCGGGTTAACCGAGCAAGGCGGGAAGATCCGAGTCGCTCGGCCCCGTGTAAAAAAACCTGAAGTTCGGGCGGGTTCGGATTCCGAGGAACCGAACCCGCTCATCTCTATAAGCTACACCAAATCCCCACATCTGGGAGGCAAAGCGGAGGTTGTTACTGCTATCTGGGAGCACAGTGCGCTTCTATAGCTTGTATAGTGCACCGCACGCTAGTCGCAGCACTACATGGCAAAGAAGAGAGTTTAAGACAGTAGCCGGCGTAGGAGAGATCCCAGGTACTGGAGCTCACCTGCACAGCATCGGAGCCAGCTGTGGGCAGACAGGTGGGTCAGAGACATTTCCCCGGGAGCTGTCTGCTGTCTCACTGGAGCAGCACAGCACTGCCGGTAAAAAAAACAAAAAAAAAAACCCTTCTCCTCTGTAACTCCTTTGCGCCCCCTCAAATCCTGCACTCGGGGCGCATGCCCCCTTAGCCCCCCCCCCCCCCCCCCCTAGTTACGGCCCTGGCCGTACAAAGGACAGTACAGGGAGACAAAACTTAGCATAACAGTAAATAAATAACAAAAATGGAGTAAAGTAGGTTTAAATAAATGTGTCAGTAAAATATACCAGTTAATATTTCCATAAAAAAGTTGGAAAAATGTTAATAACAAAAAAAAAAGCACTAAAAAGATTTTCGCTGTTGGCAAACCAGCTGACGTCTGGACTAGTCATTGTCTGGAGGAAAACTTGATGAAAGTTTCTTATTTTGTATTCCCCCTGTTCATAGAATGGATTATTTTCCCGGCTTAAAGTCACCACAAAGTCACTCAGCTCTAGTTAGCGCCGCACACAAATATAAATGAGGGAGCTTCATATTTGTTTGGAAACCTTGTGTTTTTCAGCGTCTAATAAATAGTGAGTGAGAATGACACCATATTGAATGTGTTATTGATTCTCAATGATCTTATTCGACCTTTGTAAATTCTGTGGGGAATTTGTTGCAGTTCTCAGCCTGTTACAAATAAGTGCTGACACGTTGCGGGAGAGAGAATCTCAAATGTGCTGATATTTTTTTTTTTGGGAGCGAAACTGTCATCTGAATGGACTCTGCTCAGGCAACGAGGAGATCACATATAATCTAAAGCTACAGCCAAAACCTTTTAAAAATAGCTATTTTCATTTACAGGTTTTGATACAAGAATATATATATTTATGAAAGTTTGAATGCTATCCATAGACATCGCTTGCAGGTGACTCCCCGTGCCTGGCTGTAGACAAGAAACCAAACTTTAAATTTACAGTAAAAACTAGAGATGTGCTCTTCGGTTCTCCAGAAATCCGAATCCAGACGTATTTTGTAGAGATGAGCGGGTTCGGTTTCTCTGAATCCGAACCCGCCAGAACTTCATGTTTTTTTTCACGGGTCCGAGCGACTCGGATCTTCCCGCCTTGCTCGGTTAACCCGAGCGCGCCCGAACGTCATCATGACGCTGTCGGATTCTCGCGAGGCTCGGATTCTATCGCGAGACTCGGATTCTATATAAGGAGCCGCGCGTCGCCGCCATTTTCACACGTGCATTGAGATTGATAGGGAGAGGACGTGGCTGGCGTCCTCTCCGTTTAGAATAGATTAGAGAGACACTTGATTTACTAATTTTGGGGAGCATTAGGAGTACTCAGTACAGTGCAGAGTTTTGCTGATAGTGACCACCAGTTTTATTTATAATCCGTTCTCTGCCTGAAAAAAGCGATACACAGCACACAGTGACTCAGTCACATACCATATCTGTGTGCACTGCTCAGGCTCAGGCCAGTGTGCTGCATCATCTATTATCTATATATAATATTATATATATCTGTCTGACTGCTCAGCTCACACAGCTTATAATTGTGGGGGAGACTGGGGAGCACTACTGCAGTGCCAGTTATAGGTTATAGCAGGAGCCAGGAGTACATAATATATTATATAGTGAGTGACCACCAGACACACAGTGCAGTTTATTTAATATATCCGTTCTCTGCCTGAAAAAAGCGATACACACAGTGACTCAGTCAGTCACATACCATATCTGTGTGCACTGCTCAGGCTCAGGCCAGTGTGCTGCATCATCTATATAATATATATTATATATCTGTCTGACTGCTCAGCTCACACAGCTTATAATTGTGGGGGAGACTGGGGAGCACTACTGCAGTGCCAGTTATAGGTTATAGCAGGAGCCAGGAGTACATAATATTATATTAAAACAGTGCACACTTTTGCTGCAGGAGTGCCACTGCCAGTGTGACTAGTGACCAGTGACCTGACCACCAGTATATATAATATTAGTAGTATACTATCTCTTTATCAACCAGTCTATATTAGCAGCAGACACAGTACAGTGCGGTAGTTCACGGCTGTGGCTACCTCTGTGTCGGCACTCGGCAGCCCGTCCATAATTGTATATACCACCTAACCGTGGTTTTTTTTTCTTTCTTTATACATACATACTAGTTACGAGTATACTATCTCTTTATCAACCAGTCTATATATTAGCAGCAGACACAGTACAGTGCGGTAGTTCACGGCTGTGGCTACCTCTGTGTCGGCACTCGGCAGCCCGTCCATAATTGTATATACCACCTAACCGTGGTTTTTTTTTCTTTCTTTATACATACATACTAGTTACGAGTATACTATCTCTTTATCAACCAGTCTATATATTAGCAGCAGACACAGTACAGTGCGGTAGTTCACGGCTGTGGCTACCTCTGTGTCGGCACTCGGCAGCCCATCCATAATTGTATACTAGTATCCAATCCATCCATCTCCATTGTTTACCTGAGGTGCCTTTTAGTTGTGCCTATTAAAATATGGAGAACAAAAATGTTGAGGTTCCAAAATTAGGGAAAGATCAAGATCCACTTCCACCTCGTGCTGAAGCTGCTGCCACTGGTCATGGCCGAGACGATGAAATGCCAGCAACGTCGTCTGCCAAGGCCGATGCCCAATGGCATAGTACAGAGCATGTCAAAACCAAAACACCAAATATCAGTAAAAAAAGGACTCCAAAACCTAAAATAAAATTGTCGGAGGAGAAGCGTAAACTTGCCAATATGCCATTTACCACACGGAGTGGCAAGGAACGGCTGAGGCCCTGGCCTATGTTCATGGCTAGTGGTTCAGCTTCACATGAGGATGGAAGCACTCAGCCTCTCGCTAGAAAACTGAAAAGACTCAAGCTGGCAAAAGCACCGCAAAGAACTGTGCGTTCTTTGAAATCCCAAATCCACAAGGAGAGTCCAATTGTGTCGGTTGCGATGCCTGACCTTCCCAACACTGGACGTGAAGAGCATGCGCCTTCCACCATTTGCACGCCCCCTGCAAGTGCTGGAAGGAGCACCCGCAGTCCAGTTCCTGATAGTCAGATTGAAGATGTCAGTGTTGAAGTACACCAGGATGAGGAGGATATGGGTGTTGCTGGCGCTGGGGAGGAAATTGACCAGGAGGATTCTGATGGTGAGGTGGTTTGTTTAAGTCAGGCACCCGGGGAGACACCTGTTGTCCGTGGGAGGAATATGGCCGTTGACATGCCAGGTGAAAATACCAAAAAAATCAGCTCTTCGGTGTGGAGGTATTTCACCAGAAATGCGGACAACAGGTGTCAAGCCGTGTGTTCCCTTTGTCAAGCTGTAATAAGTAGGGGTAAGGACGTTAACCACCTCAGAACATCCTCCCTTATACGTCACCTGCAGCGCATTCATAATAAGTCAGTGACAAGTTCAAAAACTTTGGGTGACAGCGGAAGCAGTCCACTGACCAGTAAATCCCTTCCTCTTGTAACCAAGCTCACGCAAACCACCCCACCAACTCCCTCAGTGTCAATTTCCTCCTTCCCCAGGAATGCCAATAGTCCTGCAGGCCATGTCACTGGCAATTCTGACGAGTCCTCTCCTGCCTGGGATTCCTCCGATGCATCCTTGCGTGTAACGCCTACTGCTGCTGGCGCTGCTGTTGTTGCCGCTGGGAGTCGATGGTCATCCCAGAGGGGAAGTCGTAAGCCCACTTGTACTACTTCCAGTAAGCAATTGACTGTTCAACAGTCCTTTGCGAGGAAGATGAAATATCACAGCAGTCATCCTACTGCAAAGCGGATAACTGAGTCCTTGACAACTATGTTGGTGTTAGACGTGCGTCCGGTATCCGCCGTTAGTTCACAGGGAACTAGACAATTTATTGAGGCAGTGTGCCCCCGTTACCAAATACCATCTAGGTTCCACTTCTCTAGGCAGGCGATACCGAGAATGTACACGGACGTCAGAAAAAGACTCACCAGTGTCCTAAAAAATGCAGTTGTACCCAATGTCCACTTAACCACGGACATGTGGACAAGTGGAGCAGGGCAGGGTCAGGACTATATGACTGTGACAGCCCACTGGGTAGATGTATGGACTCCCGCCGCAAGAACAGCAGCGGCGGCACCAGTAGCAGCATCTCGCAAACGCCAACTCTTTCCTAGGCAGGCTACGCTTTGTATCACCGCTTTCCAGAATACGCACACAGTTGAAAACCTCTTACGGCAACTGAGGAAGATCATCGCGGAATGGCTTACCCCAATTGGACTCTCCTGTGGATTTGTGGCATCGGACAACGCCAGCAATATTGTGTGTGCATTAAATATGGGCAAATTCCAGCACGTCCCATGTTTTGCACATACCTTGAATTTGGTGGTGCAGAATTTTTTAAAAACGACAGGGGCGTGCAAGAGATGCTGTCGGTGGCCAGAAAAATTGCGGGACACTTTCGGCGTACAGGCACCACGTACAGAAGACTGGAGCACCACCAAAAACTACTGAACCTGCCCTGCCATCATCTGAAGCAAGAAGTGGTAACGAGGTGGAATTCAACCCTCTATATGCTTCAGAGGTTGGAGGAGCAGCAAAAGGCCATTCAAGCCTATACAATTGAGCACGATATAGGAGATGGAATGCACCTGTCTCAAGTGCAGTGGAGAATGATTTCAACGTTGTGCAAGGTTCTGATGCCCTTTGAACTTGCCACACGTGAAGTCAGTTCAGACACTGCCAGCCTGAGTCAGGTCATTCCCCTCATCAGGCTTTTGCAGAAGAAGCTGGAGGCATTGAAGAAGGAGCTAAAAGGGAGCGATTCCGCTAGGCATGTGGGACTTGTGGATGCAGCCCTTAATTCGCTTAACAAGGATTCACGGGTGGTCAATCTGTTGAAATCAGAGCACTACATTTTGGCCACCGTGCTCGATCCTAGATTTAAAGCCTACCTTGGATCTCTCTTTCCGGCAGACACAGGTCTGCTGGGGTTGAAAGACCTGCTGGTGACAAAATTGTCAAGTCAAGCGGAACGCGACCTGTCAACATCTCCTCCTTCACATTCTCCCGCAACTGGGGGTGCGAGGAAAAGGCTCAGAATTCCGAGCCCACCCGCTGGCGGTGATGCAGGGCAGTCTGGAGCGACTGCTGATGCTGACATCTGGTCCGGACTGAAGGACCTGACAACGATTACGGACATGTCGTCTACTGTCACTGCATATGATTCTCTCAACATTGATAGAATGGTGGAGGATTATATGAGTGACCGCATCCAAGTAGGCACGTCACACAGTCCGTACTTATACTGGCAGGAAAAAGAGGCAATTTGGAGGCCCTTGCACAAACTGGCTTTATTCTACCTAAGTTGCCCTCCCACAAGTGTGTACTCCGAAAGAGTGTTTAGTGCCGCCGCTCACCTTGTCAGCAATCGGCGTACGAGGTTACATCCAGAAAATGTGGAGAAGATGATGTTCATTAAAATGAATTATAATCAATTCCTCCGCGGAGACATTGACCAGCAGCAATTGCCTCCACAAAGTACACAGGGAGCTGAGATGGTGGATTCCAGTGGGGACGAATTGATAATCTGTGAGGAGGGGGATGTACACGGTGATATATCGGAGGGTGAAGATGAGGTGGACATCTTGCCTCTGTAGAGCCAGTTTGTGCAAGGAGAGATTAATTGCTTCTTTTTTGGGGGGGGGGTCCAAACCAACCCGTCATATCAGTCACAGTCGTGTGGCAGACCCTGTCACTGAAATGATGGGTTGGTTAAAGTGTGCATGTCCTGTTTTGTTTATACAACATAAGGGTGGGTGGGAGGGCCCAAGGACAATTCCATCTTGCACCTCTTTTTTCTTTTCTTTTTCTTTGCATCATGTGCTGATTGGGGAGGGTTTTTTGGAAGGGACATCCTGCGTGACACTGCAGTGCCACTCCTAGATGGGCCCGGTGTTTGTGTCGGCCACTAGGGTCGCTAATCTTACTCACACAGTCAGCTACCTCATTGCGCCTCTTTTTTTCTTTGCGTCATGTGCTGTTTGGGGAGGGTTTTTTGGAAGGGACATCCTGCGTGACACTGCAGTGCCACTCCTAGATGGGCCCGGTGTTTGTGTCGGCCACTAGGGTCGCTAATCTTACTCACACAGCTACCTCATTGCGCCTCTTTTTTTCTTTGCGTCATGTGCTGTTTGGGGAGGGTTTTTTGGAAGGGACATCCTGCGTGACACTGCAGTGCCACTCCTAGATGGGCCCGGTGTTTGTGTCGGCCACTAGGGTCGCTAATCTTACTCACACAGCTACCTCATTGCGCCTCTTTTTTTCTTTGCGTCATGTGCTGTTTGGGGAGGGTTTTTTGGAAGGGACATCCTGCGTGACACTGCAGTGCCACTCCTAGATGGGCCCGGTGTTTGTGTTGGCCACTAGGGTCGCTAATCTTACTCACACAGCTACCTCATTGCGCCTCTTTTTTTCTTTGCGTCATGTGCTGTTTGGGGAGGGTTTTTTGGAAGGGACATCCTGCGTGACACTGCAGTGCCACTCCTAGATGGGCCCGGTGTTTGTGTCGGCCACTAGGGTCGCTTATCTTACTCACACAGCGACCTCGGTGCAAATTTTAGGACTAAAAATAATATTGTGAGGTGTGAGGTATTCAGAATAGACTGAAAATGAGTGTAAATTATGGTTTTTGAGGTTAATAATACTTTGGGATCAAAATGACCCCCAAATTCTATGATTTAAGCTGTTTTTTAGTGTTTTTTGAAAAAAACACCCGAATCCAAAACACACCCGAATCCGACAAAAAAAATTCGGTGAGGTTTTGCCAAAACGCGTTCGAACCCAAAACACGGCCGCGGAACCGAACCCAAAACCAAAACACAAAACCCGAAAAATTTCAGGCGCTCATCTCTAGTATTTTGTGGATCCGAGCCAAACCAAACCCCATTCCGGAACACCATAGTGAAATCCGCTCCGAACAGAGTCTCAGTTTGGATCTACATGCGGCTCGGAATGTGGATGTTAAAGACGATATTTGGGTCTTGGAATGCAAAATGTAAATATTAGCTGTTTTTATAGATTTCTATAGATTTTTTTAAATCAATGATTATTTAATTTTTTTATTGATTTTATTTAAATGGAACCACATCCGAAGCCAAACCAAAACACTTGAGGGTGTTTTTGGAAAAACACTATGATGAATTCAGGGGGTGCCGGCATACCGACAGCTTTTCTCCCTCTTGGGGGTCCACGACCCACCTGGAGGGAGAATAGATAGCGTGGCACGTGTGGCGCCCGTGTAACGTGCCACCGTGCCCGCAGTGTGGCGAGCGCAGCGAGCCCACAAGGGGCTCATTTGCACTCGCCCAGCTGTCGGTATGCCGCCAGTATGCTGGCCGCCGGGAGTCCGATCGCCAGCATAACATACTACACCCGAATTTGGGTGTGGTATGTTAGGTAGATTAGGTTTAGTATGACAGTGCCTAGGTCGACAACTATTGTTGAAGGTCGACGTGAGTTTTTTTACTTTTTTGGGTGTCGTTTTCTCCGTACAGTGACCGGGAACCCCAATTAGTGCATCGTGTCCCCTCGCTTCGGGCAAGGTGCCTCGCTCTGCTACCGCTGCACTCGGCAATGGTTACCGTTCCCAACTGTAGTCCATGTGGATCGTAAAGTATGAAAAAGTACAAAAAACATTTTTTTTTTAAAAAGTCATGTCGACCTTTTGTCATGTCGACCTAGAACATATAAACCTAGAGTCTCTGTCAAACTAGATACCATGACGACCTGCTTACTGTCAACCAATAGTGGGCGACCTAGACGGTGTTGACCTACTTACTGTTGGCCTTAAGACCGGATCCTGATGAATTCACCGGATCCTGATGAATTCAAGCGCACATCTCTAGTAAAAACATCCATATGCCGCAGTTACGGTAGCGCTGAACTCACTGACTTTTTGTTCGCGGCCCCATAGGGGGATCGTGCCATGAGGGAGGCGAGTTCAGCTGCCACTGCAACTCGCCACTTGCCGCCCTTGCATGTAATTGAATTGGCCCTTAACAGTTTTGCAAAACAAAATATGTGAACTAACATTACTGACATTGCAATTGAACTATGGGGTTCCAATCAGAACGTCGACATGGGCATTGAGTCGACATGTGAAATTGTAATTGCAACAATTTGCAAATATTGACATGTTCATAATGTTTTCATACATTTTTGTGTTGTTTTAGGGTTAGGGCTAGGTTTACGGTTAGGCTTCAATCTGCAAAAAAAGTATAATGCATCCTGGTGTCGTCATTCTGAATTTTGACACCTGAACTATTATATACTGCCTCGTGTGGCTGGATTGGCTTACTTCGCCTCTAAGTTTACCTGTTTATGTTTTCATTGATGCCACATTGGATGCAACCGCAATGTGATTGACAGTGGAAGGCGTTTCCAGTGCGGCGATGCTGCATTGGGGGAGGGAGGGGGGGCCGGGACTGTTTTCCATTTAAAAAAATGCCCACTGACCACCTGACAGCATAGCCAGGTTGCGCTGCCGGGGGTCAAACCTTAGTTCCAATTCATCCGCAATTAGATTGCGGCCGCCAGCATGTGCAGAGATGAACGCAGATCTGGCCGCGTATACAACGATCTGCGTTCATCTCTGAATATCCCCCATAGTCTTAAAGACCTTTTACGCACCACTGAAATAATGTAGTGAGGACACAATCAAAAACTTTGATCAAAATGAAGTTTTTTTTTTTTTTTAGTTATTTATAATATTTACAAATTCCAAAGTCTGACAAAATTTCTCAATCACCTCTAAACGTAATTGACATCAGGGAAATAATTGAGTTTTACTGTATGAATATACTGTTTGTTTCAGAACTCATTGTTTCACTTTGATATACTGTATCGGCTTGTGAAACATCCATATTTTATCATTCTAAATAAATGTACAGTAAATAGGGAAGTAAGACGTGATTTACAAAATGGCCACATTTTCTCATCTAGAAGAATCAAAGGAAATCAATAATCCGGAGATTCTCCAAATGCCAATATAAAATTTAACTTAAGTGATAAAATTGATTAAAAAGCAAATTTGCATTTACTCAATTACTCAAATTGATTTGTTAGGGATTCCTGTTATGTAAAATTTGAGCAAAATGCTAGGTGTCTGCTGTATCCCAAACACCAATCATTTGCAAGCCTACATACTGTATGATAGACAGCGGTCTGTTATAAAGTTAGCTGCTGTGGCCAATAGTATATACATGCTATATACTGTATGTAGTAAAAATCACCTGTCTGGAACTGCCTGTTCAGCCCCAGTCTCTCAGTGGGGAAGGTATATCTATCCTTGGAGAGAGATAAACTGGAGATATGTACTAAGCTTTGGAGAGAGAGAAAGTGGACAGAGATAACGTACCAGGCAATCAGCTCCTAACTGTCATGTTACAGGTTGTGTTTGAAAAATGGCAGTTAGGAGCTGATTGGCTGGTACTTTATTTCTTTCCACTTTATCTCTCTCCAAGTTTTGATACCTCTCCCCCAGTGTGAGATGACATCCAAAGTCTTCATCAGCCAATCACATTGCAGAGAGAGACACAAATCATCGATAAACCTTTGTAGGGCAGACCTTTGTGAATTTAGGGCAGAATGGCGGATTTTATAGTCCACCTTACACTAACCTTACTGGTTCCTCTATATGGGTGCAATGCATGTCTTACAATGCATATTACGTCATCCCGTATATGTACCGGTAACTATAAGATAGACAAAGCTGTGTACAAGTTGGCTATATGGATCTATGTGCAAGAGGCGGTTGTACCTTTCCTACAAAACCAACAATTCTGGAAGCATTTCCAGCTCAAGGAACATACAGTATAATAGGCTTGTTGTAATATCCCTTTAATCTAGGACACCTATGATTTACACAGGTCCTGAGACTGATTAAAACCAGGTGAAATGTAGGCCTGAATTTTAGCCAGCCACAGAACCTGTATAAATCAAAGGTGTCCTGGATTAAAGGGATGTAATGGCAAGTCTACTATAATGAATGACTAACATGGCTTCGGCAACAATTCTTCGCATGAGGGTTCATTTTTCACTTGTGAGCCAGTGCTATTTTATTGCAGCGCACGTGTGGATACCTCCTAGGTGAAGACGGTGATTTCAAGTCAATTCAACAAACCTAGTGCACTTTGCCTATTTATCATGTTGGATAGTGTCAACTTTGCATTCATTTGTAGGAAACGTTTAATCCATCCCCACGCTAGACAGCCCTGGTCTAATTAACATGATTCCTAACCAACCTACAATGTGTGCGTCCCACTAATCATTTTAATCAGATTAAGACAAATTACAATAAAGAGAATAGTTGAAAAAAAAAGATCAACAACAACAGATAAATCAACTTACTGAGCCCAGCGAGTCCACTGCTAATATATATATATATATATATATATATATATACACACACACACACACACACATATTCATTAAGGGGGTGCTTGCTTTTGTTATTGGGGACCTAATATTGGGGTGAGATTTCTGACATTTTTTTTATTTACCCCCTTCCCCCTTAATTGGGTTCTGTAACATTCTCCGTGACTTGCGCTGATGTGGCAAATTACCTGTTGTGCTAATACCAAGTAGCAATTAATCAAGGAACTCTGTCATTAGCTGCAATTATGCAACTGTGCATTTCAGGGTTTGATAAATAGTCCGGCTATTGTGGTGATGTGAGGCAAAGCCAATAGCATCCATTAGGCTTCAATTAAAAACGCTTGAGAATCAACCTTTAATCCTGGTCATAGAGCAGAAAGCTCACACCTTAATTAGATATGCACATACAAACCAAAATCCTAATTAGGGACGGATGAGAAAATAGATACATGTTCCAATGATATGTTTGGCAACCAAAATAAATGCCAGCGATCCGTTATCGTATTGCAATATATTGCAGTGTTGTATGGGAATTGGTCTTTCTTTGGCCCTCATTCCGAGTTGTTCGCTCGCAAGGCGATTATAGCAGAGTTACACACGCTAAGCCGCCGCCTACTGGGAGTGAATCTAAACATCTTAAATGTGCGACCGATGTATTCGCAATATTGCGATCAAAACCGAGTTAGCAGTTTCTGAGTAACTCCAGACTTACTCTGCCTGTGCGATCAATTCAGTGCTTTTCGGTCCCGGCTGACGTCATAAACACACCCAGCGTTCGCCCAAGCACTCCCACCGTTTCTCCAGACACGCCTGCGTTTTTTCCGGAAACGGTAGCGTTTCCTGCCACACGCCCCTAAAACGCCGTACATCCGCCCAGTAACACCCATTTCCTGTCAATCACAATGCGTTCTCCGGAGCGACGAAAAAGCCGTGAGTAAAATTACTTTCTTCTTAGTAAAGTTACTTGACGCATGCGCAGTGCGAACATTACGCATGCGCACTAAGAGAATTCTCACTGCGATGCGATGAAAAATACCGAGCGAACAACTCGGAATGAGGGCCTTTAAGCGGACACCCTGTCAACATCATTTGCTTCCCAGTGGAGATTGGGAGTGAAATATTCAGAGTAAAGATGGCAGATTGCAGAGAGGAGGACTGGGACAATGCAGAATCCATTGCCCAGGAGAGATGGAATATGTATGAGAGGTGCTGAACTCAATCACTCTTCCTTAGATAGCCAAGAGAAAGGTAGAGGTACGAAACAAAGCAAGAGATTAGATGGGATCTGAGGAAGACGAATAGAAGGCAGAGTGGAGATATGAATCGCGGCTTAATTCCTTGGTAATCCCCATGATTTAAGCAAAGATCACAATCTTATGCAAAAACATTAGCTTTTAAAAATAAATAAAAATCAAGAATGTTTCTTGATTTTAGTGGCGTTAAAAAGAAAAACATAAATGATCTGGTGGCGTTGTGTTTCCCTGCCCAGCTGCGCACTCTTTAGAAGAGAACAAAGATTTAAAAATTATTAAAAAAACAAACCTAAATGCAATGTGTCTGTCCGTGCTTGATGGCAAAAGTCATCATCATTAACACGTTTAGTACATAGGATGGGAACGCTGCATCGGGAGGATTAGAGGAATTCTCTCTGCGCACAATGCACGATGCGCAGGAAGAGTACAAGGAATTTAGAAACAGAGATTGGAAATATTACAGTATATTGGCCCTCATTCCGAGTTGATCGCTTGCTGCTGTTTTTTGCAGCGCGGCGATCAGGTTACTACTGCGCATGCGTATGCACCCCAATACGCACGCGCGTAGTATGGGTACAAACAGCATCATTGCTGTGCAAGGCTTCTAGCGACGAATCCATTCGCACAACCGATCGCAAGGAGATTGACAGAAAGAGGGCGTTTGTGGGTGGCAACTGACCGTTTTCTGGGAGTGGTAGGGAAAACGCAGGCTTGTCCAGGGGTTTGCGGGTGTCTGACGTCAATTCCGGGACCGGACAGGCTGAAGTGATCGCAGCGGCTGAGTAAGTCCAGAGCTACTCAGAAACTGCAACAAACTTTTTCGTCCCGCTCGGCTGCACAGGCGTTCGCACACTTGCAAAGCAAAAATACACATCCCCCGTGGGCGGAGACTAAATGTTTGCATGGCTGCTAAAAGTAGCTAGCAAGCGATCAACTTGGAATGAGGGCCATTGATTCCGGGAAAACCTGACACACACATGGGTGTGGTTCATTAGGCCGACATGAGTTAGGTCGACATATATTGGGTTGACCACGTTTGGTCGACATGCATTAGGCCGACACGATCACTAGGTGGACATGGTCATTAGGTCGACATGTGCTAGGTCGACATGGAAAAAGGTCGACATTAGTTTTTGTAACTGTTTTGGTGTCGTCTTCTTCGAAAAGTGACGGGGAAGCCCAATTAGTGCACCGTGACCCGCTTTGGGCAAGGTGCCTCGCTCCAATACCGCTGCGCTCGACGCAGATTACTGTTCCCAATTGTAGTCCACGTGGATCGTTAAGTATGAACAAGGTAAAAAAATTAAAAAAATTGTGAATAACTCATGCTGACATTTTTCCAGGTTGACCTAGAACATGTCAACTTAATGACCATGTCCACCTAGTGATCATGTTGACCTACTGTAATTCATGTCTACCAAACATGGTCGACCCAATGTATGTCGACCTAACTCAGGTCGACCTAATGACCTCCATCCCAAATGCATAGAAAGCTACTAATTAGCCACAAAGGTCAGATATTTTAACAAATTTCCAATTAAAAATAAATAAAATAAAATAGATTTCCGCCACAATTCTCTTCGGATAAGGATCTTCCTGTATTACCCACACGGTGCTGTATCTTATTGGTGATATTGGTAGAAACTCTTGGACAAGAAGGTGTTAAAATTGCAATCCAGTTCTCCCATTTATTTTTTAAACAATAAAGAGTGTAATGTTAAAGGGCCACGTTTTGTGATAACCACAATTAGGGGCAGATGTACTAAACCTTGGAGATTGAAAAAGGGGAGAGAGATAAAGTGCCAACCAACCGGCTCCTGTAATTTCTCAAACCCAAGGCATGTAACATGACCGCTAGGAGCTGATTGGCTGGTACTTTATCTCTCCAAGGCTTCCCTAAGACAGTTATAGAAATGTGTTTCCGTTGTGATAGGTTTCGATAAATGCTACATACAGTATGAGAGAAGGCAATAAAAGAGCCAATGGTGCGATACATTGCACTACAGACACCTGACCTGAATGGTACAGGAGATGTGATAGGATAGCCCAATACTTCATACAGGACATGGTGGTTGTACCCAACGGTTAGGTTTTGGGTAAATTTGACCTACACGATGGAGTAAATAACATAAGGTATACTCACATTCCCACGCTAGGCTCCGCTAGTCAAAAATATTCCAATATGTAGATATTATCATCATTTGCAAAGTTTTGCAAACTCATCTTCTTAAAGGGCCCTACACAGTGGGCGATATTGAAGGACGATACGAAAATGAATGATAAATCGTTCATATCGCTCAGTGTGGATGCGACAACGATGATTGATGCACGACCCCGCAGTCGTTCATCGTTGGTCGATCATCGTTTATTCACACAAGCCAATTTGGATGATATTGATGTAATGCAATGTCATATCGTCCAAATCAGTCATAAATATCCTTCAGTGTGTATGTAAAAAATTGTTAATGAAAAATTGACCAAATTGCCAAGTGTGCAGGGCCCTCTAGCCAATGACAGCCAAGCTACAAGGGACGGATTCTACTGCATGTCAGCCTGGTTACAAATAAACAAAATACATATTATTAAATGAAAAACTAGACAGCATTAAGGGGGTCATTCCGACCTGATCACTCTCTAGCAGTTTTTTGCAGTCCTGCGAGCAGATAGTCGCCGCCCACAGGGCAGTGTATTTTTGCTTTGCAAGTGTGCGATCGCATTTGCAACCGAGCGTTACAAAAAAGATCTTTTGCAGTTTCTGAGTAGCCCAGGACTTACTCAGCCGCTGCGATCACTTCAGCCTGTCCGCCAGCGGAATTGTCGTCAGACACCCGCCCTGCAAACGCATGGACACGCCTGCGTTTTTCCAAACACTCCCAGAAAACGGTCAGTTGACACCCACAAACGCCCTCTTCCTGTCAATCTCCTTGCGATCGGCTGTGCGAATGGATTCTTCGTTAAATCCATCTCACAGCAACGATCCGCTTTGTACCCGTACGACGCGCCTGCGCATTGCGGTGCATACGCATGCGCAGTTTTGACCTGATCGCAGTGCAGCGAAAAAACCTAGCGTGCGATCAGGTCGGAATGACCCCCTAAGTTCAATGGACAAGATGCATTTGTTTGATCTGTGACGCATCAATGTTCCCTGCTTCCATTTTTAAAATTGACCATACAGTATAGCACCAAGAATTGTGTTAACCCTTACTATTTTTTTCTCATATCAATTCCTCCCTCTCCTCTTCTATTTGAGTGAAAACGCTACTGTATGTCACCATCATCCGTCTGATGTTTTGCTTGTTTGTTCTAATCATGCCCTTTACCATAGGTGTTTCTATAATGGGTGCAGTGTGTGCGGTGCACACATAGAGTATACTTACCCCTCCGGAGTCCTGCTGCGGCGACCCTGCAATCAGAGGCAGTCCTAACCAATATGATGCCCTAGGCAAGATTTTGGCTGGTGCCCCCTTGCACAGACGCTAGTTCCGCCTCTGACCCTGCACCTCTTTCCCAGCACCATCACCCCTCACCCATAGCAATCCTCATTTTGGTGCTCTTACCCCCTAAATTTTAAATAGGAACAGTGTGCACATTCAGTGCGCAGCCCAAAACGGTGCGTGTTCTTGCTGGGAAGGGGCATGGCCATACAATAGTACCCACAATTCAAATTACACCACACAGTATCGCAACTTTATTCACATTATATCATGCAATAGTGTCTTTTATTCATGTTACATAAACAGTAGTGCCCCTTTTTCACATTACACCACACCATATTGCTCTTTATTCACATTAGACCACACAGTAGTGCCTTTTCTATATGTTACACCACAAAGTACTGTAGTACACCTTATACACATAATGCCGCGCATTAGTAATGCATTTCATATGCAGATAGAGCCACAGTCACAGAATATAGGCATGCTGCATATCATTCTAATCAGCAGAAGCTGCTTGTACCCTAAGGCATTCCAAATGCCATAGGCATTTGCCTAGTTTGCCTATGCCTAGAGCCGGCTCTGCCCTCAATGCAGGCACAAATCACTTGGAAAATGGGCACTACAGCCATCTCTGAGTGATTTGCGCATGCGCACTGGAGGTGTCCCTGGGAACAAGGCGCGGGTACCATATTCCTGAAGCCCTGCACATGCATTATTCCAGAGTCTACTAGCTGCTGGAGAGGAGTGGGCCCGCGACCTCCATGGGTTAATAAATTTGATTTCCATTGATCATTTTTGTGTGATTTTGTTGTCAGCACATTCAACTATGTAAAGAACAAAGTATTTAATAAGAATATTTCATTCATTCAGATCTAGGATGTGTTATTTTAGTGTTCCCTTTATTTTTTTGAGCAGTGTATATTGCACTGCAAGGGGCGCAAATTTATTTTTGCATGCAGGTTGAATCCAGGTTACTTTTGCAGGTGTAAGAGGTGTGTTATGTTATTTACAACAAACAAGACCCTCAACTCTCTTGTCTAACATATACGGTATCAAGTGGAAAGCATAATAACATGTGATGTGTCACATGGTCTAACAATAACTCAACCAAACTTACCCTGCACGGGCACAGCAATAAAGAACAATAACAGTTACATCCATGGTACAAGAATAAGCACACAACAACCTAAGTACTGTTCCTTTAAACCCACCTGCCCACACAGAGCTGTCCAGATCTTCTTCTGGCTGGTAAAATGGTGACATGGGGCCTGAGAGAAACTTTAGTGCCCATGGTCCTACTGCCCGGAATCCTTGGGCCCAAGCACTCATTGGCACCAAAAAAATCTTGGCCGAATGCCCAGGTCCACCAAATAAATTGACTGGCCCTGCTGCCTAGGATAAGTCATTGCAGGCAAGGTCCTTATGCCTACCTACCTAGGTTCTTTTTTTTATAAAGAACCTGTATCTAACGCCCAGGTTATTACTGGGGGCTCAGACCTGGTGCCCACCTAACTTACACTTTGAGTGACCTGGGCCTAATCCCTAGAGTCACTTATAGTGGGGTCAGGCCTAGTGTCTACCTAATTTATGCACAAGGTGACTAATCAGGGTCTTAGGCCTAGTGCCTGATTATTTACTGCCAGTGGAGTGACCTGGGCCTATGTACAGTTGGGAGGCTCAGGCCTGGGGCTTGCCTAATTAATGCACAGGTCTGATACTTGACCATCCATGGGCCTAGTGCTCAACAGCCTTGGTGATGTAGGAGGTTGGTAAGACCCAGAGGCGTAACTAAGGCAGGGCGAGTGGGGCACGTGCCCTGGGCGCCTTGGCAGGCCCAGCAGAGGGGGGCACCGCCGCCGGCCAGGGCATCATGCCCACCCGTCCCGCTGCAATGTGAGGGGAGGAGAGCGCAGCGTCTCTCCTGCCCTTCAATGCGCTCACTGCCATTGCCGCGCTGCGTGTTTGTCCGGTCTCCGGCGGCGTTAACCAATCAGAGCTTACGGACCGGCTCCTGATTGGCTGCTGGTCCGCGAGCCCTGATTGGCTAACGAACCGGCGCCACATTTAAGATAGCCGCCGCCAGAGACCGGACTTCATGAAGCATTGAGGGGAAGGAGAGGCGCTACGCTCTCCTCCCCTCACATAGCAGAGGGCAGCGGTGACTGACAGCCCGACGGGATCGTGACTGAAGTAAGCAGCGGGGGGGGGGGGGGGGTCTTGTATCTGGCACTGTGAGGCATTGTAACTGGCACTGTGGGGCATTGTATCTGGCACTGTGGGGCATTGCAACTGGCACTGTGGGGCATGTAACTGGCACTGTGGGGCATTGCAACTGGCACTGTGGGGCATGTAACCGGCACTGTGGGGCATTGTATCTGGCACTGTGGGGCATTGTAACTGGCACTGTGGGGCATGTAACTGGCACTGTGGGGCATTGCAACTGGCACTGTGGGGCATGTAACTGGCACTGTGGGGCATTGTAACTGGCACTGTGGGCCATGTAACCGGCACTGTGGGGCATTGTATCTGGCACTGTGGGGCATTGTAACTGGCACTGTGGGGCATTGTAACTGGCACTGTGGGGCATGTAACTGGCACTGTGGGGCATGTATCTGGCACTGTTGGGCATGTATCTGGCACTGTGGGGCATTGTAACTGGCACTGTGGGGCATTGTATCTGGCACTGTGGGGCATTGTAACTGGCACTGTGGGGCATTGTAACTGGCACTGTGGGGTATGTATCTGGCACTGTTGGGCATGTATCTGGCACTGTGGGGCATTGTAACTGGCACTGTGGGGCATTGTATCTGGCACTGTGGGGCACTGTATCTGGCACTGTGGGGCATTGTAACTGGCACTGTGGGGCATTGTATCTGGCACTGTGGGGCATTGTAACTGGCACTGTGGGGTATGTATCTGGCACTGTTGGGCATGTATCTGGCACTGTGGGGCATTGTAACTGGCACTGTGGGGCATTGTATCTGGCACTGTGGGGCATTGTAACTGGCACTGTGGGGCATTGTAACTGGCACTGTGGGGCATGTAACTGGCACTGTGGGGCATGTATCTGGCACTGTTGGGCATGTATCTGGCACTGTGGGGCATTGTAACTGGCACTGTGGGCCATGTAACCGGCACTGTGGGGCATTGTATCTGGCACTGTGGGGCATTGTAACTGGCACTGTGGGGCATTGTAACTGGCACTGTGGGGCATTGTATCTGGCACTGTGGGGCATTGTAACTGGCACTGTGGGGCATTGTAACTGGCACTGTGGGGCATTGTATCTGGCACTGTGGGGCATTGTAACTGGCACTGTGGGGCAATGTAACTGGCACTGTGGGGCATGTATCTGGCACTGTTGGGCATGTATCTGGCACTGTGGGACATTGTAACTGGCACTGTGGGGCATTGTATCTAGCACTGTGGGGCATTGTATCTAGCACTGTGGGGCAATATGTATCTGGCACTGTGGGGCAATATGTATCTGGCACTGTGGGGCACTGTATCTGTCACTGTGGATCTGACACTGTGGGGCACTGTGTATCTGGCACTGTGGGGAAATTGTGTATCTGTCATTGTGTAAAAAGGGGAGTCTGCATGCGTACTGTGCAAAAATTGAATGAAGGTGTACTGAGAGACGGCACAAGGGGTAGGTGATAGTCATGTTGGCACGCCCCATTTTCAGTGGCCACACCCCTTCTGGTGTGTGTCCACACCTCTTCTGGTGCGTGGCCACGCCCATTTTTCGGGGCGCGCACACACATACTTCTTTTTGTGGTTTTTTTTTTTTGGGGGGGGGGGCACGCTTCATCTTGCCCTGGGCTCCGAAAACCCTAGTTACGCCTCTGGTAATACCTGTGGCCCAAGACATCTACCAGTATCGCTAGGTGAGGCTGCAGAGGGGAGTTTTGATTATAGCTCTTTTATTTTCCTCGACTTGCAGCACTCTCCAGCCTTCAGCTTCATCCTTCTGCTGCTGACCAGTCCTGGCCAGTGGGGCCGCCTCTTCAATTCTTCATCCAGTTGGGGTCATCTTCTTCCTGGGCTGGCTCTTCCTTCTTCTTCTTTTCTTTGGGAGGTTTTCTCTCATCCCTCCTCACTGCTGGACTGAGGTCTACCACTCGGTGTCTAATAAAAGACGTTACGAGTGGGCAGAGCTATGACACGGTGAGTCGCAATTGGCTTGCAGATGCATTTTAATTGGCTGATGGTTTTTGAGTCATGATTGGCTCATTGGTGTCGACAATTTATAACTGCTAACACTTCAAGGCTGCCGAGCCGCTAGCTACAATCAGCTGGTGCCTATTGCCAAGATTGAACCTCCATCACTGCTTCTTGACCGGCACTGGGAGCAGATACATTGTCCCAGCACTGGCTGCCGATGTGACCTGCTGTGGACATATCTCTGCATCATGGTGCCCACGAACTTTGTCCCTGTGCCGGCTGCCTGCTTGAGCTGTAAATCCAGTGCCGGGATCCAACACTAGGTTCCAGCACCAATAGCCATCGCATACACACTGGGGCTATCGCCATACGTGCACCAAACAAATACTGGGGAGCTTTATTTTTTTCGCTGAAATTTAGACTTTAGCTAGGATACGCTTTACATCTGTCTGCATGTTATAAACCTGCCCCACCTACAGTGCAACATGGTTGTTCCAAGGTGCAAAGTGCCCCCATGTTTGATTTGCCCCTAATTCTGAAATAGTCCCTGGGGTTTTTAAGCCCAGATGAATGGTCACATCTTTAATATCTCTCTAATCAGAGGCGGATTTAGACCTCATAGGGCCCTAAGCAGGACACCAATTCGGGGCCCTACTTCCACAAACAATTTTCAGCATGTGCACCCCCCCCAATTTTATCAGGCAGACAGGCCCCTGCCCAGTCAGTGTATGCGCCAATTGTAGCAGGTGGATGGTAGTGGTACTAGTGTAAGTAAAATCACATTGTAGATCTGGGCACAGGCGAGCACTGAACATGTGCCACACCCTCTTCAGTCTTTACTCTTATCTGGGTGCATCCAGGGCTGGCTCCTCTCTCTGTGCGTGTGGCGTCACACACTGAATAGGACACAGGTGAGTGCTGGAGCCGGCACCCAGCAGCTGTCTAATCACTGACAGCCAGGGGCGGATTGGGAAGTGACCCTGGAAACATTTCTGTGGCCCCACTGAGACATGGCCATAAGCAAATGTTGGAGAGGTTAGCAGAGATGGCCACCATCAAGAGGGTTCTGGGAGCACAGCTGTCCCGGGCCCAGCCTCTCTGACAGAGAGAGGAGGGCCCGGGATGCTCATGCAGCCATCTGCCCGCCCTCTGGCGTCCCCGCCGTTCCGCAGTCGTCTCCGCTGTTCTGCCGCTGTCCTTCGACCCTCCAGCAGCTCTGTATTGAAAACTTCCCTCCCAAAATGGCCGCAGCCACAGAGGAGACAGTTATTCAAGATACTAGAGGAGCCCTTAAGTATCTTGAATTACTGTCTTCTCTGTGGCTGCGGCCATTTTGGGAGGGACGTTTTCAATACAGCTGCAGGAGGACGGAGGAGAGCAGCAGAACAGCGGGCATGGAGGCGGGCAGGCAGAGGCATCAGCATCCCGGGCCCTCCCGACAGCGGCACATGTATGTATGTATGTATGTATGTATGTATGTATGCATGCGTGTGTATATAATACACACACACACACACACACACACACACACACACACACACACACACACACACACACACACACACGTGTTAACTGATGCTATTCTACAGTGGTGGTGGGGGGGCCTTCCTATTTTGTCAGTCCTGGGCCCCGCAATTTCTGATGGCAGCCCTGTTAGCAGACAATAAGCCCCAGTGCTGTCAGCATCCCAGTGAACACCTCCCAGTTTTCTGATCGCCCGGAAAAGGGGACATGGCCTGGCCTGCAAGACGCTCCTCCTGTTTTTGTCATGCTGGGGGAATGCCCAGCGCACCAAGAGTGATGGCGGTGAAGGTAAATACAGGAAAATGGCCCCCCTAGGTTCACAACAAATGATGCGTTAACCTACAGTAGGCAACGGTCACAGCTGCTGCCCCAGAAGCTCTATCTCCTGTGAGGCCCCCAGCCTATAACCCAAGCGTATAACATAAATCCTTCTATTCAGCCATCAATTATAGCAATAACGATAAATGGCGCTGCGCTAATAAAACGCTCTCTGCCATTTATTGTTATTAATTCTGTTTTTTTAGTGAGTATCCACAAACTCCTATTGAGTACATGTCCTTATAGCCAGATGCTCAGGGGCGTAGCTAGAACGTTATGGGCCCCATAGCAAAACACGATGACTGGACTGGTTGGGGGGTACTATGTGGGAGGAGGTGAGATGGGGCAATGGCACTGGCATTTCTATAATGGGTGCAGTGTGTGCGGCGCACACGGGCCCCTGAGTCCAGAGGGGCCCTACACCGCACACACTGCACCCATTTTTTTAATACTCACCCCTTTCGGAGTCTTGCGCCGCCGTCAAAGGCGCTGTTAAAAAAAACCCTGTGAAAATGGCGCAGCGGCCATTTTCATGGAGTTCTGCACATGCTCAGTAGAGAAATCTCAGGGAAAATGGCTGACGTGCCAGACGTGCCATTTTCCCGGAGATCTGTGCATGCACGGTAGAGTCTGAGCCCTCTAGTGCTCAGACTCTACAGCGCTCCTGCAGAGAGGAGGGGGCCTGTACGAAGGAGGCAGCACACGGGCCTCCTCCTCTCTTAAAGCGCACCTGGGCAATGGGCTGGTTGGGGAGGGGTAACACTAGGCTAGAGAAGGGGGGACATTAGGATGACTGAGGGGGAGGACACTGTCACTGGACTGGCTGGGATGTACTAGGTTGGAGGGAAGTTAGGTGGGCTGTTTGGGGAGGGGAGGAGGATGACACTGAGCTGGCAGATTGGGAGACACTCTGATGTAGGGGGGCAGTAAGATGGTGGGAGAAACTAGGCTGAAGTGGGAGACACTGGGATAGGTGTGGGCAATGGATAGGTATGGGCACTGGGATAGGTGTGGACACTGGGTAGGTGTGGGCACTGGGATAGGTGTGGACACTGGGATAGGTGTGGGCACTGAGATAGGTGTGGGCACTGAGATAGGTGTGGACACTGGGTAGGTGTGGGCACTGGGATAGGTGTTGGCACTGGGATAGGTGTGGACACTGGGTAGGTGTGGGCACTGGGATAGGTGTGGACACTGGGTAGGTGTGGGCACTGGCATAGGTGTGGGTATTGGGAAGGTGTGGGCACTGGGATAGGTGTGGGCACTGGGATAGGTGTGGGCATTGGGAAGGTGTGGGCACTGGGATAGGTGTGGGCACTGGATAGGTGTGGGCACTGGATAGGTGTGGATACTGGGATTGGATGTTGGCATTAGGAAGGTGTGGGCACTGGGATAGGTGTAGGCACTGGGATAGGTGAGGACATTGGGTATGTGTGGGCACGGGGATATGTGTGGGCATTGGAAAGATTTGGGCACTGGGATAGGTGTGGGCACTGGATAGGTGTGGGCACTGGGATTGGATATGGGCACTGGGTAGGTGTGGGCACTGGGATAGGTGTGAGCACTGGGATAGGTGTGGACACTGGGTAGGTGTGGGCACTGGGATAGGTGTAGACACTGGGATAGGTGTGGGCACTGGATATGGGATAGGTGTGGACACTGGGTAGGTGTGGGCACTGGGATAGGTGTGGGCATTGGGAAGGTGTGGGCACTGGGATAGGTGTGGACACTGGGTAGGTGTGGGCACTGGGATAGGTGTGGGCATTGGGAAGGTGTGTGCACTGGGATAGGTGTAGGCCCTGGGATAGGTGTGGACACTGGGATAGATGTGAGCACTGGGATAGGTGTGGGCACTGGGATAGGTGTGGACACTGGGTAGGTGTGAGCACTGGGATAGGTGTGGACACTGGGATAGGTGTGGGCACTGGGATAGTTGTAGGCACTGGGAAGGTGTGGGCACTGGGTAGGTGTGGGCACTGGGATAGGTATGGGCACTGGGATAGGTGTGGACACTGGGTAGGTGTGGGCACTGGGATAGGTGTGGGCACTGGGATAGGTGTAGGCACTGGGATAGGTGTGGACACTGGGTAGGTGTGGGCACTGGGATAGGTGTGGGCATTGGGAAGGTGTGGGCACTGGGATAGGTGTGGGCACTGGATCGGTGTGGATACTGGGATTGGATGTGGGCATTGGGAAGGTGTGGGCACTGGGATAGGTGTAGGCACTAGGATAGGTGTGGACACTGGGTATGTGTGGGCACTGGGATAGGTGTAGGCATTGGGAAGCTGTGGGCACTGGGATAGGTGTGGGCACTGGATAGGTGTGGGCACTTGATCGGTGTGGGCACTGGGATTGGATATGGGCACTGGGTAGGTGTGGGCACTGGGATAGGTGTGAGCACTGGTATAGGTGTGGACACTGGGTAGGTGTAGGCACTGGGATAGGTGTGGGCACTGGATAGGTGTGGGTATTGGGAAGGTGTGTGCACTGGGATAGGTGTGGGCACTGGGATAGGTGTGGGCATTGGGAAGGTGTGGGCACTGGGATAGGTGTGGGCACTGGATAGGTGTGGATACTGGGATTGGATGTGGGCATTGGGAAGGTGTGGGCACTGGGATAGGTGTAGGCACTGGGATAGGTGTTGACACCTGGTATGTGTGGGCACTAGGATAGGTGTGGGCATTGGGAAGTTGTGGGCACTGGATAGGTGTGGGCACTGGGATAGGTGTGGGCATTGGGAAGGTGTGGGCACTGGGATAGGTGTGGACACTGGGTAGGTGTGGGCACTGGGGTAGGTGTGGGCATTGGGAAGGTGTGGGCACTGGGATAGGTGTAGGCTCTGGGATAGGTGTGGACACTGGGATAGATGTGGGCACTGAGATAGGTGTGGGCACTGGGATAGGTGTGGACACTGGGATAGGTGTGGGCACTGGGATAGGTGTAGGCACTGGGATAGGTGTGGACACTGGGTAGGTGTGGGCACTGGGATAGGCGTGGGCATTGGGAAGGTGTGGGCACTGGGATAGGTGTGGACACTGGGTAGGTGTGGGCACTGGGGTAGGTGTGGGCATTGGGAAGGTGTGGGCACTGGGATAGGTGTAGGCCCTGGGATAGGTGTGGACACTGGGATAGATGTGGGCACTGAGATAGGTGTGGGCACAGGGATAGGTGTGGACACTGGGTAGGTGTGGGCACTGGGATAGGTGTGGACACTGGGATAGGTGTGGGCACCGGGATAGGTGTAGGCACTGGGATAGGTGTGGACACTGGGTAGGTGTGGGCACTGGGATAGGTGTGGGTATTGGGAAGGTGTGGGCACTGGGATAGGTGTGGGCACTGGATCGGTGTGGATACTGGGATTGGATGTGGGCATTGGGAAGGTGTGGGCACTGGGATAGGTGTGGACACTGGGTATGTGTGGGCACTGGATAGGTGTGGATACTGGGATTGGATGTGGGCATTGGGAAGGTGTGGGCACTGGGATAGGTGTAGGCACTGGGATAGGTGTGGACACTGGGTATGTGTGGGCACTGGGATAGGTGTGGGCATTGGGAAGCTGTGGGCACTGGGATAGGTGTGGGCACTGGATCGGTGTGGGCACTGGGATTGGATATGGGGACTGGGTAGGTGTGGGCACTAGGATAGGTGTGAGCACTGGGATAGGTGTGGACACTGGGTAGGTGTGGGCACGGGATAGGTGTAGGCACTGGGATAGGTGTGGGCACTGGATAGGTGTGGGCACTGGATAGATGTGGATACTGGGATTGGATGTGGGCATTGGGAAGGTGTGGGCACTGGGATAGGTGTAGGCACTGGGATAGGTGTTGACACTGGGTATGTGTGGGCACTGGGATAGGTGTGGGCATTGGGAAGTTGTGGGCACTGGGATAGGTGTGGGCACTGGATAGGTGTGGGCACTGGATTGGTGTGTGGGCACTGGGATGGGTTATGGGCACTGGGTAGGTGTGGGCACTGGGATAGGTGTGAGCACTGGTATAGGTGTGGACACTGGGTAGGTGTGGGCACTGGATTGGTGTGTGGGCACTGGGATTGGATATGGGCACTGGGTAGGTGTGGGCACTGGGATAGGTGTGGACATTGGGTAGGTGTGGGCACTGGGTAGGTGTGGGCACTGGGATAGGTGTGGACATTGGGTAGGTGTGGACATTGGGTAGGTGTGGGCACTGGGTAGGTGTGGGCACTGGGATAGGTGTGGACATTGGGTAGGTGTGGGCACTGGGTAGGTGTGGGCACTGGGATAGGTGTGGACATTGGGTAGGTGTGGGCACTGGGTAGGTGTGGGCACTGGGATAGGTGTGATAATTGGGTAGGTGTGGGCACTGGGTAGGTGTGGGCACTGGGGTAGGTGTGGACACTGGGTAGGTGTGGGTCGGTCGGATGGGGCACTGGGTAGGTGTGGGCACTGGAATAGGTGTGGACATTGGGAAGGTGTAGGCACTGGGATAGGTGTGGACATTGGGTAGGTGTGGGCAGTGGGTAGTTGTGGGCACTGGGATAGGTGTGGACACTGGGTATGTGTGGGCACTGGATCGGTGTGGATACTGGGATTGGATGTGGGCATTGGGAAGGTGTGGGCACTGGGATAGCTGTGGACACTGGGTATGTGTGGGCACTGGATAGGTGTGGATACTGGGATTGGATGTGGGCATTGGGAAGGTGTGGGCACTGGGATAGGTGTAGGCACTGGGATAGGTGTGGACACTGGGTATGTGTGGGCACTGGGATAGGTGTGGGCATTGGGAAGCTGTGGGCACTGGGATAGGTGTGGGCACTGGATCGGTGTGGGCACTGGGATTGGATATGGGGACTGGGTAGGTGTGGGCACTGGGATAGGTGTGAGCACTGGGATAGGTGTGGACACTGGGTAGGTGTGGGCACGGGATAGGTGTAGGCACTGGGATAGGTGTGGGCACTGGATAGGTGTGGGCACTGGATAGATGTGGATACTGGGATTGGATGTGGGCATTGGGAAGGTGTGGGCACTGGGATAGGTGTAGGCACTGGGATAGGTGTTGACACTGGGTATGTGTGGGCACTGGGATAGGTGTGGGCATTGGGAAGTTGTGGGCACTGGGATAGGTGTGGGCACTGGATAGGTGTGGGCACTGGATTGGTGTGTGGGCACTGGGATGGGTTATGGGCACTGGGATAGGTGTGGGCATTGGGAAGTTGTGGGCACTGGGATAGGTGTGGGCACTGGGTAGGTGTGGGCACTGGGATAGGTGTGAGCACTGGTATACGTGTGGACACTGGGTAGGTGTGGGCACTGGATAGGTGTGTGGGCACTGGGATTGGATATGGGCACTGGGTAGGTGTGGGCACTGGGATAGGTGTGGACATTGGGTAGGTGTGGGCACTGGGTAGGTGTGGGCACTGGGATAGGTGTGGACATTGGGTAGGTGTGGACATTGGGTAGGTGTGGGCACTGGGTAGGTGTGGGCACTGGGATAGGTGTGGACATTGGGTAGGTGTGGGCACTGGGTAGGTGTGGGCACTGGGATAGGTGTGGACATTGGGTAGGTGTGGGCACTGGGTAGGTGTGGGCACTGGGATAGGTGTGATAATTGGGTAGGTGTGGGCACTGGGTAGGTGTGGGCACTGGGGTAGGTGTGGACACTGGGTAGGTGTGGGTCAGTCGGATGGGGCACTGGGTAGGTGTGGGCACTGGGATAGGTGTGGACATTGGGAAGGTGTGGGCACTGGGATAGGTGTGGACATTGGGTAGGTGTGGGCAGTGGGTAGGTGTGGGCACTGGGATAGGTGTGGACATTGGGTAGGTGTGGGCAGTGGGTAGGTGTGGACATTGGGTAGGTGTGGACATTGGGTAGGTGTGGGCAGTGGGTAGGTGTGGACATTGGGTAGGTGTGGGCAGTGGGTAGGTGTGGACATTGGGTAGGTGTGGACATTGGGTAGGTGTGGGCAGTGGGTAGGTGTGGGCACTGGGATAGGTGTGGACATTGGGTAGGTGTGGGCAGTGGGTAGGTGTGGACATTGGGTAGGTGTGGACATTGGGTAGGTGTGGACATTGGGTAGGTGTGGGCAGTGGGTAGGTGTGGGCACTGGGATAGGTGTGGACATTGGGTAGGTGTGGGCAGTGGGTAGGTGTGGACATTGGGTAGGTGTGGACATTGGGTAGGTGTGGGCAGTGGGTAGGTGTGGGCACTGGGTAGGTGTGGACATTGGGAAGATGTGGGCACTGGGGTAGGTGTGGGCAGTGGGTAGGTGTGGGCACTGGGTAGGTGTGGGCACTGGGGTAGGTGTGGACACTGGGTAGGTGTGGGTCAGTCGGATGGGGCACTGGGTAGGTGTGGGCACTGGGATAGGTGTGGACATTGGGAAGGTGTGGGCACTGGGATAGGTGTGGACATTGGGTAGGTGTGGGCAGTGGGTAGGTGTGGGCACTGGGATAGGTGTGGACATTGGGTAGGTGTGGGCAGTGGGTAGGTGTGGACATTGGGTAGGTGTGGACATTGGGTAGGTGTGGGCAGTGGGTAGGTGTGGACATTGGGTAGGTGTGGGCAGTGGGTAGGTGTGGACATTGGGTAGGTGTGGACATTGGGTAGGTGTGGGCAGTGGGTAGGTGTGGGCACTGGGATAGGTGTGGACATTGGGTAGGTGTGGGCAGTGGGTAGGTGTGGACATTGGGTAGGTGTGGACATTGGGTAGGTGTGGACATTGGGTAGGTGTGGGCAGTGGGTAGGTGTGGGCACTGGGATAGGTGTGGACATTGGGTAGGTGTGGGCAGTGGGTAGGTGTGGACATTGGGTAGGTGTGGACATTGGGTAGGTGTGGGCAGTGGGTAGGTGTGGGCACTGGGTAGGTGTGGACATTGGGAAGATGTGGGCACTGGGGTAGGTGTGGGCAGTGGGTAGGTGTGGGCAGTGGGTAGGTGTGGGTCGGTAGGATGGGGGCAGGCATGGCAACACTGACCTGTTGTTGCTGTACTATCCTGGCCCTGTACACGGACAGCAGCATCCTGAGCAGCCTCTCAGTCACCGACTGCTGCTCCAATCTGGTGTATCCGGAAGAGGCTGCCAGGGATCCCTGTATCATGGCCAGGAGCTGGGTGGTGGAGTGGGGCTTCTTCCGTAGCGGTGCGTGCGGGTCAGATGCCAGCCCCGCTCCGTACACTACTGAGGCAGCCGCCATCACTGAGACGCCGAGCTGTGAGCAACTGGAGGCGGGGCCTCCCCCCAGCTGAGCTCACTCTGGTCATGCGCAGAGGACTGGTCCCAATCAGCGCTGTACGGGACACATTTTTAACCACTTAACTGACGATTTATTTCACCACAAACCGCTCCGAAATTGTCTGGTTATTTTATGAGTGAATTAGGTGAAGAACATGAATTTAACCCTATCCCAAATGATTTTAGTAAAAAAATAAATAAATAAATATATATATAGATAGACTTCTAAACATCGAAACATCGATCGGGAACATCCTAACCATCGGAACATCGGGAACATCCTAACCATCACGGCTTTCATTTTGAAAGCCGGGACAGCCTCCAGGTATACAGTTTGGGGGTGGCTTGGGGGGGGTTAATTTACACTCCCCAGCGGCTGCCATTGTCTGCAGCCGCTGGAGGGGGGGGGGGGGGGAGTCCTGCCGTGCTGACAGATCAGCAGTGATCGGCAGCACGGCAATCAGTGGGGGAGAGTGCAGGGAGGCAGAGGGACCTCTGACAGCAGCAGCGGAGGGAAGTTTCTTTCCCTGCCGCTAACACTCTCTATCTGACTGGTCGCATCCTGTGCTTCCAGGTCAGATAAAGCACTTGCAGGTGTGGTCGCATCTGATGCCACCATGCCAGGCAAGTGGTTAAGAATAAAAATAAAATGAAACAGGGGGGTTGGTTTGGCGGCTGCCTGCCGCAGGGGTACACATATGCACATTGCAAACACATACATAGCAAACTATACACATACATAGTACACCATACACACTGCACACCCACATATACAGAGCACACTATACACTTACATAGTACACCACACACAGCACACCCACATATACAAAGCACACTATACACATACATAGTACACCACACACAGCACACCCACATATACATAGCACACTATACACATACATAGTACACCACACACAGCACACCCACATATACATAGCACACTATACACATACATAGTACACCACACACAGCACACCCACATATACAAAGCACACTATACACATACATAGTACACCACACCACACACAGCACACCCACATATACATAGCACACTATACACATACATAGTACACCACACACACACACACACACACACACACACACACACACACACACACACACACACACACACACACACATAGCACACTATACACATACATAGTACACCATACACACTGCACACCCACATATACATAGCACACTATACACATACATAGTACACCACACACACTGCACACCCACATATACATAGCACACTATACACATACATAGTACACCATACACACTGCACACCCACATATACATAGCACACTATACACATACATAGTACACCACACACAGCACACCCACATAGACATACACATTATACACATACATAGTACACCACACACAGCACACCCACATGTACATAGCACACTATACACATACATAGTACATCATACACACTGCATACCCACATATACATAGCACACTATACACATACATAGTACACCACACACTGCACACCCACATATACATAGCACACTATACACATACATAGTACACCATACACACTGCACACCTACATATACATAACACACTATACACATACATAGCACACCATACACACTGCACACCCACATATACAGAGCACACTATACACATACATAGTACACCATACACAGCACACCCACATATACATAGCACACTATACACATACATAGTACACCACACACAGCACACCCACATATACATAGTACACCATACACACTGCACACCTACATATACATAGCACACTATACACATACATAGTACACCACACACACACACACACACACACACACACACACACATAGCACACTATACACATAGCACACTATACACATACATAGTACACCATACACACTGCACACCCACATATACATAGCACACTATACACATACATAGTACACCACACACAGCACACCCACATATACATAGCACACTATACACATACATAGTACACCACACACACTGCACACCCACATATACATAGCACACTATACACATACATAGTACACCATACACACTGCACACCCACATATACATAGCACACTATACACATACATAGTACACCACACACAGCACACCCACATAGACATACACACTATACACATACATAGTACACCACACACAGCACACCCACATGTACATAGCACACTATACACATACATAGTACACCATACACACTGCATACCCACATATACATAGCACACTATACACATACATAGTACACCACACACTGCACACCCACATATACATAGCACACTATACACATACATAGTACACCATACACACTGCACACCTACATATACCTAACACACTATACACATACATAGCACACCATACACACTGCACACCCACATATACAGAGCACACTATACACATACATAGTACACCACACACAGCACACCCACATATACATAGCACACTATACACATACATAGTACACCACACACAGCACACCCACATATACATAGCACACTATACACATACATAGTACACCAAACACACTGCACACCCACTTATACATAGCACACTATACACATACATAGTACACCACACACACATACATATCATACCATATACACATTGCACACACTCATATACACAGCACACTACACATACATTGCACACACAGCACACTACACATACATTGCACACCACACACTCATACACACACATATAAATAGTACAACATACACACATATGATCACCATGTACATTGCACACACGCATAGTACACCACATACACATTACACACACACACACACACACACACACACACACACACACACACACACAGACACACACACACACATAGTATACCACATACACATTGCACACACGCATAGTACACCACATACACATTGCACACACACATAGTACACAACATACACATTGCACACACACATAGTACACCACATTCACATTACACACACACATAGTACACCACATACACATTGCACACACGCATAGTACACCACAAACACATTGCACACACACATAGTACACCACATACACATTGCACACACACATAGTACACCACATTCACATTATATACACACACACACACACACACACACACACACACACACACACACACACACACACATTGCACACACACATAGTAGACCACATACACATTGCACACACACATAGTACACCACATTCACATTACACACACACATAGTACACCACATACACATTGCACACACACATAGTACACCACATACACATTGCACACACACATAGTACACCACATACACATTACACACACACATAGTAGTCCACATACACATTGCACACACACATAGTACACCACATACACATTGCACACACACACATAGTACACCACATACACATTGCACACACACATAGTAGACCACATACACATTGCAGACACACATAGTACACCACATACACATTGCACACACACATAGTAGACCACATACACATTGCACACACACATAGTACACCACATACACATTACACACACACATAGTAGACCACATACACATTGCACACACACATAGTACACCACATACACATTGCACACACACATAGTACACCACATACACATTGCACATACACATAGTACACCACATACACATTGCACACACACATAGTACACCACATACACATTACGCACACACATAGTAGACCACATACACATTGCACACACACATAGTACACCACATACACATTGCACACACACATAGTACACCACATACACATTGCACACATACATAGTACACCGCATACACATTGCACACATACATAGTACACCACATACACATTGCACACACACATAGTACACCACATACACATTACGCACACACATAGTACACCACATACACATTGCACACACACATAGTACACCACATACACATTACGCACACACATAGTAGACCACATACACATTGCACACACACGTAGTAGACCACATACACGTTGCACACACACAAAATACATTTAGTAGGCAAAATTTATTTAAGATCACCCCCATCCCCTGCGCCCACCTCGCCCCACCCTGCGTGCCGAGAAACACACCTGTCTATCTGGCTCCGGGAAGCACCAGCGACTCACGGCTGCGCGTTGACGCTGCAGCTCCCTCTACAGTCAGCCAGCCTCAGGGGCGGATCCAGAAGAAAATGATAGGGGGGGCACCATGGAAGGGGCAAGTACATTTGCGTGCGGCTTCGGTGCATGTGAGGTGGCGCTTCTTATACAATGCCCACAGTTGTAGCGCTCATTATGCAATGTCCACTGTACTGGTAGTGCCCCTTATATAGACCCCATAGTAGTGGTGCCCCTTATGCAATGCCCGTATTGCCCCCAGTAGTAATGTTGCCTGTAGTAATGCCCCCAGTCATTATGCCCCCAGTGGTAATGCCCCTGCAGTTATGACCCCAGTAGTTTAGCCACCAGTAGTAATGCCCCCCTATAGTTTGCCCCATTGCAGTTTAGCCCCTGTAGTTATGCCCCCCTTATAGTTTAGCCTCCAGTAGTAATGCCTCCAATAGTTTGGCCCCTGTAGTTATGCCCCCAGTAGTTTGGCTCCCCCTGTAGTTTAGCCCCCAAGTAGTAATGCCCCCAATAGTTTAGCCCCTGTAGTTATGCCCCCCTTATAGTTTAGCCACCAGTAGTAATGCCCCCCTGTAGTTTGCCCCATTGCAGTTTAGCCCCTGTAGTTATGCCCCCCTTATAGTTTAGCCTCCAGTAGTAATGCTCCCAATAGTTTGGCCCCTGTAGTTATGCCCCCAGTAGTTTGGCTCCCCCTGTAGTTTAGCCCCCAAGTAATAATGCCCCTGTAGTTTAGCCCCCAAGTAGTAATGCCCCCTGTAGGTGCCCCCCAGTAATAATGCCCCCAGTAGCTGCCCCCCCCAGTAATAATGCCCCCAGTAGCTGCCCCCCCAGTAGTGATGCCCCCAGTTATAATGCCCCCAGTAGTAATGCCCCCCCTCAGTAGTAATGCCCCTTGTTGATGCCCCCCCCAGTAGTAATGCCCCTTGTTGGTGCCCCCCCAGTAGTAATGTCCCCCCGTAGTTTCCCCCAGGAGATGCCCCCGCTGCATTAAGGAAGAAAAAAACATAATACTTACCAAGCCCCGTTCCCGCGCCGCTGCAGTCCTCCTTCTGGCTGGCGTCCTCTCCTCAGTACTATGAGAGAGACGTCATGACTGACGTCTCTCCCATAGCGCACGGCGCAGTGACAGCGCCGGAAGCCGGAGCTCAGTACTGAGCTCCTGCCTCCGGCTACCGCTGTGCAGGGAGACGGGCGCCCGCTGGTAACACAATCTCAGCGGGCGCCCGTCATCTCCCTGTGCGGCGCCGACGCCGCGGGGGGGGGGACGGGACGGGACGGGACGGGGAAGCCACAAATGACAGGGGGGGCACGGGCCCGAGTGCCCCCCCCCTGGATCCGCCACTGGCCAGCCTCCCTGTCGGTGTTGAGGGCAGGCATCTGCCGCGTTACTGACACAGCTGCCTGCGCTCTGCACCATCTCTCCCCACGCCCCAAAATAATGCTAAGCAGAAACAGGTGAGCTGCGCGATGGATCGGCGGGGTTGTGTAGATTTTTTCTTCATGATCAGGACAGGAAGTGACATAAGGAGAGGGCAGGAGAGAACTTCCGCCCTTACAGCACCTAAACGTTTTATCCATTCTCTATTTGTTTGAGGTTATTTCGTTTAATCCATACACCATTGGACCCTCGTAGGCTCGCTTCGCTCGCCGCGTTCGGTGTTTCGCTCCGCTTCGCTCGCCACAGGTTACTATTCCAAATAGTCTGTGACATGGACCCAGGGGGTTATGGGAAAGGTCCTCTCCACAAAGAGAAACTAGATGCTAACGGATCGGCAGGCAGTGGGAGTTTCCATATATTCGGACCCCCCCGTGTGCGCATATGTAGCCGGGAGTATTATTCTCCACTGCCAATTACAAATGGCTCCATGTTCGCGGGCCCCTTGAGGCACCAAGGGCCCTAAGCGGTTGCCTTGGTTGCCTAGCACTAAATCCGCCACTGTCTCTAATGATGTTTTTTTTAATCTGAAAAAAATGAAAGATACTAGGATGAAGATGAGACAGTCATTCCCAAACGGTGTAGGTCTCATAAATCCTTCTCAATCAAGCTCTTTTGCTCAGTGAGATAACGTTAAAAACAAGAGAACATTTCCACTCGCTCTCCTGGGAACAGATGAAAGATTTTCGCAGCTTAAATGGAAAAGGTTGAAATTGTGGGTTGAAAACTGAACAATTCATTTCATACCTGGAAGTGACTAATTGTGGCCATAATTAGGATTGAGTTTATGTATAATGGCGTGTAGACACTTTAATCTAGCGGGGCTTCGCTAAAGCTCCGGCAAACTGTAGTTATGCATTTATTAATAGGACGACTCGTGCTAAGTGGCTTCTGCTAGAAAGAGACTCATTCTCTTGAGTTTTTATGAAGTTAAAAGTTTTAAAGGGCACGAACAGCTAATTTGCACTGGGCCACTTTACTGGTGTAAGACCAACTAACCGTGGTAGTCCTGCTTGCACAAAGAGTATTAGCGGCTAATTATTTATCTGGTGCCTACGTGAAAAAGATTGGGCAGATGTGCAGTCCGATCCATTTACCGCCAGATCTCAGGTGAATTTCAGGCATAGCAATGCCAGCTTTACGACGGTTGGCTGGCAGGACCAGTTTCTAATCCTGCCACCAGAATTTTTTACGGGCCTTTTGATGACCTCATATGCTAATGGGTTCATAGCATACTATAGGGAGAGACTTATCAAAGCTTCGAGAAAGACAAAGTACCAACCAATCAGCTCCTAACTTTAATTTTTCAAACACCGCCTGCAAAATGAGTTAGAAGCTGATTGGACTGTACACCCTAATTCTGAATTTAAGGAATGGTGCTACCATGATTACACTTTGCTAAGCACCTCAGTTTTGCTCTGTGCTAGATTGCAGAGTTTATTATAATTATTCTGATTAGCAGTGTTTAGTATATAGAGTGTGCACCTGCATTTTTTCTTTTTTTCTGTAATGTCAGTGTTGCTGGCAATCAAGACCTTTTTGTGTGGCCAATATTAGTCTATTTACACTTAAAGCTTTTTTTTTTCCTGATATCTGTCCATGAGATGCACAGTCAGCTCAATGTGTATCCCCACTCCCAAGTCTTTTTATAAGGAATCTAACCTAGCAGTCAGTGCTAGGTGATTGTTCTAAGACTCTGCATAAATGAATAACTGTGAACATTGGAAAGTAGCCTGGCTTTCTGATTGTTGGCTTATTTGACTATTTGTCACATTCTGCATTGAGACTCCGGCAGGATAAAGAGGGCATTATGGGGGAGATTGGCTAAAAGACCTTTAACAGTATCATCTGGGGCTGTAAATGGAGAAACATTTCTAAGCATTAAAATGTAAAAACTGCAGGACAGATTGGCACATCTCATTGTTCTTAACTGACAGGGGGCCTGATTCCGAGATGTACGTAAACCCAATGGTTTACGTATATCCCCAATGGTGGGACGGCTGCGCAGGACGGGTCCTGCATCCTCACACACAGCGCCCCCAAGCCGCAGCCTGAATCACAGGCTGCCAGCCTTTGGGACCAGTTGTCACCCTCGTTTACTGGGAGAGGTGAGGACAGGGCCCGTTTTTTTCTGACTCAGATTTGCTGGCCTCTTCAGTGGGAATAGCCCATCCTTCCCACGCAACCCGAGGGTTATTCAGATGGCCAATGTTCAAACAAGTGATCCGGTGCTGTTTCTTCAGTTGCAGCAGCAGATCACACAAGCGTGCAGGAGGCGTCTATTTATTGAAGATGCAATTGGTTATTTTTCGCCCAGCTGCTGCGTACAAAAATGAAGCGTCAGCGACACTTGCGTCCACTTCTGAATCAGGCCCACAGATAGATACATTAGATATCTATAGGTTTTATTTTATTATACCCCATCTACTGTATACCGTGCAACAGAATAAATTGACTATCATCATCTTAAATGTATTTATAGACTAAGATCAGTCACTTCAGTCTCTTGAGAGGGGGAAGTCAGTGTGTAATGTAGGTTACAGATAATAACATCTGAATTACATTACAGGCTGCAATTTCCATGCACATTCACCCAACTGCAAATGTCCTTACGTTACCTGGGCTACGCACCTTCTATACATTAGTCTATAAAACCCAGAACTGGAGAAGGAAAACCCCCCAAATACAGTACAAGGTATCATATCATCAGAGCCGGCACTAGGCATAGGCAAACTAGGCAATTGCCTAGGGCATTTAGTATTCTTGGGGGCACCAGCAGCTTCTTCTGATTAAAATGATATGTGGCATGTCTATATTCTGTGTGTAACTGAGGCTGTATCTGCATACGAAATGCTACGTTGCAGTGTATTCCTGGAAATCACTGTTATATAGCATTTCGTATGCAGATACAGCCACAGTCTCACACAACATATAGGCATGCTGCATATCATTGTAATCAGCAAAAGCTGCTTGTGCATTCTACCACACAGTAATGCAAATAAGATGCATTTTCATAAACAAAAGGTGCCCCAACGTTAGCAGAGCTGCCAGCTAATTCATGCCAGGCATCTCCTGCAGAAGTAGCGGCGGTGTTAGGGGGCACCAGCCAAAATCATGCCTAGAGCATCATATTGGTTAGGGTCGGCTCTGCATATCATAATAAGCCATGGTTTATGTGAGGAACCATCGATCGAGCAGAGTGGGGAGAGCGGCTGAGAACTCCCCCCCGGATCATTGCTCCCAGGCACCCAGCACACAGAAGCTCAGATCTGGATGTAGACTGGCAAACACACATTGGATGTGAGCTGTATTTGTTTAATGCCATGCATAAAGGTAGATTGTATTGTAAAATATTTTGAGAATGAACCCTTTAAGAAAACCTTTTTACTGTCTGATGTGTAGCAGCCGACTGCTCTCACAGCTCAACCGTCAGATTACATCTATCCCGAGAACGTGTCAGGCAATGACTCGGGCCCACACCGCCATAAAGCTGACGTGGATATTCCTATATGCGGTTTTACTCATTTATGTATGCTAAAGCAACAACACAGCGGATTGAGAACCGTAGCGGAATCCACACAGGGGATATGGTCACAATGACACATTTACTATCAACATCCATAGTATCAACATCGCAATGAGAGGAGGATTGGGTTAGGCACTGACAGGGGTGGGCAATAAGTGGCAGAACTACACATCCCAGCATGCCCTGTCATAGTTTTGCTATTTGTCCATGCTAAAACTGCTGCAGGGCATGCTGGGATGTGTAGTTCTACAACTGCTGGAGGGGTGCTTATTGCCCACACCTGCTAAGAGAAGGGTTAGTCATAGTGGGTATAGGTCATGACTGTCGACTTAAGTGCTGTCAACCCAGTGTCGGACTGGGGCATGTAGGGCCCACCGGGGGGATGCAGTTATAGGGGCCCATACTTAGGGGTGTGGCCAGCCTACAAAGGGGGTGTGGCCAGCCTCCACAGAGGCTTGAAATACACAATAGTCTAGTGCAGTGTAATGCAACATATCTACCATGTATAATACAAGTGCACAGTCTTGAACCTGACCCTAGAGGAAGGAGTGGGCACTCAGGCAGTGGGGCCTACCGGTGGTTTCCCTGGTACCCCTGTGGGCCAGTCCGACCCTGTGTCAACCTAATGACCGTATGGGTCACTAGGTCGACAGGGTATAGGTCATTAGGTCAATCACACTTAGGTGAACGGTCATTAGGACGACCACCATTGGTCGACATGCATTAGGTCGACACGGTCACTAGGTCAACATGGTCAATAGGTCAACATGTACTAGGTCGACACGGAAAAGGGTCGACATGTGTTTTTCTACTGTTTTTGGTGTCGTTTTCTTCGTAAAGTGATGGGGAACACCACTTTGTGCACCACGTCCCATCAAATGGCTCGCTTCACTCGCCACGCTTCGGGCAAGGTGCCTTGCTCCCCTACCGCTGCACTCGGCACCTGTTACCATTCCCAATTGTAGTCGGTGTGGATCGTAAAGTATGAAAAAGTTAAAAAAATAAAAAAAGTGATAAACTCATGTCGACCTTTTTTCCATGTCGACCTATGGACCATGTTGCCCTAATGCATGTAGACCAATAGTGGTGGACCTAATGACTGTCAACCTAATGACCGTATCCCAGTCATACCCACCGCTGGAAGCTATGCAGTCTTTCTGACATCACAGCCGGACCCAGAAGACGCACAAGCAGGAACGTCTTAACAGCATTGTAGTTCCTGGGTAAAGTAATACACTGGGGTCCCTACACACCCATTCATGGGAACCAATCTGAGAAAATGATAAAAGAGCAGATGTGATATGCATACAACCGTATACTTCTTGCTAGAACCATACGTTTTTCATGAATTTCTATCCCTGCTCCAGGATATCCTTACAAAAAGGATATCCTGGAGCTAGAAAAGGTTCAGAGGCGGGCGACCAAACTAATCAAGGGCATGGAGACGCTGTGATACGAGGAAAGGCTTGCAAGGCTAGGCATGTTTACACTGGAAAAGAGGAGACTAAGAGGGGACATGATCAACATCTACAAATATATAAGGGGTCAATACACAGAGCTTGGGAGGGACCTGTTTTCTATAAGATCAGCACAGAGGACATGTGGTCACTCGCTTAGGTTAGAGGAGAAGAGTTTCCGCACATTGAGGCAAAAAGGTTTTTTCACAGGACAATACATGTTTGGAATTCCCTGCCTGAGAAAGTAGTTTTGGCGGACTCAGTCAACACCTTTAAGAATGGGTTAGATAAATTCCTATTGGATAAAGATATTCAGGGTTATGGTGTGTAGTCACGCATTATCGTTAATATAACTAGTCCTAACATAAAAATAACTAGTCCTGTAATAAGACTGCCTGGGAGACCACAAATAGGTTGAACTCGATGGACAATTGACTTTTTTCAACCTTAGTTACTATGTTACTATCTTTGGGGGGGATAGCAGACGCCTCTTAATTTGACTGGGGAGTGTCTTTACATATATTTTTATATTTTTATTGTTATACATCTAAAAACTTATCTGATACATTTGTCTTTATCATACGTGGCGCAGAATTAATACTTTTTCTTTTTCTATGCATACAACCATTTTCGCATACGCCCATTTTCTGTGTACACATAGGGCGAATTCAGGTAAAATACCCTCTGTCAGTGAGCGTGCATTCAGCTCTGCTTCAGCCCCAAAGTGCGTCGTTTAGTGCTCGCCCTAAATCCTCTCTCATTTGGCAGTATGGAAAGGGAAAGATTAAATTCATTTTACCTTGGACTGATCTAGGTGAATGCATCCGGCTCAGGCCAACAGGTAACAATTCCAAGTCGAAATCTATGTGAAACTATTTGCTCTTAACGACCTGTAGTTGCGGCAATGAAGAGAGTTTAGACTCGGCTCGTCTTCCTGGGAATCCGGAAAGCTTTGCATATATAAGGAGTCAGAATGCAGAGACCAGGATAGCGATGACGCAGACTTGGGAAGAGAAGGTGGAAATTGGGTGGACCAGGGGGGTAATTCAGAGTTGATCGCAGCAGCAAATATGTTACTCTCTCTGCACATGTTACATCTGCCCCACCTGCAGTGCAACATAGTTTTGCCCAACTGCTAACAAATTTGCTGCTGCGATCAACTCTGAATTATCCCCCAAGACACTTTTATCCTAGGCAGCGGTGCAAGTAAGCGGGTACGCTCGGGTACGGAGTACCCTTAAGAATTTGGCAGCGGGTACGCGGTACCACCTGCCACACACTTTGCCATTACCACAATTATAATGTGACACAAAGCAACAAGACCATGGTGCTTGGCAGCATGATGGCTCCTCCCACTTTGTCAGGATTACTGGGAGTGCGACAGTGGCTGTATTTTCCTGTTATAATGGAGGCATTGATTTGGACCGAGCGCTTGTGTATGCTATTGTGGTGTACTAAATTAAATAAAAATAAAATAAAAGATAAAAAATAAATAAAAAATAAAAAATAAAAAAAATAAAAATAAAAATAAAAACAAAAAACAATAAAACCAAAACAAAGGGAAGGGTAGGGGGAAGTGCAATGTTTACAGCTCCTCTTGTGTATTTTTTGGAGCTTATGGACACTTTGGATGAAAAGGCTCAGTCTGTTCGTTTGTAGTGGAAAAAAACTTTCCCTGACTTACCCTACTATCCACTGTGGATGTGGTTCTGGTGTTGCTCTGGCAGGGCAGGGGATAGCTTCTCCTGCCTGTGCTGTTCAAACACGCTCCACTCCTTCTGGCCACACTGTAGCCGCTGCGTCGTTCGCAAACCGGAAGTTCGGGTCTTTACTTCCGGTATTCGGGCGCTTGCGGCGGCGGGCTCCGTGTCCTGTGTTTAAGCTTCTTCTTGTACTCCAACGCGTTTCGAATCCGCAGCAGGATTCTTTTTCAAGGAGATGATAAAATTGTTTGTGAAAAATGTCCGTTTTATATAGTATAACTTTATTGGTAAAACCGGATATGCCCGTGACCGGAAGTGAGTTATCCTGGCGGCATCCTCATGGTAAAAGCTTCCATAGGGAAGTGAGTGAATATTTCTCTAAATAGCTAGTAAATGGATCTTTGCACTTCATAGAAGGGGAAGGGGAAAAGGGTAAGATTAAAAATTAATATAAGGTAAAAATAAAATCAAATTAAATAAAATAAAAATAAGGTAATATATCATAACTGAAAAATAAAAAATAAAAATAAAAATAAAAATAAAGATAAAGAAAATAAAAAATAAAAAATAAAAAATAAAAATAAAAATAAAATAAAAATGGAAATAAAAATAAATAAAAATAAAAATAAAAATAAAAATAAATGTAGGATTAAAATAAAAATGGTGGCATTTGTGTTTACAGGAAGACATTTAGTTCTATGTCAATATTCAGACCGTGTGGTTCTAGACTCTTCATTTTATATATCCATTCGGTCTCTTTTTTCTTCAGTGATTTGACAATGTCCTCTCCTCTCCAGTGGGCTTCAATCTTTTGAATTCCAGTAAATTTCAGCCCAGTGGGGTCCTGGTTGTGTTTTGTTAGGAAATGTGCTGAGACGCTGTGTGTTTTCAAGCCTCTCTTTATGTTGTACACATGTTCTGCTATCCTTACTTTGAGTTTGCGTTTTGTTTGTCCTACGTATTGTTTTCCACATGTACATTCCAGGATATACACGACTCCCTCTGTGTGGCAGGTTACATGATTGGGAATTTCAAATTCTTCTTTTGTTATATTTGACTTAAAGGCGGTTATAGGTTTAGTAGACGTCTTCTGGTTTCTGCAGCCAATGCAGGTCATGCACTGGTGAAATCCTTTTGTTTTCATTTGATTTTGTACTTGTTGGATTGGTAAAAAGCTATGAGTCAGTTGTTGTTTTAAGTTATTTGCTTTTCTGTAGATTATTTTTGGTTTTCTGGGGATAGATGCTTTTAGGTCTTCATCAAGAGAGAGGATATGCCAGTGTTTTTCAAGTATTTTTTCAACATCTTTATGATTGCTGGTGAATTGTGTTATAAAGGTGACCGGTAGTTCCTTTTTGTCTTTTTGTTTAAAAGTCAATAGGTCTTTTCTGTCCATGTTTTTCACTTTTTCTAAGTGTTGTGTTAAATGGCTTTCTTTGTATCCCTTTTGAAGGAATTTATTTTTCATTTCATGTGCTTGATGTTCGAATACTGTCTGATCTGTGCAATTTCTTTTTAGTCGACGAAATTGTCCGCCTGGGATATTGTTTATCCATTGTTTGTGATGGTTGCTGTTATGTGAAAGCATATTGTTGCCGTTTACTTTTTTGAAATGAGTTCTTGTTAGGATGTGGTTTTTTTCTATGTAAATTTCCAAATCGAGGAAAATTACCATTTCTTCACTATGTGTGGTGGTGAATTCAAGATTCATACTGTTACTGTTGATGTGTTCCTTGAATTGTGATAGGTCTTCTTGAGTTCCTTTCCAAATGAAGAACACATCATCTATGTATCGGTGCCAGCTTATGATGTTTGACAGAAAAGGGTTGTTATTCCAGATGTTAAGGTCCTCCCAGTATGCGACAAATAAATTTGCATAACTGGGTGCGAATGATGTTCCCATCGCTGTCCCGCACTGTTGTAGGAAGAAATCACCTTCATACCAAAAATAGTTATTGTAGAGAATGAATTCGATGCTGTCCATGATGAAATTGATTTGGGAATTGGTGATTGTCGTCTGAGAGCAAAGAAAGTGTCGAGTTGCCTCACATCCTGCATGATGATTGATTGCAGTATACAGGGATTTGATGTCACTTGTGCATAATTTGTACCCTTCTTGCCATTCTGTATTATTAATTACTTGCAGTATATTTGTGGTGTCTTTAAGAAAACTTCTTTGCTTTCCCACAATGTCCTGAAGATAATGATCGATGTATTTTGATAAATTCGCAGAAACTGAGCAGATTCCAGATACGATGGGTCTCCCCGGGGGATTGTCCAGATTTTTATGGATTTTTGGGAGGTAGTAGAAGGTTGGGATTTTTGGATCTTTTATACAGATGTAGTCGTATTCTTTCTTGTTGATAATTCCCAATTCTAATCCTTCTAGCATTTGCTCTCTTAGTTTTGCTGTAATTTCCTGTGTTGGGTCTTTTATCAATTTTTTGTATGTTGCTTGGTCTGAAAGGAGTCTTTCTGCTTCTTGTTTGTAAGTGTCTAGGTCTAAGATCACCACACCCCCTCCTTTGTCCGCTGGTTTTATTACCACTGTTTTATCTTCCTTTAAGTTTTTTAATGCGTTTCTTTCGTCTTTTGTGAAATTGAAACCCTGCTTTGGTTTGGTTGTTAGGTTTTCTATTTCCTTTTCCACGAGATTCTGAAAAGTAGTGATGTGAGGACCTTTTATATGAGTTGGAAAAAATGTTGATGTTGGTTTTAGATCTGTGTGTAAAAATTCGTGATCCATTATTGGTATTCTCTCTTTTGGTCGTTCCTGATTTTGTGAAAAGAATTTTTTGATACATAATTTTCTTACGAACTTGTGTGTATCGATGAACAGGTTAAATTTATTGGTGCCTGAATGTGGGGCAAATTTCAAGCCTTTTCGTAGAACATTTTCCTCGTAGGCTGATAATGATCTTTTACTCAGATTGAATATTGTCTCTGATGTTGATGTTATATCTGTCACTGCTTTCTTTGTGGTCTTTTGTCTTTTTCCTCCTCTTGTACCTCTTTTTCTAAAGTGGTGTTCCTCCTCTTTTTGGTTGCTGATAGCACGTAATCGGGTGGTTTCTCTGGTCCCCAAACGGTGTCTAAAAAATCCTGGTCATCATCATCTTCTTCTTCACTTATTTGGTCATCTTCCAGATATCTTTTTTTCGTGTTCCTCCCCTTTTGATCTTCTTTTTGCTCTATTTTCTTCATTAGGTCATTTAAATCGTTAGCTTCTTCTTTTCTTGCTTGTTCTACCCCATTTCGGTATGACTGTTTAATTAATGTATAAGGATTGTTTGGACGATGATTGACAGTTTGTTGTTTCTCCCGTGTTGAACTCGTCCCTGGTTTAGGATGAGATGTTTTTTTCGGAGTGTATGATCTCTGTGGTTTGGTTCTGGATGCCTGTTGATCCCTCTGTGGTTGTCTTCTTTGTTCCCAGTTCTTAATAGGCTGTTTATAGGCTTGTCTTCTAGTGTTTTGTTGATACTGGTAGTGCTTTTTTTCCTCCTGATCTCTCTTATACTTTTTTTGTTTTTGTATTATGATGGTATCTTCCAGTTTCTCCATTTTTTGGTGAGTCAAATTCATCAGGGTTTTATAATCTTCCATTGTATGGAGGGGTTCAAATTTCTTTTCTATTTCAATAATTGCATCTGTGATGTTTTTTAAAGATATTTTTCTTTCTTCTATGATTACATTAATTAGTTGCTTCGAACAGTTATCAAGAATAATGTTCCATTTATTGTGGAAGTTTGGGTCCGCTGGGTCAAACGTGCATTGTTTTTGCATCCGTAGACCTTTGGGGATCATTTCTTGTTCCAAATATTTTGTTAGTGTTGTTAATTCCCACCATTGTTTGATTTCTTTTATATAAAGTTTTTCTAATTTTAGAAATTGGCTGCAGAAACGCTCATCTTCTACCTTTATTTCTGCTATTGGCAAGATATTAGTTATAGAGAAGATGTCGTCCAAGTTTTGACGTTTCTGATTGTATGTTTTGTATGCCATGTGTAGCTGCAGCTGCTATTTGGAAGATAGGCAAAAATGGATAAATATAGTTTGCTGCGCTTGTGAAATAAAGCTGCTCAGGTTATTGTTTGACGTATATGGAGATTGATTTGGACCGAGCGCTTGTGTATGCTATTGTGGTGTACTAAATTAAATAAAAATAAAATAAAAGATAAAAAATAAATAAAAAATAAAAAATAAAAAAAATAAAAATAAAAATAAAAACAAAAAACAATAAAACCAAAACAAAGGGAAGGGTAGGGGGAAGTGCAATGTTTACAGCTCCTCTTGTGTATTTTTTGGAGCTGCAGAAACCAGAAGACGTCTACTAAACCTATAACCGCCTTTAAGTCAAATATAACAAAAGAAGAATTTGAAATTCCCAATCATGTAACCTGCCACACAGAGGGAGTCGTGTATATCCTGGAATGTACATGTGGAAAACAATACGTAGGACAAACAAAACGCAAACTCAAAGTAAGGATAGCAGAACATGTGTACAACATAAAGAGAGGCTTGAAAACACACAGCGTCTCAGCACATTTCCTAACAAAACACAACCAGGACCCCACTGGGCTGAAATTTACTGGAATTCAAAAGATTGAAGCCCACTGGAGAGGAGAGGACATTGTCAAATCACTGAAGAAAAAAGAGACCGAATGGATATATAAAATGAAGAGTCTAGAACCACACGGTCTGAATATTGACATAGAACTAAATGTCTTCCTGTAAACACAAATGCCACCATTTTTATTTTAATCCTACATTTATTTTTATTTTTATTTTTATTTATTTTTATTTCCATTTTTATTTTATTTTTATTTTTATTTTTTATTTTTTATTTTTTATTTTCTTTATCTTTATTTTTATTTTTATTTTTATTTTTTATTTTTCAGTTATGATATATTACCTTATTTTTATTTTATTTAATTTGATTTTATTTTTACCTTATATTAATTTTTAATCTTACCCTTTTCCCCTTCCCCTTCTATGAAGTGCAAAGATCCATTTACTAGCTATTTAGAGAAATATTCACTCACTTCCCTATGGAAGCTTTTACCATGAGGATGCCGCCAGGATAAGTCACTTCCGGTCACGGGCATATGCGGTTTTACCAATAAAGTTATACTATATAAAACGGACATTTTTCACAAACAATTTTATCATCTCCTTGAAAAAGAATCCTGCTGCGGATTCGAAACGCGTTGGAGTACAAGAAGAAGCTTAAACACAGGACACGGAGCCCGCCGCCGCAAGCGCCCGAATACCGGAAGTAAAGACCCGAACTTCCGGTTTGCGAACGACGCAGCGGCTACAGTGTGGCCAGAAGGAGTGGAGCGTGTTTGAACAGCACAGGCAGGAGAAGCTATCCCCTGCCCTGCCAGAGCAACACCAGAACCACATCCACAGTGGATAGTAGGGTAAGTCAGGGAAAGTTTTTTTCCACTACAAACGAACAGACTGAGCCTTTTCATCCAAAGTGTCCATAAGCTCCAAAAAATACACAAGAGGAGCTGTAAACATTGCACTTCCCCCTACCCTTCCCTTTGTTTTGGTTTTATTGTTTTTTGTTTTTATTTTTATTTTTATTTTTTTTATTTTTTATTTTTTATTTATTTTTTATCTTTTATTTTATTTTTATTTAATTTAGTACACCACAATAGCATACACAAGCGCTCGGTCCAAATCAATCTCCATATACGTCAAACAATAACCTGAGCAGCTTTATTTCACAAGCGCAGCAAACTATATTTATCCATAATGGAGGCATTACCAGAGCCGGCCAAAGGCATAGGCAAACTAGGAAATTGCCTAGGGCATTTGATATACCTAGGGGCATCAGCAGCTTCTGCTGATTAAAATGATATGCGGCATGCCTATATTCTGTGTGTAGCATTTCATATGCAGATACAGCCACAGTCTCACACAGTATATAGATAATTGGAGAGAGACTGCGCTTACTGGGATGGGGGGTTAGTGCTGCTGGGCCTAGAGGTGTCCTACCTCCGTACTAATGTTAAGCAATGGTGAGGTCAGCGCACTTGTGGGAGAGAAGGAATGTGAGAGGGTGAAGATGGAAAGGGATGGAGAAAGAAGGGATGAAAGAAAATGGGAAGAAAGTGATGTGACAATTTGATGTATGATAGTGTTCACAAATGACCATATGTCGTAATATAATGATGTTTATTAGGGTGGTATGTTCCCACTGTCAGGTGTGTCATGCAGACCACCCTTTTCAGTGTACCCTCCTGAATGGTACACTTCTGCTCAAAACTTCTAGAATTAATAATAAGAGTGGTGGGTAAAAGTATGTGCCTCTCCGTAAATCTGGCACAATGTCTGTGTCAGTGTTATGTCCTTAGGAGTCCTAATGTTCAGAGGTCCCTTGCGGGATGAATGTCAGGTATGCCAAAGGGTGCACCTTTACCATAGGTATGGTATCACCTATGTGGTTCTGAAACTAGGTAAGTATCAGTCGTGGTGGGGTGTGTGACAGTTTGCGGCGTCCCGCCTGTCAGACCTTCCTGTGTGCACCAAATGAGGAATCGGGGGTACGGGCTTGGTTCTTACACTTACCGCCGGGGGTGTGTTCCGCGCGCCTGTGCCGGCTCAGCTTCCGTTCCCGAGTCCTCCGGTGTCCTTTGATGTCCAGGCCGTCTCGTCTCGGTCCCCGTGGTCGGTCAGCGGCCGCCGCTTTCCTCCTTCCTCCGCCGGGTCCCGTCTGTGACTTCCTGCTTTGCCGCTCACGTGATGTGTCACGTGAGCGGGAGTGTTCATTTAGCCCCTGTTGCTCAGGGATACCTCTCTCCAGCCGGGGAGAGGTGTCTGTAGAATGCAGTGTGTAGTAAGACAAGTCCTCCAACGCGTTTCAGCAATCTGCCTTTTTCTAGGGCATTTAGTATTCTTAGGGGCACCAGCAGCTTCTTCTGATTAAAATGATATGTGGCATGCCTATATTCTGTGTGTAACTGAGGCTGTATCTGCATACGAAATGCTACGTTGCAGTGTACTCCTGGAAATCACTGTTATATAGCATTTCGTATGCAGATACAGCCGCAGTCGCACACAGTATATAGGCATGCCGCATATCATTTTAATCAGCAGAAGCTGCTTGTGCATCCTAGCCACATAGCAATGCAAATAAGATGCAATTTCTTAAAAAAGGTGCCCGCTGTTAGCATTGAGGCAAAATTTATGAGGACACATCTGTATACAAGCAGAGGCAGAGGTCACAGTGTTAGTGGCAGTGTGAGTGCTGTGTGCATGTGAGTGGGTTGGATGTGCACAGTGGCGCACGCAGGGGGGGTTTCTGGGTGTCCCCCCCCCCCCCCCCCGGCTGATGGATCAGATTCTTTTTTCCAGAGACGGAGGCAGCTGTGTGTCCGTCTCAGAATAAACCGCGATCGCATCCACAATCGCGGCAGAAGGGCTTGGACTGGCAGAACATAATGTCATGGACGGGAGAGCTGGGGAGTTGCTGCGCGTGCTCATCCCACAGCTGCTCCTTTGTCCTCACAATCTGAAATGCAGGGGCCACCAGGTAATTATGTGTGTGTGTGTGTGTGTGTGTGTGTGTGTGTGTATGTACAGTATGTGTGTGTGGTATGCTGTGTATGAGTTTGCAATGTGTATTATGTGAGTGGTGTATTATGGATGTGTGTGCAATGTGTGTGTGGTGTGCTGTGTGTGTGTGTGTGTCTGTATGTATGTATGTATGTATGTACAGTATGTGTGTGGTATGCTATGTATGAGTTTGCAATGTGTATTATGTGTGTGGTGTACTATGTGTAGTATGATATGTGTGTGTGTGTGTGTGTGTGTGTGTGTGTGTGTGTGTGTGTGTGGTGTATTGTGTGTGTGTGCAATTTGTGCTAAGTATGTGCGTGTGTGTGTGGTGTCCTATGGATATAGTATGTATGTGTGTATAATATGTGTCTGGTGTGTTATGTATACTCATGTGTATGTATGCGTGCAATGTGTGTGTGTGCGTGCAATGTGTGTGTGGTGTGCCATATAATGTATATGTGTGTGCTATGTATGTGTATGTTAGCAATGTGTGTGGTGAGCTACAGTATGTATGTGTGATGTGCTATGTGCACAGTATGTGTGTGTCGGTGCAGTGTGCTACAGTATGCAATGTGAATGTGTGTGTGTGTGTGTGTGTGTGTGTGTGGTGTGCTATGTATATGTGTGCAATACGGAAACCCCCCTCAGTAAATCCTGCATTTGCCCCTGGTGCAGTAGTGTTCGGAATATGTGTAAGGAGCATTATGTGTGTCATGTAAAAATGCATTAATAATGTGCAACATATGTGTAAGGGGCACTGTGTGTCATTATGTGTACAGTATAAGGGCATTTATAATGTGCGGCATATGTGTAACAGGGTACTACTGTATGTGTGTCATTATGTATATAGGGGCACTAATAATGTGCAGCAAATGTGTAGGGGGCACTATGTGTGTCATTATGTGTATAAGGGCATTAATAATGTGCGGCATATGTGTAAGGGACATTATGTGTAAAAGAGCATTAATAAAGGTTGTCATAATGTGTAAGGCGCATTATGTTTACAAGGAAAGTAATAAGGTGTCTCATATGTGTAAGGGGCATTACTGTGTGGAATTAGGTGTATAGATGCATTACTCATGTGTGGCATTATGTGTATAAGGTGCTCTACTATGGCGTTGCATATAGAAAGGGCACTACTGTGTCGTCTAATGTGAATAAAGAGCAATAGAGTGTGGTGTAATGTAAATAAGGAGCAATTCAGTGTGATGTAATGTGAATAAGGGGCTCTACTGTGAAGAGTAACGTTTATAAGGTAAAGTGATACTACTGTGGGATGTAATATGAATTATGGACACTATCGCATGATTAAATGTGAATAAAGTTGCAGTACTGTGTGGCGTAATTGGAATTGGGGTTACTATTGTGTGGCCATGCCCCTTGCCAGCAAAAACACACCCCTTTTTGGGCTGTGCGCCAAATGTGCGAACTGTTCCTATTTAAAATATAGGAGGTACAAACACCAAAATAAGGACAGCTATAGGTGAGGGGTGATGGTGCTGGGAAAGAGGTGCAAGGTCAGAGGCGGAACCAGCGGTGGTACTAGGGGGCACCAGCCAAAATCTTGCCTAGGGCATCATATTGGTTAGGGCCGGCTCTGGGCATTACTATATATTTCTATTATACTGAAGGTATCACTATGTATTTCTATTGTACTGGAGGTATTACTATATATTTCTATTATACTGGAGGTATTACTATATTTCTCTGACGTCCTAGTGGATGCTGGGTACTCCGTAAGGACCATGGGGAATAGACGGGCTCCGCAGGAGACTGGGCACTCTAAAAGAAAGATTAGGTACTATCTGGTGTGCACTGGCTCCTCCCTCTATGCCCCTCCTCCAGACCTCAGTTAGAATCTGTGCCCGGCCAGAGCTGGATGCACACTAGGGGCTCTCCTGAGCTTCTAGTAAAGAAAGTATTTGTTAGGTGTTTTATTTTCAGTGAGATCTGCTGGCAACAGACTCACTGCTACGAGGGACTGAGGGGAGAGAAGCGAACCTACCTGCTTGCAGCTAGCTTGGGCTTCTAAGGCTACTGGACACCATTAGCTCCAGAGGGATCGAACACTGGGGCCGTCCACGATCGTCCGGTCCCAGAGCCGCGCCGACGTCCCCCTTGCAGAGCCAGAAGCAAGAAGAACATCCTGAAAATCGGCGGCTGAAGACTTCGGTCTTCATTAAGGTAGCGCACAGCACTGCAGCTGTGCGCCATTGCTCCCACTGCACACCACACCACACACTCCGGTCACTGATGGGTGCAGGGCGCTGGGGGGGGGGGGGGGGGGTTAGCCCTGGGCTGCAATTAGAGTACCTTCTATGGCAAAAAGCACATAATATAGTCCAATAAACTATATATGTGCAAAATCCCCCACCATAATATATATATAAGAGCGGGAGAGGTCCGCCGAGAAGGGGGCGGGGCTATCTCCCTCAGCACACTGGCGCCATTTCCTCTTCACAGCTCCGCTGGAAGACAGCTCCCCAGGCTCTCCCCTGCAGTTTCCAGGCTCAAAGGGTAAAAAAGAGAGGGGGGCACTAAATTTAGGCGCAAATTGTATATGTAAAGCAGTTATAGGGAAAAATCACTTTGTGTTAGTGTACATCCCTGATTATATAGCGCTGTGGTGTGTGCTGGCATACTCTCTCTCTGTCTCCCCAAAGGACTTTGTGGGGTCCTGTCCTCAGTCAGAGCATTCCCTGTGTGTGTGCGGTGTGTCGGTACGGCTGTGTCGACATGTTTGATGAGGACGCTTACGTGGAGGCGGAGCAGGTGCCGATAAGTGTGATGTCGCCCCCTGGGGGGCCGACACCTGAGTGGATGGATATGTGGAAGGTATTAACCGACAGTGTCAACTCCTTACATAAAAGGTTCGATGACGCAGCTTTGGGACAGCCGGCATCTCAGCCCGCGCCTGCCCAGGCATCTCAGAGGCTCAAAAACGCCGGTACCTCAGATGGCTGACACAGATGTCGACATGGAGTCTGACTCCAGTGTCGACGAGGATGAGACAAATATACAATCCACTAGGGCCATCCGATGTATGATTACGGCAATGAAAAATGTGTTGCACATTTCTGACATTAACCCGGTTACCACAAAAAAGGGTATTATGTTTGGGGAGCAAAAGCAGCCAGTGACTTTTCCCCCATCTGATGAGTTAAACGAATTGTGTGAAGAAGCGTGGGGTTCCCCAGATAAGAAACTAGTAATTTCTAAGCGGTTACTAATGGCGTACCCTTTCCCGCCAACGGATAGGTTACGCTGGGAGACATCCCCTAAGGTGGACAAAGCGCTCACACGCTTATCAAAAAAGGTGGCACTGCCGTCTCAGGATACGGCCGCCTTAAAGGAGCCTGCAGATAGAAAGCAGGAGGCTATCCTGAAGTCTGTGTATACACACTCAGGTACTATACTGAGACCTGCTATTGCTTCAGCATGGGTGTGTAGTGCTGCAGTAGCATGGTCTGATTCCCTGTCAGATAACATTGATTCCCTTGACAGGGATACTATTTTTCTAACTATAGAGCATATTAAAGACGTAGTCTTATATATGAGAGATGCACAGAGGGACATTTGCCGGCTGGCATCTAGAATTAATGCAATGTCCATTTCTGCCAGGAGAGTATTATGGACTCGGCAGTGGACAGGTGATGCTGATTCTAAAAGGACCATGGAAGTTTTGCCTTATAAGGGTGAGGAATTGTTTGGGGACGGTCTCTCGGACCTCGTGTCCACAGCAACAGCTGGGAAGTCGACTTTTTTACCTCAGGTCCCCTCACAGCCTAAGAAAGCACCGTATTATCAAGTACAGTCCTTTCGGCCTCAGAAAGGCAAGCGGGTCACAAGCGTGTCCTTTCTGCCCAGAGGCAGGGGTAGAGGGAAAAAGCTGCACCAGACAGCCAGTTCCCAGGAACAAATATCCTCCCCTGCTTCCACTAAGTCCACCGCATGACGCTGGGGCTCCACAGGTGGAGCCAGGTGCGGTGGGGGCCCGTCTCTGGAACTTCAGCGACCAGTGGGTTCGCTCACAGGTGGATCTCTGGGTTCTACAGGTATCTCAGGGATACAAGCTGGAGTTCGAGACGTCTCCCCCTCGCCGTTACCTCAAATCAGCCTTGCCTGCTACTCCCAAGGAAAGGGAGGTAGTACTGGCGGCAATTCACAAGCTGTACCTCCAGCAGGTGATAATCAAAGGTCCTCTCCTTCAACAGGGACGAGGTTACTATTCCACAATGTTTGTGGTACCGAAACCAGATGGTTCGGTGAGACCCATTCTAAATTTGAAATCTTTGAACACTTATATAAAGAAGTTCAAGTTCAAAATAGAATCGCTTAGGGCGGTTATTGCAAGCCTAGAAGAGGGGGATATAATGGTGTCACTGGACATCATGGATGCTTACCTACATGTCCCCATTTACCCACCTCACCAGGAGTACCTCAAGGTTGTGGTACAGAACTGCCATTACCAATTCCAGACGTTGCCGTTTGGTCTGTCCACGGCACCGAGGGTGTGTTCCAAGGTAATGGCCAAAATGATGATACTCCTTCGAAAGAAGGGAGTTATAATTATCCCGTACTTGGACGATCTCCTTATAAAGGCGAGGTCCAAGGAGCAGTCGTTGATCGGAGTAGCACTATCTCAGGAAGTGCTACAACAGCACGGCTGGATTCTGAATATCCCAAAGTCGCAGCTGGTTCCTACGACGCGTCTGCTGATATTGGGCATGTTTCTGGACACAGAACAGTAGAAGGTGTTTCTCCCGGAGGAGAAGGCCAAGGAGTTGTCATCTCTGGTCAGAGACCTCCTGCAACCAAAACAGGTGTCGGTGCATCATTGCATGCGAATCCTGGAAAAGATGGTAGCTTCTTTCGAAGCAATTCCCTTCGGCAGGTTCCATGCAAGGAACTTTCAGTGGGACCTGTTAGACAAGTGAGGATCGCATCTTCAGATGCATCGGCGGATAACCCTGTCCCCGAGGGCCAGGGTGTCTCTGCTGTGGTGGCTGCAGAGTGCTCATCTTCTCGAGGGCCGCAGATTCGGCATTCAGGACTGGGTCCTGGTGACCACGGATGCAAGTCTCCGAAGTTGGGGAGCAGTCACTCAGGGAAGAAACTTCCAAGGACAATGGTCGAGTCAGGAGACTTCCCTACACATAAATATTCTGGACCTAAGGGCCATTTACAAGGCCCTAAGGCAAGCAGAACCCCTGCTTCAAAACCAGCCGGTGCTGATTCAGTCAGACAACATCACGGCTGTCGCCCATGTAAACCGACAAGGCGGCACAAGAAGCAGGATGGCGTTGGCAGAAGCCACAAGGATTCTCCGATGGGCGGAGTATCACGTGCTAACACTGTCAGCAGTGTTCATTCCGGGTGTGGAAAACTAGGAAGCAGACTTCCTCAGCAGGCACGACCTCCACCCGGGAGAGTGGGGACTTCATCCAGAAGTCTTCACGCAGATTGTGAACCGTTGGGAACGGCCACAGGTGGACATGATGGCGTCCCGCCTCAACAAAAAGCTAAAAAAGTATTGCGCCAGGTCAAGAGACCCTCAGGCGATAGCTGTGGACGCACTAGTGACACCGTGGGTGTACCAGTCGGTTTATGTGTTCCCTCCTCTTCCTCTCATACCCAAGGTACTGAGGATAGTAAGTAAGAGAGGAGTAAGAACTATACTCGTAGTTCCGGATTGGCCAAGAAGAACTTGGTACCCAGAACTACAAGAAATGATCTCGGAGGACCCATGGCCTCTGTCTCTCAGACAGGACCTGTTACTGCAGGGGCCCTGTCTGTTCCAAGACTTACCGCGGCTGCGTATGAAGGCTTGGCGGTTGAACGCCGGATCCTAACGGAAAAGGGCGTTCCAGATGAAGTGATTCCTACGCTGTTAAAGGCTAGGAAAGATGCTGCCTGAAGTTCAGACGTTGTTAAGGAAGTGCTGCATATTCAGCCCCCTTTTGTGCCTCCAGTGGCACCTTGGGATCTCAACGTAGTGTTGGATTTCCTAAAATCACATTGTTTTGAGCCACTTCAGAACGTGGAGTTGAAGTATCTCACGTGGAAAGTGGTCATATATATATATATATCTATTTGGCCTTGGCTTCGGCTAGGCGTGTGTCAGAATTGGCGGCTTTGTCTTGTGAAAGCCCTTATCTGATCTTCCATAGGGACAGGGCAGAATTGTGGATTCGTCCCCAACTTCTCCCTAAGGTGGTATCAGCGTTCCATTGAACCAACCTATTGTGGTGCCTGCGGCTACTCGGGACTTGGAGGCCTCCAAGTTGCTGGATGTAGTTCGGGCCCTGAAAATCTATGTTTCCAGGACGGCTAGAGTCAGAAATACTGACTCGCTGTTTATCCTGCATGCACCCAACAAGCTGGGTGCTCCTGCTTCTAAGCAGACTATTGCTCGCTGGATCTGTAGCACGATTCACCTTGCACATTCTGCGGCTGGACTGCCGCATCCTAAATCAGTAAAAGCCCATTCCACGAGGAAAGGGGCTCTTCTTGGGCGGCTGCCCAAGGGGTCTCGGCATTACAACTTTGCCGAGCTGCTACCTGGTCGGGGTCAAACACGTTTTCAAAATTCTACAAGTTTGATACCCTGGCTGAGGAGGACCTTGAGTTTGCTCATGCGGTGCTGCAGAGTCATCCGCACTCTCCCGCCCGTTTGGGAGCTTTGGTATAATCCGCATGGTCCTTACGGAGTACCCAGCATCCACTAGGACGTCAGAGAAAATAAGAATTTACTCACCGGTAATTCTATTTCTCGTAGTCCGTAGTGGATGCTGGGAGCCCGTCCCAAGTGCGGATTTTCTGCAAAACTTGTATATAGTTATTGCTTAACTAAAGGGTTATTGTTATGAGCCATCTGTTCAGTGAGGCTCAGTTGTTATTCATACTGTTAAGTTAACTGGGTATAGTTATCACGAGTTGTACGGTGTGATTGGTGTGGCTTGTATGAGTCTTACCCGGGATTATAAATCCTTTCCTTGTAGTGTCAGCTCTTCCGGGCACAGTTTCCCTAACTGAGGTCTGGAGGAGGGGCATAGAGGGAGGAGCCAGTGCACACCAGATAGTACCTAATCTTTCTTTTAGAGTGCCCAGTCTCCTGCGGAGCCCGTCTATTCCCCATGGTCCTTACGGAGTACCGAGCATCCACTACGGACTACGAGAAATAGAATTACCGGTGAGTAAATTCTTATTATTTCTATTATACTGGAGGTATCACTATATATTTATATTATACTGGAGGTATCACTATATATTTATATTATACTGGAGGTATCACTATGTATTTCTATTATACTGGAGGCATTACTATATATTTCTATTATACTGGGGGCATTACTATATATTTCTATTATACTGGAGGTATCACTATATAATTCTATTATACTGGAGGCATTACTATATATTTCTATTATACTGGAGGTAGTACTATATATTTCTATAATACTGGAGGTATCACTATATATTTATATTATACTGGAGGTATCACTATATATTTCTACTATACTGGAGGCATTACTATATATTTCTACTATACTGGGGGCATTACTATATATTTCTATTATACTGGAGGCATTACTATATATTTCTATTATACTGGGGGCATTACTATATATTTCTATTATACTGGAGGTATCACTATATATTTCTATTATACTGGAGGCATTACTATATATTTCTTATACTGGAGGTAGTACTATATATTTCTATTATACTGGAGGTATCACTATATATTTCTATTATACTGGAGGCATTACTATATATTTCTATTATACTGGAGGCATTGCTATATATTTCTATTATACTGGAGGCATTACTATATATTTCTATTATACTGGGGGCATTACTATATATTTCTATTATACTGGAGGCATTACTATATATTTCTATTATACTGGAGGTATCAATATATATTTCTATTATACTGGGGGCATCACTATATATTTCTATTATACTGGAGGTATCACTATATATTTCTATTATACTGGAGGCATTGCTATATATTTCTATTATACTGGAGGCATTACTATATATTTCTATTATACTGGAGGTATCACTATATATTTCTATTATACTGGAGGTATCACTATGTATTACTATTATACTGGAGGCATTACTATATATTTCTATTATACTGGAGGCATTACTATATATTTCTATTATACTGGAGGCATTACTATATATTTATATTATACTGGAGGTATTACTATATATTTCTATTATACTGGAGGCATTACTATATATTTCTATTATACTGGGGGCATTACTATATATTTCTATTATACTGGAGGCATTACTATATATTTCTATTATACTGGGGGCATTACTATATATTTATATTATACTGGAGGTATTACTATATATTTCTATTATACTGGAGGCATTACTATATATTTCTATTATACTGGGGGCATTACTATATATTTCTATTATACTGGAGGCATTACTATATATTTCTATTATACTGGAGGTATCAATATATATTTCTATTATACTGGGGGCATTACTATATATTTCTATTATACTGGAGGTATTACTATATATTTCTATTATACTGGAGGCATTACTATATATTTCTATTATACTGGAGGTATCACTATATATTTCTATTATACTGGAGGCATTACTTTATATTTCTATTATACTGGAGGCATTACTATATATTTCTATTATACTGGGGGCATTACTATATATTTCTATTATACTGGAGGCATTACTATATATTTCTATTATACTGGAGGTATCAATATATATTTCTATTATACTGGGGGCATTACTATATATTTCTATTATACTGGAGGCATTACTATATATTTCTATTATACTGGAGGCATTACTATATATTTCTATTATACTGGGGGCATTACTATATATTTCTATTATACTGGAGGCATTACTATATATTTCTATTATACTGGAGGTATCAATATATATTTCTATTATACTGGGGGCATTACTATATATTTCTATTATACTGGAGGTATTACTATATATTTCTATTATACTGGAGGCATTACTATATATTTCTATTATACTGGAGGTATCACTATATATTTCTATTATACTGGAGGCATTACTTTATATTTCTATTATACTGGAGGCATTACTATATATTTCTATTATACTGGGGGCATTACTATATATTTCTATTATACTGGAGGCATTACTATATATTTCTATTATACTGGAGGTATCAATATATATTTCTATTATACTGGGGGCATTACTATATATTTCTATTATACTGGAGGCATTACTATATATTTCTATTATACTGGAGGCATTACTATATATTTCTATTGTACTGGAGGTATCACTATATATTTCTATTATACTGGAGGTATCACTATATATTTCTATTATACTGGAGGTATTACTATATATTTCTATTATACTGGAGGTATCACTATGTATTTCTATTATACTGGAGGCATTACTATATATTTCTATTATACTGGAGGTATTACTATATATTTCTATTATACTGGAGGTATCACTATATATTTCTATTATACTGGAGGCATTACTATATATTTGTATTATACTGGAGGCATTACTATATATTTCTATTATACTGGAGGCATTACTATATATTTCTATTATACTGGAGGTATCAATATATATTTCTATTATACTGGGGGCATTACTATATATTTCTATTATACTGGAGGTATTACTATATATTTCTATTATACTGGAGGTATTAATATATATTTCTATTATACTGGAGATATCACTATATATTTCTATTATACTGGACGTATCACTATATATTACTATTATACTGGAGGTATCACTATATATTACTATTATACTGGAGGTATCACTATATATTTCTATTATACTGGGGGCATTACTATATATTTCTATTATACTGGAGGTATCACTATATATTTCTATTATACTGGAGGTATCACTATATATTTCTATTATACTGGAGGCATTACTATATATTTCTATTATACTGTAGGTATCACTATATATTTCTATTATACTGGAGGTATCACTATATATTTCTATTATACTGGAGGTATCACTATATATTTCTATTATACTGGAGGTATCACTATATATTTCTATTATACTGGAGGCATTACTATATATTTCTATTATACTGGAGGCATCCCTATATATTTCTATTATACTGGAGGCATCACTATATATTTCTATTATACTGGAGGTATCACTATATATTTTTAGCCTTGCCTCCAGATAAAAAAAGAAAAAGGGTCTGTCTCGTGTGGCCACGCTAGTGTCATGTAGACACTCCCACTAGCAGCGTGTGGCCACGCCCCCTCACAACACGTGACCACGCCCATTTTCCGGCACTCAGTACCGCTAAGAAAATATTTCTACTTGCACCACTGATCCTAGGTAAAAGTTTGTATGTCTCTGTCAGCAATTGTGACATACGGAACATGTTTCTGCTACTTCTGGATACACAGGAAGAATATGGGATCTAGAGAACCACAAACTTTCAGCGCTAATCGGCTTTAAAAAAAATCTGTGCGGAAGATTTGTAGTTTGTTCAACTTGTGGGACTTTATACCACTTGTAGTACCTCGGACACGTCTCTCAGAGCTGTACGAATGAATAACTTATACGTTAAATTATTGAGATAAATATCGCTTTAGACAGCCGTCCAATAAAACCCTGAATTTTCCACCAAGGAATCGTACAGGGATGACAATCCCAATCTACGGAAGAGCAAGTAATTCAATTGCTCTGTATTCCTATAAGACAGATATGCATAAAATTGTTTCTTTCTTTATAGTCAGGCATTTATTTCAGTTTTATTTTCTTTCCATCCCGAACCATATTGAATCCATGACATGAATTTCAAGTTTTCATTTGCCGACATACTAAATGGCTGACTGGTGTTGTTAGATTTGATTAAGCAGATGTTGAGGACGTTCTCTTGCTTACTCGTTGCGCCATGATGGTTCAGATTGATGCTAATGAGCTCCGAAACGCTGTCTTTTCACGGAAAAAGGATTTTTTTATTGGCATTCAGGGATCTAAAGACCCCAAACAGTATAAAATATAAATCCCATTGGTAATCACAGTGAAAGCAGCAATTTTGTATCTGAATAGAATACAAAGTAGCCTCTCGTAACAAGAAATGTAATTCTGTTTAGAGCTGTAGAACCAAACAAGCCTTTGATCAGAAGTATTGATTGTCTTTTCAGGAAATCAGATTGTGTTTGCAAACCAAGGGCCTAATTCAGACCTGATCGCAGCAGCAAATTTGATAGCAAATGGGCAAAACCATGTGCACTGCAAGGGGGAGGGGGGGGGGGGGGGGGGGGGGGGGGGCAGATGTAACATGTGCAGAGAGAGTTAGATTTGGGTGGGTTGTTTTGTTTCTGTGCAGGGTAAATACTGGATGCTTTATTTGTACACTGCAATTTACATTTAAGTTTGAACACACCACACCCAAATCTAACTCTCTCTGCACATGTTATATCTGCCTCCCCCCTCCTCCCTGCAGTGCACATGGTTTTGCCCATTTTCTATCCAATTTGCTGCTGCGATCAACTCTGAATTACTCCCCAAATTCCTTCGAAGTAATACACATGGAAATTTGCAAATAGAGATGAGCGGTAATTTCAAAGGGGTTCCAGGGAAAGCTCATCTCGTCTCGTCACGTGTTTGGTTGCACAATTTTGCTAATTTTTGGGCAGAATTTGGCTTTAAGGGTTCCAAATGGAATTCCCCCTAACAGTTTTATTCCACATAGTGGGGCAGATGTATTTATTAAGCCTGGAGAAGTGATAAAGCAGTGATAAATGCAAAGTGATAACGCACCAGCCAATCAGCTCCTAACTGACAATTTACATATTGGAGGTGATTGGCTGGTGCGATATCACCTTGCACTTATCACTGCTTTATCACTTCTCCCGGCTTAATATATCTCCCCCAGAGTTCTACATAGAGCACCACACACCAGAATGAATTGCCCATTGTCTACCTAGCTCCCACTTGCCAACTTCCCGGCTGCTCTCTGCGGGAGGGAGGAGCTAGGTCGCCTCGGTTCAGTGAGGGAGGGGGCGGTGCAGGGGCGATGACGTGTCACGGGGGGCGGGGTGGAGACCAGGGGTGGTGCAGGGTGTGGTGGCCATTACACGTCATTGTAGCCACGCCCCCATTATATAATGCTGAGATTACCAGCATTATGCAGCAAGGGGGGGGGGGGTCTACAATGATGCAATTGCATCATCTACCACCCGGACCGTTGTGGGGTCCAGCGGGGGGGAAAGGGAGGGCACAAATGTTGGGAGACTTTCCTAGCCTACTGGGGCACAGGGAGAGTCACAGTTTTCTGGAGCCACCCCATGTATCCGAGAGAGTAGGCATGTGTAACCTAGCTATATCTGGAGGAATATATATATATATATATATATATATATATATATATATATATATATATAGAGGAACATTTTGGCGAAATGCGACTGTACCAAGTGTGAACAATGTATTGGTGGACCGCCATACATCTGTAATATATAAATAAAAGGTATAGGGAAAAGAAGGCAACGTAACTTGGTCTACGGTTAGGACAAACTTTTAATTCACTAAAGGTTGTGTTTTCCTGTGTTTAGAATCAATATCTTTCTTCTTAATCCACAGTCCCATCTAATGAAAGTGAGATGTTTTATAGGTTTAGGCAATCAGTGCTGTTATTACAATGTGACGCTATAGAAACCCATACAGCTGGCGTTTGGTAACTAGTGTTTATCCCACTATTGGAATAATTACAGGATTATAGGATTATATAAACTAATTTACTTTTCAAGGGTTTTCGGTGGAGATGAGTAAAAGAGTTGACAATAGTTCAGATATATTCAAAAATTGCCTGTTTCACTGCTCTTCAGCCAACTTACCAAACAAAACTCAGAAAGTAAACTCGTGGAGAATTATACGTTAAGTAGAATGGATCAAAAATAATTTTAACATTTTGTTTGAACAATTCATTGAGAAAAATTACAACATGGAGGGGGAGATGCATCAAGCCTTGGAGAGAGATAAAGCGGAGAAATGATTAGCTTGTAACAGTCATTTATCTAGTCTTTGAAATAAAGCTATTTAGGAGGGTATTCAATTAGCCGTGATAATGCCGCGGCTGCAAACATTTTTTTTTTTTTTTTTACGATTCTTTTTTATTTTACCTCTGTTGTTTTTTTACCAGCATCCAATTACATCTCTCCGTTTACGGATAACTTGGTAACACTGGAGGACAGAGGTAAACAATTAAAAGATGTACTAGGCCTGTGTAAGGCTTTTGCTGTTATAGAGATACACTCAATCAATACACAGGCTTGATTGACATAATTCAAGGTGGTAAATATTCAACCTTTGCCTTAATAACATCTGCCCTTACTCTAGGTGCTCTTCTTTAGCGCAGAACTTCATATAAGTTTATTTCTCTCATTCCCAAAGCATAGCAAAATAAAAATGTCGCTTATCCACTGAACGGGCAAAGTGCTGCCCCACTATTTTTGCAGCCCTTAGGCACAAGTCTGCTTTGCCTAATGCTATATCTGGCGACGTCTTTATAGCTGCAAGGTTGGCTAGCAATACACGCTGGAACTTTTAGTTTAATAACAGCTGGTGAGAGTTGCAAACCACCGCTCCAGAGACATTTGCTTGCTAATCGCACAAAATCCAAATATTTGGATGGTCGCTGGACCTCTACGGGCAGGCTGGTACGCCACTTCTGTAAACCATCTGTAAGTTTCCCAACCCTCTTCTACATGATATCAAGCTTCCATCCCTCCTGCTTCTGCATTAGTAACAAAGCAGCGGCAGGTCCATGGGGGTAATTCAGAGTTGATCGCAGCAGCAAATTTGTTAGCAGTTGGGCAAAACCATGTGCACTGCAGGTGGGGCAGATATAACATGTGCAGAGAGAGTTAGATTTCGGTGGGTTATTTTGTTTCTGTGCAGGGTAAATACTGGCTGCTTTATTTTTACACTGCAATCTAGATTTCAGTTTGAACACATCCCACCCAAATCTAACTCTCTCTGCACATGTTACATCTGCCCCACCTGCACTGCACATGGTTTTTCCCAACTGCTAACAAATTTGCCGCTGCGATCAACTCTGAATTAGGCCCCATGTCTGCAAAATAAAGCAAGAACCTGAGGACTATCCCTCAAGTGAGTCACATTTCGGCTGAAAATGGAGAACATTTCTTAAAAATAATGAATTTCCTGTGCTTCATTATTCCAGCGGTTTCAAAGATAAATAAAGAAGCAGCGCAACAAGTGGCAGGTAAGTGAAAGCTTCATTTCCGTGATTGAGAAAACGCTGCTGGACGATTAATTAATATTACAGGTTTCATCTGTTCCACGAATCACTGGGAAATGTTCTACATGAAAGAACAACATGTCTCATTTTACACTGAGGATGAGTGATTTGTCATGCAAAACTGTCCATTAGTTGGAGACCATTACTAAAAACAGTCAAGGTTATAAATCATCCTTTGTATTAAATGAAGAAGTAGCACCTCTCTCAGTTTGGCTGCAGATACATAATCATGATGAATGAAAAACCCAGCGCAGGTGAATTTTAATAGGCGTCCAAATGCACTCCGGCTAATTAGATGATGGGATTCAGAACTTTTCGTGACACCAGAGATAAAGTTGGAGTTATGCTAACCTTCATTTCTGCAAAAATATATGACACGCTGTAAAACCGGTTATTTGCCGGAATGTTTCCTACCGACATTTAAAAACAATCAACTTTTTTATGGGAGAGATGTTAGTCCGTGATAACGAGTATGCAAATATCCATGTTTTTAATTACCTTTTTTTTTTTTACCTGCTTTATGTTTATCTTAAAAACAGGGATATGAGCAGACGTTCATGGTAGTGCACAAGCAGATAACGCTTAATCGCGTCAAGGTTATCTTAGCCGCTGCGTCTGACACAGTCTGCTGCTAATCTGGTTGAACTTTTCATCAGGCGGCCTGCTGGGGATACGTCTCGGAATTCTACGCAGTTGCAGACTCTATTATAAGAGTATTGAGAGCAGTGTACTGTTATGTGGTGGTGCGGGGTTATAGGGGGTCATTCCGAGTTGTTCGCTCGCTAGCAGTTTTTAGCAGCCGTGCAAACGCTATGCCGCCGCCCACTGGGAGTGTATTTTAGCTTAGCAGAAGTGCGAACGAAAAGGTTCGCAGAGCGGCTACAAAATATTTTTGTGCAGTTTCAGAGTAGCTCAAAACCTACTCAGCGCTTGCGATCACTTTAGACTGTTCAGTTCCTGTTTTGATGTCACAAACACGCCTTGCGTTCGCCCAGCCACGCCTGCATTTTCCTGGCACGCCTGCGTTTTTCCTGGCACGCCTGCGTTTTGTCGAACACTCCCTGAAAACGGTCAGCTGACACCCAGAAACGCCCTCTCCTGTCAATCACTCTGCGGCCAGCAGTGCGACTGAAAAGCTTCGCTAGACCTTGTGTGAAACTACATTGTTCGTTGTAATACAGGTTGAGTATCCCATATCCAAATATTCCGAAATACGGAATATTCCGAAATACGGAATATTCCGAAATACGGACTTTTTTGAGTGAGAGTGAGATAGTGAAACCGTTGTTTTTTGATGGCTCAATGTACACAAACTTTGTTTAATGCACAAAATTATACAAATATTGGCTAAAATGACCTTCAGGCTGTGTGTATAAGGTGTATATGAAACATAAATGCATTCTGTGCTTAGATTTAGGTCCCATCACCATGATATCTCATTATGGTATGCAATTATTCCAAAATACGGAAAAATCCCATATCCAAATTACCTCTGGTCCCAAGCATTTTGGATAAAAGAGACTCAAACTGTAGTACGACGCACGTGCGCCGCATACGCATGCGCAGAAGTGCCTTTTTTTGCCTGATCGCTGCGCAGTGAACAAAAGCAGCTAGCGAACAACTCGGAATGGACCCCATTGTCCGGATCATAATGACCAAATCTGTGGTTGTGTCCGCACAAACAGGACTGCCATGATGTAATTATAGGCTCAGCATTGCACTGGGGCCCCTACCCACCCATTCAAGTAATACATTTAAAAAAAAAAACCCATAACTTACCCCTCCTGTGGTCCCGCACGGTCTCTCCTAGGGAAGTGCGGTTCGGTTCTCCAGAAATCTGAATCCACACGAATTTTGTGGATCTGAAATCCGGTCCGGATTTTCTAAGGCGATCTGGTCCAAACCGGATCCCAGTTCAGATCTTCCAGCGGTTTGGAATTTGGATTTGAAATCCTAATTTGGAGTTTTGGATTGCAAAAAATTAAATGATTTTAGCCGTTTTTATCCATTTTTAGCAATGATTATTGATTTCTTTCAATCGTTTTTAAAGCTAAACCGAAATCCGAATCTGAACCTAAACAGTTGATGGTGGTGCTGCCAAAACACGACAATGATTTAGGAGAACACGTGCACGTCTCTAGTCTCTCCGCGTGCTTTTAAACAGGGAATGGCTGTCAGCTCTCTGATTGGTGGAGAATGCTGCCTGGATACTCTGATTGGGTGTAATTAATAATCAGAGCAGCCCGGGCAACATTCTCTACCTGTCCCCCAAGAAGCTCCAAAGGCACCAGCTCAATCTTGCTAGAAGGTACCTAGAATTAAGCTCCCCGGTGTGCCCATACGTTCAGAATGCCCTGTGCACAAGTGGTGGCGTATATGGCACGTTTCCAGTCCTTTCGGCCTGACCACCAAACACAAGGATCCATTTGACGATACAAACGCTGTCACACTAAATTTATCAGCATGTGCGCAAAATACAAATCTGATGGTCGCAATGGTGATCCGAGGCTGCGTTCTCAGGTGCCGCACTCAGATCCTCACTAATGCTCACAGGGGGATGCTGTTAATTTGTCGGTTGTCAGGATCCCGGCGGTCAGGATACCGACGCTGGGATCCCAACAGTTGACAATGTCGACAGCCAGAACCCCGGCTCACCAGGCCAATTCACCGCAAGGGGATTCTTAGCGCTGGCCCCGCTGCCGGCATTCTGGCGTGTGGGATGGCGCTGTCGGGAAATTGACAGCCGGAATCCCATCTGCCGGCAAATCATATGTAACCCCTCGCAGGAGGCGCCTCCTGCTGCATTTTAATTTTAATTACTCGGAACTGTGCAGCTGCGCAAATCCGTACAAAGAAGAATCAGGCCCAGTAAATGGCGATGAAAAGTTACACTCATTGCCGTGATGGGATGGACAATGATAAATGTGCCCCACGATTCCAGCTCCCTAAACAGCAGCCACAATTATTCTGTATCGGCGAGGAAACGGTCTGCTTTCCCTCGTTATATAAGAACGAGCGATAAAATGGCCATTTCAAAACCAGTGGGGGTAATTCTGAGTTGATCGCAGCAGGAACTTTGTTAGCAGTTGGGCAAAACCATGTGCACTGCAGGGGAGGCAGATATAACATGTGCAGAGAGAGTTACATTTGGGTGGTGTGAGTTCAATCTGCAATCTAAATTGCAGTGTAAAAATAAAGCAGCCAGTATTTACCCTGCACAGAAACAAAATAACCCACCCAAATCTAACTCTCTCTGCACATGTTATATCTGCCTCCCCCTGCAGTGCACATGGTTTTGCCCAACTGCTAACAAAGTTCCTGCTACGATCAACTTGGAATTACCCCCAGTGAGTGATGATATTACTTCTCATGTCTCAGAATCGCAATCATGGTGGGGTAAAAGTCGCAAGAAGACGTGACCGTCCATTTAATACAATTGGGCGCATGGAAATGAAGACGCCGCTTGCTCCAAGGCTGCGGTAACAGCTCCGTGACGCATTGTTCCTGGGAATCTGAACCTTTCACTTGTGTTTCCTCCTCGGTGAGTGATGTTAGCAGGAAACAAATGGCAGTGATGATCTGAGCTTCACCGGCAGACGAGCTAAAATAATTTGTTGTCTCAGACTAATATGCAGCTAAAAGCTGTCACATTACCGGTACAATGGGCGCACAACACACAAGAGAAGATTGTGTTGTAAAGAAAGAACTGGTAATTACATTTGCAACAAAGGTTATGTCCCTAATAACAATCTTTAATTGCGCCGGAGAGTCGCAGAGTAAATAACGCCTGATGAAAGTCCTATCATAATATCCCCTCTATGGCGGCATAAATTGCATTAAGTGCAGACATTTGGTTGAGGGATGGTCTGCGGCTCGTTGTCAGCTGGATTACTACAACGGAGTCAGCAGGGCATCGCAATGTATTTCGGTCGTCATTTTCTTCCTCCTAAAACATTTCCGGCTTTGTGGGGGAAATAAAAATAATAAAAAAAAAATAAATTAGAAAAAGGAACACCCAGTGAAGGTGACTTGGAGGTCATTGTAACCGTCAAGCGCTCACTGACTGCGTGATTTAACGCGCTCAGTTCTTTCTGTCCGGGCAGCACTTTCCCTGGCAGGACCATACAGGTGACGGCGTATTTGCAGGCTGAGCAGGATTTAGTGGGGTGACAATATGAATTGTACCCAATTAAACGCCAGGGGCGCTGAGGGTGAGGAGGGAAGGGGGGGTGCAATCCCCCCCCCCCCCCCCCCCCAAGGCTGTATGCATTGTGTGTACTGTGTACGGAATTATTTTTGTAGTGTCGCATGGGGAGAACATTAACAGGACGGCCCAGTGGATGAGCAGAGAGTTGTGAGAGATGGCATTTATATAACCCAAAAGAAAACCAAACCAGACCCGATCGCTGTAACGGCAGTGTTGGCAGTCTGAAGCCATTTGGGGAGTGCTCAGGCCCCTGTGAGGCCCAATGAGATGCGAAATTGATAGGCAGAGTCTGTCGCAAGGCGCGGTCCAGACAACGCAGGCGTGTCCGGACCTTTGCGGGGGTGGGCTGCGACTGCGTGACATCAAACGCAGCCGCTGCGACCCAGAACGGGCAGGGAGATACTTGGCAGGTGCAAAAGCATCGCTGCCGTGCGATCCTTTCACACCCGTGCGTGTGGTGGTGGTGGTGGGGGGGGGGAGGTAGGGCCAGGAGGGCCCGCATCACACACCCTGCACACGTATTTTATACTTACTCTTCCAGAGTCCCACGGCGGTGGCCCTGCACTGCGGATACAAACCACTTGGAAAAGGAGTGCAGCGGCATTTCCGAATGATTTGCAGTAGCATTATGGAGATAGGGGCCCGCAACAGACTGTGCACGTGGGTCCGCTTCTGTCTTTAAACGCCCCTACTGCAAGCTGCAGGCTGTTATCTCTACCCCACAGAGTCTATGCCCGCCAGCACATATAAGGATAATAATTAGCATAACGACCAACTTGAAATATATAAGATCAATTTTATTATGCATCATAAACCTTTCTCTCTGGAGACTAGCTGGCCTCACAGCATCTCATCGCAACGTCTCACCCCGCGTCTCTGCTCACTGATCCCTTACCAGGAACATATGGGTGTAAATGTAATGGGGTCCGCCTTGTAAATGATTGTTTCTTTAAAAATACGGGCATCTCGCCCGAAGCCCCGCACCTCTGGCAGCTCGGACCCTATTACATTTACCCCCACGGTGTTTCAGCCTCTAGGGGGCAGTAAGGGTGCTGACTACATAGAAAAACAATCACTACTGTATACTACACAATGATAATGTGACAATTGGGAAACAAATAATACAGTACTTGGTGTACAACCTGCAGATAGTTTTCTTATGTATTACAATAGTGTTATAGCAACCAATCAGATTCTAGCTGGCATTTTTCTATAACAGGTCACAAAATGCAAACATCTGATTTGTTGCTAAAGGTTAAAGCACATTTCAGCACTATTTATCAAACGAGCTCCTACAGTATATACTGTAACTCCAGCTGAAAAGTGCAAAAGCACCAGCCAACCAGCTCCTAGCTGCCATGTCACAGGCTGTGCTTGAAAAATGACAGTTAGGAGCTGATTGGTTGGTACTTTATCTTTCTCCAAGGCTTGATAAATCTGGGCCAATTTGTATATCCATATATTTTCCATGAAGCGGCTCTCCCCTGTATACCGTTACATCACAAGGGTGGCATCAAACGGCTGAACCCAACTGCCGTGTGGCCACATACATGCCACAGGTGGTACTTTGCCCATCTCTCTAAACCAGAGGCCCCATCTGTAGCCAAGCCCCCACACTAACATACTGTAGTGGAAGCCTCTGGGAGCTAGCTGCTGTTTGCTTCTTGCGAGCAGCCACCTGAAGCGCTGTCTGTGCGGGTAGGTGGAGGGGGGGGGGGGGGGGGCAACTGCGCATCTACAATGCCCACAAAGACCAGACGGAACTCTGACAGCTCTATGTTAATATCTCCGGGGCAGCGGGACATCTCTGAGCCGCTTCTGTGATAATTTCAATTTACAATGATAAACTCAAATGATTTTTAACATTGGAAATGTTTTTTTTGTTTTTTTTTTTCAAATCAGACTTATCGCCATGGGTTGAAGTGGTGGTGGTGGTGAAAGGGGGGTTGAGGTTGAACTAATTCCACCACCTCCATTTCCCTGCACAGTAATTCCAACAGATAAACCTGCCCCATCACCTACATCAATAGATGTGTTACTGATGAGCTGCAGCCACCTCCCCCTTCCTCAGGCCCTGGTGGCTCCATGTTCCTCCTCCATCTACAGCCCACCCCTCCTGGTACTCACACACGCTGTGTCTGTTGGACAGCATTCATCCCCTCCTCAGGGCCAAGTGGTTTCCTTTTCCGTCACGGCGTATGTGATGTCATGCCGTCACCGCTGCTGAAGTGTAGAGGAGCCATGAAGAGGAGCAGGCTCTGTGCATCTTGAAGGGGCACACTACTATTGTGGGCATTGTGTGTGAGGGGCACTACCACTGTGGGAATTGTGCATAAGCAACACTTCTGTGGGCATTATGGGTATAAATGGCATTACTGTGGTCATTTTGTGTAAGGGGCACTACAAATGTAGGCATTATGTGTAAGGGGCACTACTACTGTGGGAATTGTGTATAAGGGGCACTGCTGTGCGTACTGTATATAATAAAGGGCACTACTGTGTGGCATAAGATGTATAGAGGGTACCACTGTGTAGTGCAATGTGAATAAAGGGCACTACTGAGTGATGTAACCTGAATAAGGGGCATTACTATGTATTGTAATATGAATTAGGGGCACTACATGCGGTGTAATGTGAATAAGATTGTGCTGCTGTGTGGTGTAATGTGAATTGGGGGTACTATTGTGTGACCACGCTGCATCTTTGTGGGAGCAATGTCCCTTTATAAAATCTGGGAAGTAGGGCACTCATTTATTGTTTGCAGGGGAAAACAAACCCACTAGCACTGGCCCTGCCTCCACTTAATGTGAGGGGGGTGGCGGGATAAATGAGTTCCACCACCTCTCCAGGACCACTTTGAGGCCTGCTTATCGCTGTAACCAGACTCCTATAGAATAGATAATGAACTCCTAACTTTGCTTTTCTAATAAACTATTTAAAATTATTTTCAAATAAAATGTGCATACGAATAGCTGCGAGTTTGCGTTTGGTCTGGGTGTCCGGGCAATGGATGAGAATTTGCTGTGCAGATATAAGACACATTTCTATTCCCTGTTGTTGGCAGGGGCAGTATTAAACAGGGGAGAGTTACCGTACTGTACAACGGGTGCCCGCGTCACTAACTATTATCATGGCTCCACCCAAAACATATACTGCAGCTAAATATTGCTCATTTACCACTTCATTATACTGAATAATGTGTACCTACTGTAATGGCTACACACAGCAGAGATGGAATTACATCTATTGAGTATACAGTTTATCAATTTTCTAGGGGTGCTTCTGTGATGTCAATTCTATAATGTCACTGGGGGCGCTTCTGTGATGTCACTAGTGGTACTTCTGTCATGTCACTAGGGGTGCTTCTGTGATGTCAGTAGGGGTGAATCTGTGATGTTACTTCTATGAAATCCCTAGGGCTGCTTCTGTGATGTCATTAGGGGTGCTTCTATGATGTCACTAGGGGTGCATCTGTGATGTTCCTTCTATGATATCACTAGGGGTGCTTCTGTGATGTAAATTCTGTGACATCGCTAGGGGTGCTTCTGTGATGTCAGTAGGGGTGCTTCTGTGATGTTACTTCTGTAATATCACTAGGGGTGCTTTTGTGTTGTAAATTCTGTGATGTCACTAGGGGTGCTTCTGTAATGTCACTAGAAGGCTTCTGTGATATTACTAGCAAGGCTTCTGTGATGTCACTAGGGGTGCTTCTGTGATGTCACTAGGGGCGCTTCTGTGATGTCACTAGCGGTGTTTCTGTGATGTCACTAGAGAGGCTTCTGTGATATCACAAGGGATGAGTCTGTGATGTCACTAGGGATGATTCCTTGATATCACTAGGGGTGCTGATGTTACATGGGGTGCTTCTGTGATATATGTACATGTGCTTCTATGATGTCATTAAGAGTGATTCTGTGATGTCAGTAGGGGTGATTCTGTGAGGTCACTAGAGATGCTTCTGTGATTTTACTAGGAGTGATTCTGTGATGTCACTAGGGGTGATTCTGTGATGTTACTAGGAATGATTCTGTGATGTCACTAGGGGTGATTCTGTGATGTTACTAGGGGTGATTCTGTGATGTCACTTGAGGTGCTTCTAATGTCACTAGGAGTGATTGTGTGACATCACTAGGGGTGCTACTGTGATTTCACTAGGGATGATTCTGTGATGTCATTCGGGGTGCTACTGTGATGTCACTAGGGGTGATTCTTTGATATCACTAGGGGTGCTTCTGTGATATATGTAGATGTGCTTCTATGATGTCATGGAGAGTGATTCTGTGATGTCAGTAGGGGTGATTCTGTGAGGTCACTAGGAGTGATTCTGTGATGTCATTAGGGGTGCTTCTGTGATCTCGCTAGGAGTGATTCTGTGATGTCACTAGGGGTGATTCTGTGATCTCACTAGGAGTGATTCTGTGATGTCACTAGGGGTGATTCTGTGATGTCACTAGGGGTGATTCTGTGATGTCACTTGAGGTGCTTCTAATGTCACTAGGAGTGATTCTGTGACGTCACTAGGGGTGCTACTGTGATTTCACTAGGGATGATTCTATGATGTCATTAGGGGTGCTACTGTGATTTCACTAGGGATGATTCTATGATGTCATTAGGGGTGCTACTGTGATCTCGCTAGGAGTGATTCTGTGATCTCACTAGGAGTGATTCTGTGATGTCACTAGGGGTGATTCTGTGATGTTACTAGGAGTGATTCTGTGATCTCACTAGGAATGATTCTGTGATGTCATTAGGGGTGATTCTGTGATGTCACTAGAGGTGCTTCTAATGTCACTAGGAGTGATTGTGTGACATCACTAGGGGTGCTACTGTGATGTCACTAGGAATGATTCTGTGATCTCACTAGGAGTGATTCTGTGATGTCACTAGGGGTGATTCTGTGATGTTACTAGGAGTGATTCTGTGATCTCACTAGGAATGATTCTGTGATGTCATTAGGGGTGATTCTGTGATGTCACTAGAGGTGCTTCTAATGTCACTAGGAGTGATTGTGTGACATCACTAGGGGTGCTACTGTGATGTCACTAGGAATGATTCTGTGATGTCACTAGGAATGATTCTGTGATGTCATTAGGGGTGATTCTGTGATGTCACTAGAGGTGCTTCTAATGTCACTAGGAGTGATTGTGTGACGTCACTAGGGGTGCTACTGTGATTTCACTAGGGGTGATTCTGTGATGTCATTAGGGGTGCTACTGTGATGTCACTAGGGTGATTCGGGGATGTCACTACACTAGGCGTGATTCTATTATGTCATTATGGGTGATTCAGTGATGTCACTTCTGTGATATCCCTATAGGTGCTCCTATGATGTCACTAGGGGTGCTTCTGTGATAACACTGGGCCTGTAGCAGAGGTGTAGAGCAGTGGTACTGCGAAAATATGCTAATAAAGCAGTTGTTGGAATTTGTACCCATTGGCGGTGTATCTTTAGTGCAGGGATGCACTATCGGTTACATATCGGTTGCAACTTTGAACATCTCAGCAACCCTACAGTTGATGTAAGCTAACGGGGCGATTGCAGCTACGTTACACAAATGCAGCCACCGGCTTGGGACACGCCTGTATTTGTCTAGCCACGCCCCCATTACCTATCATAATGCACACTGACTGTCACTCACTCCAAATTCCCTCCGCGGTTGCCGTTGGCAATCAGTGGAGACGCATGCACAGTACAAAACCAAAGCGCTCACCTGCACAAACATCTGCAAAGCGTTCCCCTATGACCCAGGTTCTCTGTGATTATTTCTATGATGTCACTACGGGTGTTTATATCGTATTGCTTGCTAATATAGTTTCCTATGGACACTTAGTAGTCCGTATAAATAGAGAATAATACTTATTAATTATCACTAGGGGGGTTTACATGATGACACAAGGGGTACTTCAATGATGTCATTGGATGTGCTTCTGTAATGTCATTGGGGGGACTTCAATGATGTCACTAGAAATGTTTCTCTGATATAATTATGGGCGATTCTACCGTATGTCCCTGTCACTTAATAGGATTTATTATTTTTCAATATTTCATTGCTATATATTTATATTCAGGTATGCTGAAAAGAAAAACATTGTTTCATGTAGAGACAACCCCCAGGTAAAGGTGTAGGTACATCTCGTACTCAAAGAGCTTCAAGCCTTCATGTTTAGAGTCCTTTGAAGGAGTTCTTGTAAAGGTATTGGGGGTCATTCCGAGTTGATCGCTCGCTAGCAGTTTTTAGCAGCCGTGCAAACGCTATGCCGCCGCCCACTGGGAGTGTATTTTAGCTTAGCAGAAGTGCGAACGAAAGGATCGCAGAGCGGCTACAAAATAATTTTGTGCAGTTTCAGAGTAGCTCAAAACCTACTCAGCGCTTGCGATCACTTCAGACTATTCAATTCCTGTTTTGACGCCACGAACATGCCCTGCATTCGCCCAGCCACGCCTGCGTTTTTCCTGGCACACCTGCGTTTTTACAAACACTCCCTGAAAACGGTCAGTTGACACCCAGAAACGCCCACTTCATGTCAATCACTCTGCGGCCAGCAGTGCGACTGAAAAGCTTCGCTAGACCTTGTGTGAAACTACATCGGTCGTTGTGAAAGTACGTCATGCGTGCGCATTGCACCGCATACGCATGCGCAGAAGTAGTGTTTTTTTGCATCATCGCTGCGCAGCGAACGTTTTCAGCTAGCGATCAACTCGGAATGACCCCCATTGATCTACCAGTATGATCTACACAACCGGCTCCGTGTTCCGCTGCGCTGCATTTTCCCGATTGTCTACAAGACCAGGAATGGTAGCTACGGTTCCAGCCCAGGCTCGTGTTCTGCACTCTCTAGCTCTGCGTAATATCAGGCCACATAAAGCAATCCATTCATTCTCGGAACCAGTGGTGTCCACATTTACATGGACAGACATGATGTCTGCACAGGAGAACATCAGGAATGACAGGTCGTATGAAACTCTTCATGGAATTATAGATTGGTCTCCGCAAGTTCAATTAATGGTTTTGCTTTCCCCTGACATACGGTATTGATGTCTATCAGCTCCCTGGTCAAAACTGTCCAGACAGAAGCATCATCTGTTGCTCCTAATTTACTAAGCTTGTAAACTCTCCCGAGCAGTAATTGACAGAAACATCTGATTTTCCCTTTTCCTTCGGACAACATTTAATTTATATCCCACTTTTTTCTTGAAAGCCCTTGGCTCTAAGGGAGTAAAATAATTCAGTAGCTGTGACTGCTGCGCAAAGAAATAGGCTTGGGGGTAATCACCATCTTAAATCATGTCCGCTGAACTTAAAATCCGTGGAGTGCTAAGGTTCTCTGTCCGGGATAATGAGAGCTTAATAACCCAGACAGACAGTATAACAATACACCCTGCTAAACATGGAAACTAAGTGAAAAACTAAAGATATAGCCCAATAATATAATTTTCTATAATGTTCACAAACACAACAGGTCACCCAGACCCCGGACCAGTAATAAAACCGCAGGGAGAGCGAATATTATTATTATCTTCCAAAAATTCAATTCTTGCTAATGTATAAAAAAACACTCGGTGGTTGAAGGTTAATGGTATTAACTCTGCTTAAAATGACATACAGTAGATGGAATTGGTGCATAGTGCCGCACGGAACATAGCAGAATAAAACCACGAGGTTGTGAGTGCAGCACACCCTTAAAATGTCTGTAGTCGCCACCCCCCACCCCCGTGTCCTTAACCCTAGCCGCTATCCCCTGTGATCAGCACTAGCCGCATAGGAGTTTCTATAATGGGTGCGGTCCATATATTATACTTACCACTCCAGAGTACGTCGGCGGCGTCGGGGCAATGCATGTCTGAGTTATTTGCGCGTGCGCACTATAGATATATATAGGTATAGAACAGGGCCGGATCTAGCCCTTGTGGCACCCCAGGCAAAAACATAAGGGTGTTGCTTCATGAAGGGGCGTGGTCAGTTATGCCCCCAGTAGTATTTCCCCCAGTAGAGTTGTTGTGCCCCCAGTAGTATTGCCCCCAGTAAAGTTGTGCCCCCTAGTTTGTACCCCCAGTAGTATTGCCCCAGTAGAGTTGTGCACCCTAGTTTGTGCCCCCAGTAGTATTGCCCCCAGTAGAGTTTTGCCCCCTAGTTTGTGCCCCCAGTAGTATTGCCCCCAGTAGAATTGTGCCCCCTAGTTTGTGCCCCCAGTAGTATTGCCCTCAGTAGAGTTGTGCCCCCTAGTTTGTGCACCCAGCGGTATTGCCCTCAGTAGAGTTGTTGTGCCCCCTAGTTTGTGCCCCCAGTAGTATTGCCCTCAGTAGAGTTGTGCCCCCAAGTTTGTGCCCCCAGTAGTATTGCCCCCAGTAAAGTTGTGCCCCCAGTAGTATTGCCCCCCGTAGAGTTGTACCCCCTAGTTTGTGCCGCTTACAAAAAAAATTATAAAAAATAATAATTAATACTCACCATCACCGCTCCTGATTCCCGACCTCTGCTGTCCTCCGTGTCTGGCTGCCGGTGCCACTCCTCTGATCTATGGGAGAGAACTCATGACGTCTCTCCCATAGCACCGCACAGACACTAGAGGTCAATCATGACCTCTAGTGTCTATGTTCAGCCTCTCACTAAGCCCTTTCTGGCAAATTTGAAGCCTACAGTATAACCACCTTTACTTTTCAATAATCTGTTCAGAAGAGGTGTTTGTAGAACGGTGTTTTATTATTCAGTAAAGGGATCACAGATATGATGCGTTGATTTGATGTACAATACGATATGATGATATGTGATAATGAGGTAAAACATCGAATGCTATATGAGAGTTGGACCCATGTAAAGCATGACTGTCTGGGACCATGAGGGAAGTAGAAAGGCTGATCCCAGCTTCTTCATCCCAGAATGCATTGCAAGACTGGCTACAAGAGGCTATGAGGGTCAAATTAATTGATGGGACTGACCACCAGATGGGGCAATAATACAACTTTCTGTAGTAAAAGTAATCAGATCTACACAAAGCAAATGCTGAAGGCATGACACTCCCCGTCTGGTATCACTGGTACCATATTTTAAACTCTAAACAGATAACAATAAGAATAGTTCAGTCACTGGTCTGAGGAACAACTTAGTCTCTCCTCGCTTACAGATCTTGACCTCAACCTTACGAACCTTCCCATCCTTGCTTGGGAACGTCTTGGTGACAAGACTTAAAGGCCATTCGTTGCGTTGTGACTGGCAATCTCTGACAAGCACAATGTCACCTGGTTTTAAGTTGGGTTTGGCAACTTGCCACTTGCTCCTTGACTGCAGGGTAGAAAGGTATTGTCTTTTCCATCTGTCCCAAAAGGTGTTTGCAAGGCTTTGAACTTGTCTCCATTGACGTTTGAACAGGTCTTTGGTATTGAATTCTCCAGGAGGAGCATAGGTAATCCCGGTCTTCTGTGTAAGAAGAGTGGCCGGAGTAAGTAGAAGTGGGTCTTCTGGGTCATTAGACACTGAAGTCAATGGTCTTCCGTTGATAATAGCTGAGACTTCAGCCATGAAGGTTGTTAAACTCTCGTGAGTAAGTCTTGCAGTTCCCACTTGCAAGAATATGGAATCAAGGATTCTGCGTATCATGCCGATCATCCTTTCCCAGGCACCTCCCATATGAGAAGAATGAGGCGGGTTGAAGGTCCATGTACAACCTTGCTCACTGAGATATCTCTCTATACTTTTAGTGTCAATGTTCGAATTAATTTGTAATTCTTTGGCTGCTCCAATGAAGTTGGTACCTCTGTCGGACCGGATGTGTTTTACTGGGCCACGGATAGCAATGAAGCGTCTAAAGGCATTGATGAAGCTTGAAGTGTCCATTGATTCTATAACTTCGATGTGAACAGCTCTGATGCTCATACAAGTGAATACAACCGCCCAGCGCTTGCTGTTCGCATTCGCACCTCTAGTATGTCGTGTGATGACAGTCCATGGACCAAATACATCAAGACCAACATTGGAGAAAGGAGGGTCTGTACTAAGTCTGTCTGTTGGAAGATTAGCCATCTTCTGAGTTTGGGAAGTACCACGAAGTCTACGGCAAATGATGCATTTGAAGATTGTGCTGCTTACACACCTTTTCGCTCCAATAATCCAGAACCCAGCTGATCGTTGAGCTCCTTCGGTAAACAATCGTCCTTGGTGTTTGACTTCGTTGTGATAGTGTTGCACAATTAAAGAAGCTATGTGGTGACTCCCAGGAATGATTAAAGGATTTTTCTCATTTGTCTCCAAGTTTGCTTCTTGAAGACGGCCTCCTACTCTCAATAAATGATTTTCATCAAGAAAAGGGTCTAGCTTTTTTAAGGTGCTGTCTTTGGGAATAGGATTTCCACTGTTAATGCAGTCGATCTCTCCGGAAAAGATTTGGTGCTGCACAACACGGATGATAAGGTTCTTGGATCGTTGTGTTTCTTCTGGTGCGTAAACATTTTGACAGTGATGCCAACCTTTACATCCATTCACACTTACAGATGCGTTGCGTTTAAATGAATGGACTATGTGAGTTAAGCAGGTAATGGCTCTGACAAGTGATTTCCAAGTTGAAAATCTTTGGAATCTGTGAGGCTGAAGTTGACAATCTGAAGTTACGGTATGGATTGTAGTTATTTGTGGACGAATTTCAACATCTGAGTCTGCGTCTACTAGCTTGAATATGCTACTTTCAGGATTGTTCGAATCTGCCTTGTACAGGAATTCAGGTCCTCTGAGCCATGTAGTGTCTTTGAGGATACTGGCTGGGACAGCTCTTGTAGCGTGATCTGCTGGATTGTGAGCAGTAGATACATAGTGCCACTGTTTTGGATTGGTGGATCTTCTGATTCTTAGCACACGATTGCTGACATAAACATGGAACCGTCTGGTCTCGTTGCATATGTAGCCTAATACTACCTTACTGTCTGTGTAGAAATCTGCTTCAGAGAGTCCAATTGGTAACTCAGATGAAATGAGCTCAGCTAATTCTACAGCTAGTACTGCAGCACAAAGTTCAAGTCTGGGCACTGTGTGTTCTGGACGTGGAGCTAACTTTGCTTTGCCCATGACAAATCCAATATGACATTGTCCCTTGATGTCCATGGTCTTAAGATATGCAACTGCAGCAATTGCTTGGGTTGAGGCATCAGAGAATACACATAGTCTCTGGTTTTGTACTGTTGTAGAAGGCACGGGGGCATATGGACGTGTAATGCGGAGGTTGGTTAAGGTAGATAGAGAATCTTTCCACTCTTGCCACAAGTTTCTTTTCTGGGGAGGCAGTGGGGCATCCCAGTCAATTGACTCACAGGTTAGGTCTCTGAGCAAAGCTTTACCTTGGATAGTGACAGGAGCTGCAAATCCTAAGGGGTCGTACAAGCTGTTTAGAGTAGAGAGAACACCTCTGCGAGTGAAGGGTCTTTCTTCGCTGTTTACTTGGAAGGTAAAGGTGTCAGATTTTAAGTCCCACAAGAGTCCAAGGCTACGTTGAGCTGGTGGGGAATCGGTTCCTAAATCCAAGTCTCTTAAATCGCTGGTATGATCTTGGGAAGGGAAGGCTTCCATCACTACTTTGCTGTTGGAAGCTATTTTGTGAAGCCTCAGGTTTGAACAAGCAAGCATTTCCTGAGCTCTTTTGAGGAGGCTGATTGCTGTCTCGGCTGTTGGCATAGATTTTAGGCAGTCATCCACGTAGAAGTCTTTATCTACAAGTTGTCTAACATCAGAACCATACTCTAGCTCACCCTCTTGAGCTGAACGTCTGAGTCCATAGATGGCAACTGCAGGTGAAGGGCTGTTACCAAAGATGTGTACCTTCATGCGATACTCCGTGATGTCTTTTGAGGGGTCATTGTCTCTGAACCAGAAGAATCTTAGGAAATTCCTGTCTTTTTCTCTCACAAGAAAGCAATGAAACATTTGTTGAATGTCAGCTGTGAAGGCAATAGAGTCTTTTCGGAAACGGATGAGTATTCCTAGGAGTTTGTTGTTAAGGTCTGGTCCTGTCAGGAGTACGTCATTTAAAGAAACACCTTCAAACTGGGCACTGGAATCGAACACCACTCTTATCTGACCTGGTTTCTTCGGGTGATATACTCCGAACATTGGCAGGTACCAGCATTCTTCTGTGTCTTTAAGAATGGGAGCTATCTCGGCGTGACCATTCTCAAATATTTTAGCCATAAAGGAGAAGAAATGATCTTTCATCTCTGGTTTCCTGTGAAAGTTGTGTTTAAGTGAAGAGAAGCGTTTGAGTACTTGTTCTCTGTCATTAGGAAGGCGTTGTCTGGGTGTTCTAAAGGGTAGAGGAGCAACCCAGCTGTTGGCATCATCCTTGACTAGTCCTTTCTCCATTATTTCCAAGAATAGTTTGTCCTCTATGGACATTGCCACCTGGTCATCCTTCTTTGTTCTCTGGAAGACTGCGTGTCCCAGATGATCTTGATAGTTGTCACAGATATGGTTGTCACTAGTTGAGTCTATGAAGGTACAGTGTGGTAATTCCTTTATGAGGAAATGGTTATGACATGGCTGGAATAGAGAAGGGCGTCCATTTTCTAAAGTACAGGTAAGCATGCTGTTGACAGAATCTGGTTTATGCACATCTCCAAGACATACTTCTCCTATTATTACCCATCTCAGATCCAGTCTTTGAGCGTAAGGTGCGTTATGTGGACCATTAATCTGACTTCTGGCTTTGTGGACTTGTAGGATATCCCTCCCAATGAGTAGATTTATTTGGGCATGTGGATCCAGTTCTGGTATCAGATGTGCTATGCGTTTCAAATGTGTATGGTGTTTAGCTACATCTGGTGTAGGAATCTCACTCCTATTGTCTGGAATCTCGTCACACTCTGTGATAGTTGGTAAAGAGAGACATGTCTTCCCATCCAAGGACTCAATTTGATAGCCAGTTGCTCTCCTTCCTGTTGTCTCAAAACTCCCTGCGCAGGATCTTAAGGAGTAAGGAGTGCTGGGTCCTTTAACATTAAAGGTCTCAAAGAAGATTGATCTGGCTAGAGACCTGTTACTTTGGTCATCTAGGATTGCATAAAGTTTAACGGCTTTGTCTGGATGGCCTTTGGGGTAAACTTTGACTAAACATATTTTGGAGCAGGATCTACCGCTAATGGCATCTTTGCAGACTTCGGTACATTGTGAAGTTATTTCTGGTGTGACTGCAACAGTGTCTTTTTGTTCTACACTGTGCTCCCCGCCATGCTCTGTATCGGTATAACTGTGTTGCAAAGCCCATGGGGGAGGACCAGGGTGTAGAGCGGTATTGTGGTCTGTGCTGTGGCATTCTGTGCAGTTAGCACTAACCTTGCAGTCCTTGGCGAGGTGTGATGTGGAGGAACAGCACTTGTAGCAGATCCTATTCTCCTTTAAGAAGGCTTTGCGGTTCTCCAGGGACTTTTCTCTGAAGGTTCTGCATTTCAGGAGAGGATGCGGTTTGTGATGCAGAGGACATTGCTTGGCTGGATCTTTGTCTGTGGTCTCTTGGCGATTAAAGCTGGTAGACCTGCGGAAAGAATCTGAATAATGCACATTAGTCTTGTGAACTGCAACTGATGTTTTGCGGGGGTTAGGTACCATAGGTGCAGTATTTGTCAAGGTAAAGGCAAAACTAGGATCATTCCTGGTCATAGCTTGCTGGTGTACAAAGTCCACGAAAACTGAGAATGGTGGAAATTGCACTTTGTTCTGCCGCTTATATTTGGAGCCATGGTTGATCCATTGTTCCTGCAGATTATACGGTAGTTTCTGCACTATAGGGTTAACGCCTCTGGCTGTGTCAAGGAAGGCAAGTCCTGGTAAATCTCCCTCACATTTAGCTACTTGAAGTTCTTTTAGTAAGTCACTTAGTTCTCTGAGTCTCTGATAGCCTTTGTTGGGTAACCTGGGGAAATCGTCTATTCTTTTGAACAGAGCACTCTCTATTATCTCTGGTGAGCCATAGCACTCATTAAGTCTATCCCAGATCATCCTAAGTCCATTCTCAGGGTGGTTAATGTTAATCACTCTTATCCTTCTAGCATGTTCTGCAGATTCATTCCCAAGCCATTTAATTAAGAGGTCTATCTCTTCACTATGTGAAAGGTCTATTCCTCTGATAGCATTTTGAAAAGAGGACTGCCAGGCTCTGAAGTTCTCAGGGCGATCATTGAACTTTGAAATACTAATCGTGACTAATTCACGGCGGGTGAGAAATTTAGCAAAGTCTAATGTGTCCTGATTGGCTCTTGGAGATGTCGGTACATTAACACGGTAGGTATATGGTGTGTAGTCATACCTGTTAGTGTTGTCTGGTTCCCGACGGTTGGTATCACACCGCTTCTGTGTGAAGTAGGCTGTGTCTTTCTTGGAGTTTGCAGATTCAGACATCTGAGGTGGGGAAGAGTTGTCCCTCATAGGTTCACAGTGTCTAGGATTCTCTTGCTTGCAAATGTGTGGTCTGTTGTCCACTGGTGGTGGCGCTGTAGAGTGTACTTGATTTGTTTGCATGAAGTCTGAATGCGTACCTTGTAAAGATGGAGGGTTGCTACTCCTTTTTGAGACTTGACGTACGTATTCTGATGTGCGTTGCAGTGAATCCTGAGATCCATTCTCTGTGTCAAGTACATTGGTTCTTCTTATATCAGGGAGTTCTGCAGTCTCCAAGATTTCTGCTTCAGCTATGGCAGCCGCTGCCTCCTTCTCTGCAGCGAGCTTCTCGCCGATTGCTTCTAAGCGTTTGCTCTCGATTTTTAATTGCATCTCCTGCTCGGCAAAGTTAGCCCTTACTTTTGCGGCTTCCGCTTTTGCACGTGCCATGATGGCTGCATTACTGACAGACAAGGATTTGGAGGAACCAGAGACTTGGGACCTTGTTTTGTAAGAGGATATCGTTTTCTGTGACATGGTGATCTGGTAGAGATGTTTGATTGTGTAGAGACTGCTGTAATGCTGTCTGCAAGTAACTGTTCAGACTGTGTCGCAGATCTCTGAGGAGTCAGTATCTTTGAACTGTTATGAAGCTGTTTGACTGTGAAGAGACTGTTGTGTTGCCTTATAAGCGTGGCTGCACTGACTTGTACAGGTTTCTGTGTAGTCAAATGGCGGTACTCCTATTGCTGAGCTGCCATAGTTGGTAGACTGTATAGAAACCAGGCGGTGGTGGTGCCCTCCGGAAGGCGGCGCCCCGGACAAAAATCCTGCGTGCCCGTAGAAAGATCCGCTACTGATATAGAACTCTCTTCTGTATGATTCTGCTAACGCAGTTGTCACTTTTTGGAAGTCCATGATGGTCAACCCACTATTTCATGCACTTCTCTCAGGTCGCATTTTGTAGAAAATGTGCACTCCCTCACCGTGACTACAGCAAATACGTATTTTTAATTGGATGCATATGTGCAACATTTGTGAGTTGTTTGAAACAAACTCGCATTCGCAGGCTTGCAACTAATTTTTTTTCTACAGTTGGTCTTGCGTCCGACTCAAAATCAGGCCCAAAATGACGTAAAGGCATCAGAGTGTAGGTACGAACCGTGATGCACTGGTGGAATACCAAGTACCGTAGGTCTGCAAAACGCATGTAGTGCACCTTAGTAATAGTCTTGACTGTTTTGTGGTAATCACAGCTTCATATACCGTATACAGATATTTGCGCATATACATGAGTGTAGAATTAACAGAAGGGGCACATTTTCAGAACATTTCCCACAACTGACGCAAATGGCGTCAGTTATTTCCATTTGTACCCAGCCACACGACAGAGTAAAACAGATCGGCCAACATTATCGCCGCTGTAATTATTGACTGTACAGAAAATCCAGTGAAATATGAATATACAGTATATATACACATATACAGTGTGGAATGGAAGCAGATGAGACACACATATTTTCTATCAACGAACTTCTCACCTGTGTGCAGTACCACTTCCACCACGAAACTCGAGCAGCGCAAAAGTTTGTCATAAGTTTGTTTCGATTTAATTTCCATGATGGAATTCAAGACACATTTTGTCTGCCCACTTTCATCTTTTCTGTTAAAGGACAAAATCCGTAGCATATAAAAACTAATATTAGATAAAAATTAGAAAAGAAAGTAATTTTTTCCAATTTCAGCATTTTTATTTTCTTATAAAATCTCTCTTGTAAGAAGATATTGATCAGAGTTTGGTGTCATCTCCTGTACTCAGAGAATGACTGTCTGCAGAATTCTGATCAGCCGGTTTGTCGCTGTCAGATGTGTAGGCAGCCAGCTATCATCATGCGAGTATACGAGTCTAGCGCAAACGCCGATCAATATCTACTTTCCTTTTGAGATATTAGACAATGACCAAATTGAAAAAAGTATTATTTTGTTGTAATAAAGCTGCTATTCTGTTTTGAAATTTAGTAATAGTTGTCTTTTACGTGTCATTTGAAAAGTTAGAAGGTGGGAGTAAAAAATGTAAAGAGGACTTTACTGCGCTATTTTTGAGTCTGTAATATATGGAAAAAATCTGCACAGGAGTAATAACTACAGTAAAAAGTTACTTCTCCCAGTTGCATATTCATCATAAGTACTCTCTGTTATCCATGGTACCAGTGGGGGTGCGGTCGCCAGTATAGAGGGTGAAAACAAGGTATTCTATGTTGGGAAGCACCTCCACAGCAGAATAGGATATTTATTATAATTACATTATTTTGAGGGCAGAGCGGGTTGGTAGGAAGAGGACTCGGTGGAAGACACAGACTCCAGAGACCCATCTAATGAAGTTCACCTGGACGTGGTGGATGGGTCCACATGTTTGGCCAAATTTGGGCAACACTGTCACCCTGGGAGCCGCTGTGATGTGGAGCGGAGGGGCCTTCTTGGCTCATCCCTTCTCGCTGTAGCTCTGCAACCACTGAAAACAAAGGGGGTCATTCCGACCCGTTCGCACACAGCGGTTTGTCGCTGCAGTGTGAACAGGTCTGGAATGCGAATGCGCGGCGGGCGCACTGTGCACGCGTGGTGTTGCCTGGTGACAGGGGTCACCGGGTTACGTCGCGTCCTACGAAGAAAGCGGTCGCAGAGCCGACCGCAAGAAGAATGACAGAAAGAAGGCGTTCCTGGGCGGATCCGGACCGTTGGCTGCCGTTTTCGGGGAGTGGTAAGGAAAATGCAGGCGTGTCCAGGAGAATGAAGGGCGGATGTCTGACGTCAAAGCCGGCCCCAGCATCGCTGAGATCGTCGCACAGGGTAAGTATGCCCAGGGCTAGTCATGTTCTACTTCACAAATTTTTAGCGTAGCAGGACTGCACAATCGATCGCAGCCCTGCTAAGCTAAAATGCACTCCCCCTTAGGCGTGGACTAGTTGATCGCAGCAGCAGCAAAAAGTTGCTGGCTGCAATCAACTCGGAATGACCGCCAAAACCAAGTTAACCTGCGTATCTGGAAGAGCAGCAGCCCCACTCCGCCTGGTCACTGGACTCGGCTAGGCCGAGACAAGTGCAGAAGGAAGAGACTGTCCGTGGCTCTTCTATGGCCGAGTAAGGGGCAATGCTACTGTGGGCATTATGTGTATAAGGGGCACTACTGTGGGCATTGTGTATAAGGGGCACTTCTGTGGGGTGTAACATGTATAATGGACACTACTATATGGTGTAATATGAATCAGGGGCACTATGTGCAGTATAATGTGAATAAGATTGTGCTCCTGTGTGGCATAATTTGAATTGGGGGTACTATTGTGTGGCCATGCCCCTTTTTTGTAAGACCACACCTTTTTTGTGTTGTGTGCATTTGGCATGTGCTGTCCTTTTATAATGTATGGGAGGTAGGGTGCAAATTTATAGTTTACAGGGGGCGTCGAACACCCTAGTGCTGGCCCTGTAATGAAGTTTACCTGGGCATGGTGGATAGGCACTCATTTTTGGCTAAATGTGTGCTAAGAACTTCACTTATACTCCATGTTAATTGTAAGAGGTTATCAAAAATATTTTGATTATGAGTATTCTTAGTGCTTAGAGTGTGCACCTACAGTTTTTCTTTTCTTTTTCGTGTGTGGTACTAGAAACATCAGCATGGTAATTATGTTTAAAGATAGGGTATGCAGTCCCACCCTTTTTCCTTAACAATTTTATATACTATATATATATATATATATATATATATAAAATGTTCTTTTTCATATCTTTTTCATATTTTATTGCTCCTAATTTCTAATTATGTCCCAGCAATTCTGACTGTGACATAATGAACATTGACGGATTAACTTTTGTAAGCGAATGTAGGATAATTCTGCATGGGGTCAGACATCTGCACACACTTGCCTCCCCTTTGGCTGCAAAAATATCAAAGATCAGGAAGTGTACTTCACAAAGAGACTTGGCTAGCCATTAGAGAATGCATGGTCTGGGCCCTTTAGTGCATGTATGGTAATGTACAGTACCAGATTAATAACAGCAATGCATTGTAGAAAATACACCATAGTCCTGTACAGTACAATATAACTTATGTATCATTAAAATTCCCAGTCTGGAACCTGATTCCTAGAGGAGGGGGTGAGCCATTAGTCAGTAGGGACCACTAGGGAATTTCCCTGTATCCAGTGGTTAACGTGAGTTCCATCACTTGTAATTGTAGGTGGAACTACACTGTACATTAATTCCAACAGATAAGCTCGCCCCACCACCCAAGTCAACAGATGATGCGGGCGGCACTAGTGTCACTGATGAGCTGCGTCCGCCTCCCACTTTCTCAGGTCTTGCCGGCTCCATGCTCTTCCTCGGCCAGTGGCCCGTCCCTCCAGGTACTCACCTGCGCTGTGTCAGTCGGCCCCTCCTCATATCCCAGAGGCTTCCTTTTCTGACACAGCGTACTTGATGTCATCCATGAAATCACTGCTGCTGAAGTGAACAAGAGCCATAAAGAGGAGCAGGCTCTGTGCATGCTGAAGTCAAGTTAAGAGGGGGCTAGAGGCACACAGAGAGGTGGGAAAGCTGCTGGAGGGACACAGGGCAGGGGGCTGTTGGAGTGACAGAGGCAGAGATGTGTATAATGGGCACTACTACTGGGGGCATTGTGTGTATAAGGGACACTAATGTGGGTATTATGTGTATAAAGGGAACTACTTTGGGTATTGTGTAAGGGGCACTACTTCTGTGGGCATCTACTGTGGGCATCATATGCATAAGCGGCACTACTACTGTGGACATTATGTGTAAGTAGTACTATTACTGTGGGCATTGTGTATAAGGGGTACTACTGTGTAGCGTAATGTGAATAAGGGGAACTACTACTGTAAGTGTCATAATGTAAATAAGGGCACTACTGTGTGTCCTAATGTCAATAAGTGGGAACTACTATGTAGTATAATATGGATCAGGGGCACTATGTGTGGTGTAATGTGAATAAGATTGTGCTACTGTGTGGGTACTATTGTGACCACGCCTCTTCCTTGTGAGACCACACCTCTTTTTTTTAAATGTGCGCCCTTGGTGCTCACTGTCCCTTTGAAAAGTATGGGAGGTAGGGTACAAATTTATAGTTTGTAGGGGGTGCCAAAAACCCGAGCACTGGCCCTGGCTCCGCCTAATGGCAGAAGGGTAGGTGGCGGGTGGAAATGAGTTCCACCACCTCCCCAGGACCACTTTAAGCCCCGCCTGTAACCCTGTGGTCTAGTTTGACCCTGATAATAAGTAATTAGTATTATAGTACAATGCTGAACAAGCTAATATACATTGTGTATAGTCTGGGTAGAAATGCACACACTGCAAACAATATCACAAGGCAATGACAATAAAAACCAACCCAGATATAATCAGTAACAGCAACGGTACACAGAGCCGGCCCTAGGCATAGGCAAACTAGGCAAATGCCTAGGGCATTTGGACTGTCTAGGGGCACAAGCAGCTTCTGCTGATTAAAATGATATGCAGCATGCCTATATTCTGTGTGTGACTGCGGCTCTATATGCATATGAAATGCATTACTAATGTGCAGCATTATGTGTATAAGGCATACTACAGTACTTTGTGGCGTAGCATATAGAAAGGGCACTACTGTGTGGTCTAATGTGAATAAAGAGCAATATGGTGTGGTGTAATGTGAATAAGGAGCACTACTGTGAGAAGTAACGTGATACTACTGTGTGATGTAACGTGAAGAGACACTATTGCATGATATAATGTGAATAAAGTTGCAGTACTGTGTGGCGGAATTTCAACTGGGGGTACTATTGTGTGGCCATGCCCCTTCCCAGCAAGAACACAACCTGTTTTGCGCTGCGCACCGAATGTGCACACTGTTCCTATTTAAAATATAGGGGATAGGAGCACCAAAATGATGACTGCTATAGGTGAGGGGTGATCGTGCTGGGAAAGGGGTACAGGGTCAGAGGCTGAACTAGCATCTGTGCAAGGGGGCACCAGCCAAAATCTTGCCTAGGGCATCATATTGGTTAAGGCCGGCTCTGACGGTACAATAATACGTAGCTGAGGCAATGATTGGATCATACTGCTAGATGTGGCTAGTGTAATGAACCAAATCTACGGAATTCAGATCACAGACTGCAAGGCAATATTCAAATAGCCTGTAGTGGATATAGCGATACTTCATTCTTCCAAGAAACAGTTGTTATAGATGAGCGTGGACGGAACACAACCAGCATGAAATGTCAGTAAAAGGGTTATGGCTCACCTGTTTGCAGTGCGGAGAAAGATTCAGCGGGACTGTCCCAGGTGAAAGTACTCAGCAGGCTTGAATAGCGGGGAGACAAAGCAGTGCATTTATTTCCAGGGGAGGAATGGAGAAATGAAAGGAATCCAATTAAACTTGAATAGGTTAGTATTTTAAAGTAAAGCAACTGTAGTATTTGCTGTGATGTGAAGGAATCGGCAAGATTTCCAGAACATTTGCAGAAGTCTGATGATGCAGAAAGTGTTGTTTCTTTTGCATAGGTGCGTGAGATAACCAGGTTCAGAGATATGCGGCAGACAAGATATATCCAAACATAGTTCCGAGTTGATCGCTAGCTGTATTCGTTCGCTGTGATGCAATGAGGCATAAAAACGGCACTTCTGTGCATGCATATGCGGCGCAATACGCACGCGCGACATGCTTTTACAACGGCCGATGTAGTTTCACACAGGGTCTAGCGAAGCTTTTCAGTTGCACTGCTGGCCGCAGAGTGATTGACATGAAGTGGGCGTTTCTGGGTGTCAACTGACCGTTTTCAGGGAGTGTTCGAAAAAACGCAGGCGTGCCAGGAAAAATGCAGGCGTGGCCGGGCGAACGCAGGGCGTGTTTGTGACGTCAAAACAGGAACTGAACAGTCTGAAGTGATTGCAAGCGCTGAGTAGGTTTAGAGTTACTCTAAAACTTCACAAAAAAACGTTGTCGCCGCTCTGCGATCCTTTGATTCGCACTTCTGCTAAGCTAAAATACACTCCCAGTGGGAGGCGACATAGCGTTTGCACAGCTGCTAAAAACTGCTAGTGAGCGAACAACTCGGAATGACCACCTACGACCAGCACAGACGCGTGAGTTAATCCAGGCTTTAAAGGGCACAGGGGTGTATTCATGACGCAGTGAAAACTGTGGGGAAGGGAGCCTGTGGAAAAGAACCAATCAGCATTGAAGTAACATTTATAATTTGCATACTATAAAATCATACAGAGCAGCTGATTGGTTGCCATGGGCAACTTCTCCACTGGCTCACTTCCCCGCTCTTATCACTGCTTCATGAATAGACCCCTAAGTGCCAGGATTAGGTGAAGGCTAGAACAGTCCGGAAACCGGAATGCTGGACCGGACTAGCTACCTTCAGCGCCTTCGGCCTTCTGTGCACGTTCCCCCTGCACCGTTTGTGGTGTGACAGCTGTCACATACACAGGGATGGGCACAGAAAAATCCACAGTGGCAAAAGTCACTGTAAGGAGCCGGTCCATCTGTGCTGCTCCTATTTCCTCTGCTCGAGTGCAGCAGCTGCGGGTCTGGAGGGGCTGTAACGTCTCCCTGCACCATTTGCTTTGTGTCATACACAGGGACACGCACAGAGACCGCCACAGCAAGACAGGCCACTGCAATGAGCTAGTCCGGAACGTACCGGCTTCCACCCAATCCCCTAAGTGCCTCACCTGGCTCACACAATCAGCTGCGCCCATGGCAACGGTTCCTGGTAACCATTGCGTTAAAAAATGCACAAAACACAAAGGCTCTGTACCACAAATAGTACCTGATGATTATTTCTGGGCCACAGTGTCCTGAATCACGAGGCCCTAAAACGGGTTCTAACAGGTAGACCATCCTGAGAGCTGTTCCGGTGCCCGTGTTGCACTTTTATCAATGTGGTTCCCTTGCAGTGAGAAAGGTATCAGGATGGTCTAGCCACGTCTAGCAGTACGATCCAATCATTGTCTCAGCTAAGCACTACTCTACCATTATTCTTACTAAATGCTGACTGCCATGTTTAGAAATACATTTTCGTCTTCTGCATGTTATCTTGTACAGTCTGCCAACTATATCTGGTCTGGATTGGTTTTATATACAGTACAGTACTGCGCAAATGCTTTACACAGGTATGTAAAAAATACAGGCAGGTACTTATCCATCATGCAATACCATCAGATAGGTGTCTGATTGGCTCCAAATTTATTCTGCAGCAGGAGAACGACCCCATAGATACAGCCAATGTCATTCAGAACTTTCTTCAGCATAAAGAAGAACAAGGAGTCCTGAAATTGATGATATGACCTCCACAGGGCCCTGACCATTATCAAGTATGTCTGGGATTACATGAAGAGACAGAAGGATTTAAGAACTCCTACATCCACAGAAGATCTGTGGCTAGTTCTCCAAGATGTTGGGAACAACCTCCCTGTCGAGTTCCTTGAAAAACTGTGTGCAAGTGTACCTAGAAGAATTGATTCTGTTTTGAAGGCAAATGATGGACACACCAAATATTGATTTGGGGGCCAATTCGGTAAGGATAGCGGATGCTGCTAATCAGCAGAATTTGCTAACCATTACCACGCATGCTGGGGGCTGCCCAGCATGCTGACCGATGCCTCCTTCCCCCCTGCTTCAAGAAGAAATTGCAAACAGCACGCAATTTCTGCTTGTTAGCAGAAATTAAGGATGACTCCTGCCGGCGCAGCTTAGCTGCGGACGCAGGAGTCCCGGTGCCATTTTTGTTGTTGCAGCGGCTGCGTGTGACATTACTGAGCTGCTGCGTCCGCACCCCCGACACGCCACCCTTCGCGTACCAGCCCACCGTTTGGGCTGGCACACCCCCGCAACGCTCCGTTTCCATCCAAAAAATGGAGCGTTGCCGCCCTCCTCCCGCCCACGGCCCTTCAGCAAAAATTCCGTACGAATCGCTACTTGTGATTCATACTGAATTTGCCCCCTGATTTAGATTTCTCTTCAGTTCATTCACTTTGCATTTTGTTAATTGATAAAAAATAAACTATTAACACTTCTAGCTTTGAAAGCATTCTCACTTTGAAACATTTTTTCTACACCTGCCTAAAACTTTTGTACAAAAAAAAATCTATCTATCTATCTATGTATCTATCTATCTATCTATCTATCTATCTATCTATCTATCTATCTATCTATCTATCTATCTATCTTTACAGGGGATAAAGCTGCATTTCTTGCAGATGCTGTACAGTGAAGGAGCAATTAGAGGGTCTCTGGATATACATACATCAAGGAAGATCTGGGGAACTGTGCTGCTGCACTCTCAGGTAAACACTTATTTGTTATTCCACAGATGTCTGATATTTCTGGCTTGTAACGCAGACTGGATAAATGTAGCTAATTTGCAACTCTTGTATTTCAAACTGAATAAAGTGATCAAGATCGAAGAATTAAACGTACAGTACCTGCAGGATTTTGATAAACCACTTTAAGAGCATTTAAAGGCGAACTTTAACTTCAGCACTTTTGAGCTAATCAGGATAATTAAGAAATAGTTGGTGTTACTGATGAGTGGATCAAATGTTCTTTAGGTTATGTCCATGTGCAAAGTGGGAGGGTGTCCAGGGTTTGGTGACATCATGTAGAAGCGAAGGTACTGTAAATAATGGAGACCAGGTACTGTAAGTGTCCCAGGAGACTTAGATATGTATCACCAGTCTTTGGAGAGAATCAAGCTCTAAGATCTTTTCCACCTTCAGAGAAATTTAAATTATAGTCTCACCCTCCTGAAACTTTTACTACATTGGGCCTAATTCAGACCTGATCACAGCAGAAAATTTGTTAGCTAATATGGGGCCTAATTCACACCTGATTACTAGCAGGCAATTTTTACAGCCCTGCGATTGGATACTCGCCGCCCACTGGGGGAGTGTATTTTAGCTGTGCAAGTGTGTGAATGCATGTGCATACCTCCTAACATTTCATCTAGTGAACGTGGGACACTTCAGTCATCTAGTGACTGCGGCAAAAGGGGCGTGGCTTCGTGGCAGTGCCATGATCGCTGGTCAAGCCCCCCCCCCCATTTTTCATCACTAAGGGGGCATGTCCAGCGCTCTGTGAGCTGCTGGCATGCCTCCTCTCCTTCTGTCCCCATTGAATAGACTAGCGGTGGCCAACATGTGGCTCTTTCTTTATTTAAATGTGGCTCCCAACACTCTAAATCATGTGACCACAACAGATACAGAAACCGCTGCACTCCAGCCAGACACGCAGCAGCACTACTGGGAATGAAAACTGAAGGAGTCATACACTAGAGGAGAGACACCCACCAGCAAACAGTGGAAACATTAGGGATGGTGTAGTAGGGTATGCCGGCGGCCGGGATCCCGGCGACCAGCATACCAGTGCCGGAATCCCGACTGCCAGGATACCGACAGTGTGGCGAGCTGCGCTCGCCACACTGCGGGCACGGTGGCGTGCTATACGCGCCATGCTATCTATTCTCCCTCCAGGGGGGTCGTGGACCCCCAAGAGGGAGAAAAAGTGTAGTATGCCGGCTGACAGGATTCCGGTGCTGGTATACTGTGCGCCAGGATCTCGACAGTCGGCAAACTGAAGACCACCCTTAGGGAATACTGCAATGGCATGAGTTGATGGGGCAGCTGGCTGTAGTGATACATGAGGGTGTGCTAGAGCGACACATGGCAGAGCTGGCTGGAGTGACAGGAGGGTGTTGGCTGGAGTGACACATGGGGCAGCTGGCTGGAGTGACAGGAGGGTGTTGGCTGGAGTGACACATGGGAGAGCTGGCTGGAGTGACAGGAGGGTGTTGGCTGGAGTGACACATGGAAGAGCTGGCTGGAGTGACAGGAGGGTGTTGGCTGGAGTGACACATGGAAGAGCTGGTTGGAGTGACAGGAGGGTGTTGGCTGGAGTGACACATGGGGGAGCTGGCTGGAGTGACACATGGGAGAGCTGGCTGGAGTGACACAGCAGGCTCTTGGCAGTAGTGACACATGGGAGAGCTGGCTGGAGTGACACAGCAGGGTCTTGGCAGTAGTGACACATGGGAGAGCTAGCTGGAGTGACATAGGAGGGTGCTAGCAGGCGTGACACATGGGGAACCTGGTTGGAGTGACAGGAGGGTGTTGGCTGGAGTGACACATGGGACAGCTGGTTGGAGTGACACAGCAGGGTCTTGGCTGGAGTGACACATGGGGGAGCTGGCTGGAGTGACACAGCAGGGTCTTGGCAGTAGTGACACAGGGGAGCTGGCTGGAGTGACATAGGAGGGTGCTAGCAGGCGTGACACATGGGGCAGCTGGTTGGAGTTACAAGAAAGTGTTGGCTGGAGTGACACATGGGGGAGATGGCTTGAGTAACAGGAGGGTGTTGGCTGGAGTGACACATGGGGGAGCTGGCTGGAGTGACAGGAGGATGTTGGCAGTAGTGACACATGGGAGACCTGGCTGGAGTGACACAGCAGGGTCTTGGCAGTAATGACACATGGGTTAGCTGGCTGGAGTGACATGGGGGAGCTGGCTGGAGTGACATAGGAGGGTGCTAGCAGGCGTGACACATGGGGCAGCTGGTTGGAGTGACAGGAGAGTGTTGGCTGGAGTGACACATGGAAGAGCTGGCTGGAGTAACAGGAGGGTGTTGGCTGGATTGACACATGGGGGAGCTGGCTGGAGTAACAGGAGGGTGTTGGCTGGAGTGACACATGGGGGAGCTGGCTGGAGTAACAGGAGGGTGTTGGCTGGAGTGACACATGGGGGAGCTGAAGTTTATTATGTGGCTTTTTCAATTATTTTATGTGAAAGTGGCTATTTCAATGGATCTGGCTTGAAAATTTTTATTTTATGGCGTTCTGGCATTTTCAATGTATTTTATACCAGGGGTGTGGTCTAGCAGGCACAAGGCCACATTCCATTTTTGCATGCACGCCATCCGCTCGATGTTGGCTCTTTGACGTACCTAACAAGGGGGCAGATGTATTAACCTGGAGAAGGCATAAGTAAGTGATAAACCAGTGATATGTGCAAGGTGCTAAAGGCACCAGCCAATCAGATCCTAACTGTTCATTTACATATTGGAACTGATTGGCTGGTGCCTTTAACACCTTGCACATATTACTGGTTTATCACTTCCTTATGCCGTCTGCAGGTTAATACATCTGCCCCAAGGTTTTTTGGCTCTTTGTCACTGACTGGTTGGCCACCCCTGGAATAGATGCTGTGCGCATGCGTACAGCGTGTGTTCAAAGCTGCTCTGCTAGGCAGAGCAGTGATTGACAGGTGCTTCCCAACTGCACTTCCCCCTCCCACCACGGGACACTGCGGCCCGCGGGTGGGATAGCGGAACAGTCCCCGAAAAACGGGACTGTCCCGAGAAAATGCATGTGTAGCAGAGCTGTACAAACAGATCTTGTGCAGTCTCTGCATAGCCCAGGACTTACTCAGCCGCTGCGATCACATCAGCCTGTCCGGGGCCGTATTTGACGTTAGGAACCCTCCCTGCAAACGCTTGGAAAAACCTGCGTTTTTCCGGACACTCCCAGAAAATGGTCAGTTGCCACCCACACAAACACCCTGTTCCTGTCAATCTCCTTGCGAACGCCCGTGCGAATGGATACTTTGTACAAACCCATCGCTGGCCGGCGATCTGCTTTGCAGCCGTCCGTTGTGCATGCGCAGTTTGCCTCTGATCGCCTGCTGTGCGAAAACGCACAGCAGTGATTAGGTCTGAATTACCCCCATAGATGTAACATGTGCAGAAAGAATTAGATTTGGGTGGGGTGTGTACAAACTGAAATCTAAATTGCAGTGTAAAAATAAAGCAGCCAGTATTTACCCTGCACAGAAACAAAATAACCCACCTAAATCTAACTCTCTGCACATATTACATCTGTGATCAGTCACACTGACATGTGGGGTGACGTCCAGCACAGCGCTAGTCTGCCCCGCATGCACAGCGGTGATGCTTTTGTACTGGAAGAGTAGCTCCCTGCCAGCGCAGCTCCTGCGTGCTGGCAGGGAGCTACTCGTCGCTGCTCGGGTCACAGCGGCTGCGTGTGACGTCACGCAGCCGCCCCTGTGGCCCACCCCTCCAACGGTCCGGGCACGCCTGCGTTGCCCAGACCACGCCCCCTAAACGGCAGGAAAACGCCGCCGGCCCGCCCCGCGACCGCCTCTGCCTGTCAATCAGGCAGAGGCGATCGTAGGGCTAAGACAGCCGTAGGCTGTCTGTCATGTGCCGGCGCACTGCGGCGCCGGCGTATGCACAGTTCAGACCTGATCGCTGCTGTGCGAAAACGCAACATAGAGGCCTGGAAATCTCAACACTCGAATCGAGATCCGGGCCTCATCACTCCACCACAGTGGAGGCCAGTGCTGCCCCCTCCCCATCCCGAAACGGTAGCAGACTGTCAGTCACCGACCTCACACGCCCATACTACACATGCGGCATGCATCGCTAATCCATCGACACCAGACTCAGACCCATCTTGAGAATTTTTTTTTTTCAACATACAGTATGTGAATTGAAGATATCACTTTATTGTGAGGGAACCTCTAAGCACTATGGGGGTCATTCCGAGTTGATCACTAGCTGCATTCGTTCGCTGTGCAGAAATGAGGCAAAAAAAGGCACTTCTGCGCATGCGGCGCAATGCGCACGCGCGATGTAGTAGTACAACGAACGATGTAGTTTCACACAGGGTCTAGCGATGCATTTCAGTCGCACTGCTGGCCGCAGAGTGATTGACATGAAGAGGGCGTTTCTGGGTGTCAACTGACCGTTTTCAGGGAGTGTTCGGAAAAACGCAGGAGTGCCAGGAAAAACGCAGACGTGGCTGGGCGAACGCAGGGCGTGTTTGTGACGTCAAAACAGGAACTGAACAGTCTGAAGTGATCGCAAGCGCTAAGTAGGTCTGGAGCTACTCTGAAACTGCACAAATTTATTTTGTAGCAACGGTGCGATCCTTTCATTCTCACTTCTGCTAAGCTAAAATACACTCCCAGTGGGAGGCGGCATAGCGTTCGCAATGCTGCTAAAAACTGCTAGCGAGCGATCAACTCGGAATGACCACCAATGTTAGAGCCCAAAATGAACGGAAATCTTATTGAGGGGTATATCCAGTTGAGGTTGGATTTTCCACCCAGGCGAAAAATGGGCATTTTCGCCCGTTTTTCGGGCGTATTCACATTCACCCTATTCAATAGAAGCCCCATTTTTTCGGCTGGTCGTAAAATCCGACCCTGACGAAAAAGTGTATTGGTGGCGAATTTGCCACCGATACACGGCTTTTGGAGAATCCGCAGGCATTATCGCCCGTTTTAGGGTCCGTTTTCGCCCATGCGGATTTGACACAAAAAAAAAAAGTCGAATCCGCACGGTCGCAAATGTTTTAAAAAACGGGAGAAAACTGACAGTCGGATTAGTGTCGGGTTTTCGGCATGCCGAAAATACCGGCACTAATTGAATTGAATATACCCCTGAGGTTCAAAAAGAGCAGCACCACTATGTTTTTAAATGGCGCGGTGTTCCAATTTGCAGAAAAAAAAGCCCGTTCTCCTGGAAAACCTCAGATGCCCTGCAACAGATCTGTTCCTGCCGTGCGTGAGTCAGTATATGCAATGCATCAAGACGAGCAGCTTGTGGAAATACAAGTGCGCAAATATTATCATAGACTTACGAGACATTTTTCTTTATCCAAAATGAAACAAATCATCACATTTACACATCAGTCTGTTATTGACATCAGCTAATGACATCTAATTAAACAAGAAGTTCTGTGTGTGTCAGTGTTATTAATGGTTTGTCAGTTTATAAAAAGAAAACGCTTCTGGAGGAATTTGTTTTATCGCAGGAATTCTATTTTCCCAGCACAGATGTAACTTAACCCCCGAGTCGCTCTGCAAATCCCCGGATTGGAAGGAAGTAAAATAAAAATATCCGTAACATCGGAAACTGGCTATACGTTGAGGAGCGTCGACTGTAGGCATTGATATAATGGCCAATCTGCCAGTACGTCCAGCACAGATGTTCATGAATTTAGGTCAATGGGGACATAATTGAACATGAGTTCCAACCACCCTCTTACATTTACAGCCATTGCTCATGTCGGTAGAATTTAGATCAGTAACTTAGATAATGATAGCGGCCTTGATAACTAGCTTACACGGATTAATCAAGGCAACGGCCGGGATAGACACGACCTACAGTATCTGGGAGGCAGCGTCAAGTGATATCTGAGATACGGCTCCTTGGGATAACTCTAATGGGAGAGAAAGATAATACTCCCAGCCAGGTCATTTATATGGTAATATGCAATAAGTCAATAACCGGTTTCATCTACTGAGAAATAAAAGCACAGCAGAAGTACTGAAGAGTAGACTATTGACCACCGTGCGTACTGTATATTATCACTTTCCAAGTGTATCAAGTGTAAATGTAGATTTTGCATTTGCTCTTGGGTTATTGAAGTTCTACTGATCCAAATAATGCTGAATTAAGTGAATGTGACACGATGGATGTATATTGCAGTCATGGGAGGATGATTTACTACTGTCCAATCTGGCCCTGCACCCAGGGGTGCTGACGGGATACATACTATATCTCATCAGGGGTTGGGGCCGCGTTACCGGCGGGCCGGATCCCAACGCCGGGTTCCTGGCCACAGAATTCCGGCAGTGGGGGTGGGGAGGGCGAACGTTTCTTGCCCGTTGGTCATATAACTACATCCCGCCAGCAGATTGGATGCTGGCTGTCTTATGACTGACTGACAGCGGCCTCCCGAAACAGAGAATCCCGACAAGGGTCAGGTAAGTATGTTTACCCTCCCCCCCCTTACCCACCTATCCCTCCCTTCCCACAGCCTAACCCTAACCCTCCCTGATGGTGCCCAAACAATCCTTTCCGCAGTCTAACCCTAACCCTCCCCCCGCAGCCTAAGAATAACCCCCCCCCCCCATCCTACTTCAGCGACACACCCTTGGATCATGGTGGGGCACAGGGCCGCCCCCCTCCCCCCACACACACACTGGGCACAAATATTGCTGCTCTCATCTCATAGCATGCCTTTCTCTTGACTAGACCAGAAACTATACTGTATGTGTCAGCTATTCTCTGGCCATGAGGGCAGCGTGCAAGGAGGGCTGCTACTGATCTTCCCAAAAACATGACCTGAGCCTCAAGTAAAATGTAAGATGAGCGGCAAGATTAATACACTCGCTTTTATTCCCATCAATGTGCAATATAACAGTCACTCTCACCTGCTTCCCCTATACAGCAGTAATGAGTTATGCTGGGGGCAGCATAGAAGCTCAGAAAGAGTAGCCCACATTTTGTGATCCCAACTTCCCCCTCCCAAATTTTGGGAGGTATGCATTAGGGCTATTGCTGACACCACGGGATTTGAAGGGAGCAGGTAAAGTAGTGAAAGTATATACAAATATTTATTACTAATGTGTAGGTTTCAACAAGTCCTGGCCGCCATTGACTGCTTTGCTATGCTGGCCTTTGTAGAACTACAAGCTCCAGCATGTCCACGACAGCCATGGTTTCTGTGCTGCGCCTTCATGTTTGGCTTTTAAAAATAAGGGTCAAAAGCCACTGTCATTTCCGCTCATCATTTCCACGCGTTTCACTTTAACAGTTATCATCATACCTCTGCATATTCAATGCAGCGCTGCGGAATATGTGTGCGCTATAGAAATAGCTGTTAATAAATAAAATACAGTAACATATGACAGATTGATGTAGAACCTGTTTCAATAGGTACCAGCGGAATGTGAAATGAAGGTTAGTCCACCCAGTGGGATCTTAACCAGGCTTGCAGGTTTATTGGTAACAGCTATGGGGGTTCATTCCGAGTTGATCGCTCGCTAGCTAGTTTTAGCAGCCGTGCAAACGCTATGCCGCCGCCCACTGGGGAGTGTATTTTAGCTTAGCAGAAGTGTGAACGCATGTGCAGCCGAGCTCTGCAAAAACTATTTGTGTAGTTTCAGAGTAGCTCAAAACCTACTCAGCGCTTGTGATCACTTCAGCCTATTCGTGTCCGGATTTGACATCACACACCCGCCCAGCTTTCGCCCAGCCACGCCAGCGTTTTCCCTGACACGCCTGCATTTTTCCAAACACTCCCTGAAAACAGTCAGTTTACACCCAGAAACGCCCACTTCATGTCAATCACTCTGCAGCCGTCAGTGCGACTTAAATCTTCGCTAGAGACTGTGCAAAACCACATCGTTCGTTGTACCCGTACATCGCATGTGCGCATTGCAGGGCATACGTATGCGCATAAATTCCGTTTTTTGCCCTGCGAAAATTGGCAGCGAGCGATCAACTCGGAATGACCCCCCATGGTCTCTGGCAGTGATTACAGGTAATATGGAGTCTCACCTGAGGAGCTAAGTACTGCACAGATGTACAGTACACACAGTGGTGCTCGTGGGACCATGCATGCGTAGGTACGTCATAACCCCGTGGGGCACTGCTCTGACAGAAAGGATGCACTACTCTCTAACAAAACCAAATTGACGAAGTAAAGTTATTAGGGAAGTTACAGAGATAACTATGGGGATCATTCCGACCCGTTCGTGCGCAGTGGTTTTTCACTGCGGTGCAAACGGATGTGGAATGCGCATGCGCAGCGGCCGCTGTGCGTGTGCGTGACGTTGCCCAGCGACAGAGGTTGCTGGGTTACGTCACGGCTACCGACGGAAGCTGTTGCAGAGGTGACCGCTAAGAAGATTGACAGAAAGGAGGCGTGGCAGGGCAGATCCGGACCGTTGGAGACCGTTTCCGGGGAGTGGTGAGTAAAACGCAGGTGTGTCCAGCAGAACGGAGGGCGGATGTCTGGCGTCAAAGCCGGCTCCAGCTTCGCTGGATCCATCGTACAGGGTAAGTAGGTATAGGCCTAGTCTACTTCTGCTTGAAATTTATATAGCTTAGCAGGGCTGCACCTGGGTATAATGACCACATTGTCGAAGTCAAAAATATTACATAGAGAGAACATACAGACTCCACACATATGAGTCGCCAAGCTTGCAAATACGCGCAGCGAGCACAGCAATATATGGTAACATACGCATTTACACAGACATACCACAGAGATAGATTCGACACATATTTCATACAGCACATAATTTTAACATATCAAGCGCCAGACGTCATAGCTGCACAAGCGATCGCGGCGCTGCTATGCTAAAAAACACTCCCCCATAGGCGGGGACTAGTTGATCGCACCAGCAGCAAAAAGTTGCTGGCTGCGATCAACTCGGAATGACCACCCATGTACAGTATCATTGACTTAACACATGAGTATTACACACACATGGAATTTACAAAAGAAATCCTGCTGCCCCCCGGACACACGCCGCCATTGCTTTGTCTGACCGCAGCCGGCACTTAGGAACCTTCCCTGAATATACAGCGAAGTGGCTTAAACAACAAAGCAGGTTTACCAAATCTTTATGAAGTTAAGAACTTTAAAATGAGTTTCTCTAACATGAATAAAGTAAAGCCTGACTCAGTTGATGACTAAAAATTACAGTGATCATGGTCAATAAAACTCATTATACCTAATTCGCTGACTGCTCCAGAGTAATGTTCCATTTTTGATTCAATGTGGAAAAGCAGAGCATTTAAAAGCAGGATGCAAGACATAGAGCGCCAGGTTCTTGCATCAGAATTCAGCACAAAAAGTATTCTAATGAACCTTTCTGAATAAGAAGAAAGCCTGAATTACTGACACCGGGGGCGCAATTTAAATACATTTATTGCATGAGGGTAACGTTAGTGACTGAAAGTGGAACTGAGTGAAATAGCTCCACAATTCAGATACCAAATAAGAATAAAGGGCCTCCGCATGGCTATAGTATAGAGTATTATTTCTGGGAATAGTACTGTAGTCTACATAGAAATGTACTGGAGGTTTAAATAAAATAGTATTGGTCTTGCTGCAGTACGAATCAGAAGAGAGAAAGATTAAATTGATTTTGCTTCGAGAACAGTCGGTTACAAAAATCAGGGGCATCATTGGGCAAGGTGCTTTTTTACTACCCATTACCCAGTAATGCTACTGCTGGGGTTTAGTCAAAAATATATTTAATATCAATATGAGTCTACAGATATGCCCTCATACATCTTTGCTGCAGTCAGTCCCTCTTGAGACTCCTCTAGTGTCTGATTTGCTTCTCTTTTGCCAAAAATGCATCTTAGTCACAACGCAGTGTGACTAGCACACACAAGGAGACTGCGCTGATTAGTGTGATATATGACACTTGTATATCCGTATGACTGCGTCTCTGAATCTGTATAGGAACGGAAGTGCTACAATGTAGCAGCAGCAGCTTTTTCCCAGTACAAGTTCTGTTCTGTTCTGTATACAGGCTCAGCTGCACGCAATATACAAGTGTTATATATCACATTAATCAGCACAGTCTCCTCTCACAGTCGCATTGTGTTGCATGATGCAACTTCTTTAGGGAAGCAATAGACCTTTACCAAGATGGCCACCGATTTGGTCTTCTGCACATACACATCATGTCACTGTGTAAGAGCACTACAACGGAACACAGACATTCCACATAGCCCCAGAGAGACCATGCGTGATACCCTCAGACATACCTGCTACCAAGGTATCCCGCTTACATGTATATCAGAATCAGTTTATTGCCAAGTATATCAGTACATAATGCACAAGGAATTTGTTTCCGATAACCACAGCTCCCAGACAGTATATGACATACGACAAGAAACATAAAGGAAGGAAGAATACATGACGGATAGTACATGAATTGAGTGTGACTGCGGCTGTATCTGCAAACAAAATGCTACATTACAGTGTACTCCAGGAAATCACTGTAATGTAGCATTTCATATGCAGATACAGCCACAGTCGCACACAGAATATAGGCATGCTGCATATCATTTTAATCAGCGAAAGCTGCTTGTGCAGACTAGCCACATAGTAATGCAAATAAGATGCATTTTCATCAAAAAAAGGCGCCTGACGTTAGCAGAGCTGCCAGCTGACTCACGCCAGGCATCTCTGCTGCATGGTGCATGGAGGCAAGATTTATGAGGACACATCTGTATCCAGGCAGAGGCCACAGTGTTAGTGGCAGTGTAAGTGCTGTGTGCGGGGAAGTTGGTTGTGCAATAGTGTCCAGCATATGTGTAAGTGGCAGTATGTGTGCCATGTGTATATGCAATAATAATGTGTGTCATATGTGTAATGTGCACTTTGTGTGTTATGTGTATAAGTGTATTAATAATGTGTGGGATATATGAAAGGGACATTATGTGTGTCATTATGTGTATAAGGGCATTAATAATGTGCGGCAAATGTGTAAGGGATATTATGCATATAAGGGCATTAATAAAGTTTGGTATAATGTGTAAGGGGCATTGCTGTCTGGTATTGTGTATAAATGCATTACTAATGTGTGGCATTATGTGTATAAGGTGCTCTACTGTGTGGCGTAACATATAGAAAGGGCACTACTGTGTGGTCTAATGTGAATAAAGAGTAATATGGTGTGGTATAATGTTAATAAGGGGCATTTCAGTGTGATGTTATGTGAATAAGGGGCACTACTGTGAGGAGTCACGTATATAAGGTAAAGTGGTACTACTGTGTGGTCTAATGTGAATAAAGAGCAATAAGGTGTGGTGTAATGTTAATAAGGGGCATTTCAGTGTGATGTTATGTGAATAAGGGGCACTGCTGTGAGGAGTCACATATATAAGGTAAAGTGGTACTAATGTGTGATGTAACGTGAAGAAGGGACACTATTGCATGATGTGAATAAAGTTTCACTAATGTGTGGCATTATTTAAATTGGGTGTACTATTGTGTGGCCATGCCCCTTCCCAGTAAGACCACACCCCTTTTTGAGCTGTGCACAAAATGTATGCACTGCTCCTATTTAAAATATAGGGGGTGGAAACACCAAAATGAGGACTGCTATGGGTGAGGGGTGATGGTGCTGGGAAAGGAGTGCAGGATCAGAAGCGGAACCAGTGACGGTGCTAGGGGATACCAGCCAAAATCTTGCCTATGACATCATATTGGTTAGGGCCGGCTCTGACTACCTGCATATATCACCGGCTAGTTCCCTGTATGTTCCGGTACATCCAGATACTGAGTGCATGTAACAGTGAGTACAGATGTACAAACACACTAATGCACAATAAAGCATACTCCTGATTAAGTCTGGGGCTGCCTTAGTGCATCTGGTGAATTCGCTGGTGTATACTAATTACTCTACTTACCAGCGCCAAATAATATCACACGTATCAACAGAAGGGAGGCCTGGGAGTGGTATCCACTAGTGGTGTGTCCAGTTGCACGGGGGAGGGAGCAGAGTAACGCGGTAGCAGAGTAGAGCGGTGAGGTCCGGGACTGATCCCAGCATTTGTTCTGTGTTTATGTATTGCTCTGCACTTGTGTCCTCCTGGAGGCTGGTTCATGTGGAAATTATAATTTTACATGATATTGGGCAATTTTATATGTCTGTAAGAGCGCTGTATAAAAACACAAGTTTGTTAAAGTGTTTCACTAGATGTTTCTCTTCTCATGTCACAGTGCACTGTACGCATGAATATCTGGCGAGATCCGCCCCTGGAGAAGACGTCCATTTGTTTGTAGACAGGCCTCATTACCTTTATTTGGAAGTAAGAATATTTAATCCTAATCTTCCACTAAGGTGTGGGACTTGGTGTCCCTACTGGACCTAAAGTATTTCTAAATGTTTGCGTTTGACTGTATCCATGGGTGTTATATAATAATAATAATAATAATAATAATAATAATAATAATAATAATAAGAATAATAAGAATAAGAATAGGAATAAGAAGAAGAATGTTATTTATATAGTACTTTTCTCCCCATAGGACTCACAGTGCTGTGCACTATTATATGTGATGTTATTATCACTAATGCACTGCTGTTGTTACATATTTTTTTATTTTAGTTCATTCAAGTTTCAAGTTTGTATATGAAGAAATCACTTTGTTACACAGCTCTAAACAGGGTATCACTTATATTTATATTATAGTTTTCACAGTTTTTTTTGTAATTGTCACTTTTAATTTTGCTCCGTAGCTTCAGTGTGTAATTATACGGTGGAGTCTCTTTTTTATTTTTCACTAACTAAAAGGTGTCTTACTGTATAAGACCACCTATTATAACCCAGGGTCCCCAGGGGTTACCTTTTGTTGTTCCCATTTTTTGTCTATGTGACTTGGCCGTCAGCGCACTAATCTGTCCCTTAGCTTCACCATCCTGACTGCCTGTCACTATCGATCTTGTATACTGTACGTGAGCGCTTTTTCTATGTCAAATCTTCTACCATTTAGGTTGTGTTGTCCACATTTACCCGATTGGCACTCCATGCATGCTGCCAGAGTTTTGGTGGCTGTTTAATATATGTTGTTCCCTTTCAGTGAGCCTTCTTCAGGAAGCAAACAGTAAATTGTGAAACGCGTAGGTGCGGTGTCTGAGAATACACCTAACATTTTTATTTTTATCTAAAATCTTTAAAGGACAATTTATTTTTATTTTTTAAACAATATCAGTTTAAAATACATTCATATTCAGGCATCTTCACCACTATATAGACATATGTTTGTAGAAGCAACAACAGGCTGGAACTTCAGATAGATAAATAGTGTTATGAGCCACGGCTGTGGCTCATTCCTGTTTTGCATTTTTGGTTATGTATTTTATGTTATACTTCTGTTCATGTTCCCCGTGGGTGTCATGGGGTGTTCGGAGTTCACCCTTAAGGGAAGGGTACTGTTATGAACCACAGGTAGTGGTTCATTCCTATTTTATGTTTATAGTTGTCTTGCAGGCCAGGTTTTCCCATTGCTCTGGTTTAAGAATATTCTTGTTTGCTGCCAGTGGTGAGTCTGTGTATTTGCATCTTGTTCCCATGTGTTCAGCCTCACCTGTCTGTTGATTGCACCTCTCAGTTGTGCAGCAGGGCAGCTGCACGACATAATTAAGACTCTCTGCTATATGCTGGCTCAGTGCAATTCACAGACGCTGGTGATATTTCCAGGTTTCTAGACATCCAGAGTTCTTGCGTTCTGAGCTAGTCCCTGCCAGTTCCTGAGCTCCTGTCTAGCAGTGTCTGTCTAGCTGCTTCCAGTGTTGGTTCCTGTGTCGATTCCTGTGTCGGTTCCTGTGTCCTGCCGTGAAGTGTTCCTGCCCAGAAGTCCTGTGGCTTTGTCTGTGCCTAGTCGAGTTTCTGGCTTCTTGGTGTCCACCGGTCTGTCGTTTGGGATTCTGCCTGTCCTCCGGTTCTGAGAGTCTGTGTCGGCTACATTGGGGGTTCCTGTCCATTTGCCAGTGTTTGTACCGGTTCCGTGAGTAGCGGCTTTGCCGCGTCCGTCGGCCTAGGCCGCAGTATTCTTTGGTTTTATTTTGTTACTGGTGTTTTGCAGAGGGTTCTGCTTATGCTGTCACCGCCGGTACACAACAGTATTGTGTCGGCGATTGGACAGCATTCCCTTGGTTGTTCTTTTCCTTTGGCGGCGTGCCGCACATATATTTAGTTTTAGGGTAGTTAGTAGCCCCTAGCTTTCTGTTGTTTTAGTCAGAGGTCCCCTTGTTATTATCCTGTCTCGGTTCATGCCTTGTCTCACGCTAAGACCTGGGGGCATCGGAGTTGGGCAGACATAATCCGCCCTTCAAACGCGGCTGCCGTGGGCCCAAGGGCGGCTGCCGTGGGGCTGGTCTCTTCCAAGTGCTGCTGGGATTTCTAAGTGTGAGTTGGAAACAGTAAAAAGGTGAACTCTGATTAATCTCTGTCTATCCATATACGGATAGTAATTTTGTGAGAAAGTAATCTGATTCTGATTGATTGTTTGTATCTATACTGTTTCTTTTTGTTTTAATATATCTGTACTGGGTTTTTTTTTCTTTTGGAGGGAAAAAAATAAAAAAACAAATAAAGTGTGAGGTGATAGCCAGAGGGGTTAACTCAGGTGTGAGTAATCAGGAGTAATCAGGAGGGAGAGGGGCTGATTGAAGCAGCTGGGTGAGCCTATATAAGCAGTGACTAGACTCTTGGAGCCTGCTCTGTGGGGCTGGTCTCTTCCAAGTGCTGCTGGGATTTCTAAGTGTGAGTTGGAAACAGTAAAAAGGTGAACTCTGATTAATCTCTGTCTATCCATATACGGATAGTAATTTTGTGAGAAAGTAATCTGATTCTGATTGATTGTTTGTATCTATACTGTTTCTTTTTGTTTTAATATATCTGCACTGGGTTGTTTTTTTTTTTTTGGAGGGAAAAAAATAAAAAAACAAATAAAGTGTGAGGTGATAGCCAGAGGGGTTAACTCAGGTGTGAGTAATCAGGAGTAATCAGGAGGGAGAGGGGCTGATTGAAGCAGCTGGGTGAGCCTATATAAGCAGTGACTAGACTCTTGGAGCCTGCTCTGTGGGGCTGGTCTCTTCCAAGTGCTGCTGGGATTTCTAAGTGTGAGTTGGAAACAGTAAAAAGGTGAACTCTGATTAATCTCTGTCTATCCATATACGGATAGTAATTTTGTGAGAAAGTAATCTGATTCTGATTGATTGTTTGTATCTATACTGTTTCTTTTTGTTTTAATATATCTGTACTGGGTTTTTTTTTTTTTTCTTTTGGAGGGAAAAAAATAAAAAAACAAATAAAGTGTGAGGTGATAGCCAGAGGGGTTAACTCAGGTGTGAGTAATCAGGAGTAATCAGGAGGGAGAGGGGCTGATTGAAGCAGCTGGGTGAGCCTATATAAGCAGTGACTAGACTCTTGGAGCCTGCTCTGTGGGGCTGGTCTCTTCCAAGTGCTGCTGGGATTTCTAAGTGTGAGTTGGAAACAGTAAAAAGGTGAGTTAGAATACAGAAAAAGGTGAGTTTTATAATACACAATCAGGAACACACATTTACATTACCATTAAACTTCTGGTGAGGCTGCAAGGTGCTGACCTTGTGAGTGAGTGAGAGGGTCTCTTACTTGGAGTAGCAGAGGGGCTGTGATTGTGCGGGTGTGAGGGGCATTTTTTTTTTTCTTCTTAGCAGGAGCTGGAAGCCGAGTGAAAAGGAGGAGCAGTGAGCTGGAACAACTGCAACTGCTAAGTGGAGTATAGGTGCCGCAGGAGAGAGTACTACGGCTGCATAAAAGTGAAGGACCAAGAACCGCACAAAGATAGATAAGTATAAGCCAGCTTAATTATTGTATAAGTGATATTGCTTGTCTTCTATTTTTTATTTTTGCTGCTTTTTCTTTGAGTGTAACAGGGAGTTAGACCTTGCAAACAATATGGGAGGCTGTGATTGGGGACCTCACTCAGTGCATGTCATGCAAGATGTATGCACACCTGGAGCTACCGGCCCAGTGTGAATACATCTGCACGAGGTGTGTGCGAACGGTTGCCCTGGAAGCCCAGGTAACTGATCTAGAGCAAACCGTTACGCGACTGAGGGGGATTCACAATCTCGAGCGTAGTTTAGACAGAACGGTGGAGGAGTTGCGGGAGGGGTCACTGGTTGCAGAGGATGATGATCAGGTAGCCAGTTGGGTCACAGTTAGAAGGAAGAAAAAGAGGGGAAGGCACGACATCTCCGAACTATCAAACCCGAACAAATTTGCCCGATTGGACGAGGAATCGGAGGATGATAGTGAAGAAATGACGGTGCCGGAGGAGACTGCTCCCTCTAGCATCCAGAGGTGCGGTCCCTCTGGCGCGGTTGGGATAAAAGATAGAGAGGTACCTAGTCAAATGGTGGTGGTAGGGGATTCTATCATCAGGAAGGCAGATAGGGCAATCTGCTACCGGGACCGTGATCGCCGTACAGTCTGTTGTCTCCCGGGTGCTCGGGTACGGCACATCGCGGACCGGGTAGATAGATTGTTGGGAGGGGCTGGCAAAGACCCGGCGGTCTTGGTGCACGTTGGCACCAATGACAAAGTTAGCGGAAGGTGGGATGTCCTTAAGAAAGACTATAGGGACTTAGGAAAGAAACTGAAGGCAAGGACATCTAAGGTAATATTCTCGGAATTATTACCCGTGCCACGCGCTAGTCCAGGGAGGCAGAGGGAGATTAGGGAGGTAAATGTGTGGCTTAGGGATTGGTGCAGGAAAGAGGGGTTTGTGTTCCTGGAACACTGGGCGGACTTCTCAGTCAGGCGCCATCTCTTTTGTCGTGACGGATTGCACCTGACTGAGGAGGGGGCAGCGGTGCTGGGGGGAAGGATGGTTAGAAGGTTGGAGGAGATTTTAAACTAGGAGCCTGGGGGGAGGGTTTAGCTAGAAACTACGGGTCATGCAGTGAGAATAGTGGGGATGGCGGTAGTAAACGAAATGGGGGAGAAGTTGGGGGGAGGGTAAGAGCAGGCAGTAAGGTTACTAACATGGGTACTAAAAGGGATTTTACCAAAGCACTAACCAATGACGATTACAGGTCATCCTTGCCACATAAGGTGAAAGATGTCCCTAACGCAAGGGAAAATACTTATCTTAGTTGTATGTATGTAAACGCCAGAAGCATTACTAGTAAAAAGGGTGAACTAGAAATACTTGCAGCAAGCAAACAGTATGATATTATAGGCATTACTGAAACTTGGTGGGATGAATCTCATGATTGGACAGTCAATCTAGAGGGCTATACACTGTTTAGGAGAGACAGACTAAATAAAAAGGGTGGAGGGGTGTGTCTGTACGTAAAGCCGTTTTTAAAACCTAATATATGGGAAGATATTCAGGAGGGGACTGTAGACACTGTCGAGACATTATGGGTAGAAATTGCATGCGGGGAAAAAGGAACAAAAAAGTTAGTATTGGGTGTATGCTATAGGCCGCCTGGTATCAACGCATCTGATGATGAATTGTTACTAAAGCAAATTGAAAAAGCAGCAGGAGTAGGAGACATAGTAGTGATGGGAGATTTTAACTATCCAGAGATAAACTGGAAAAAAACGATTCATGTGATACTGCTAGGGGCAGTATGTTTTTAAACACACTAAATTATAACTACCTAGTCCAACTAATTGAGGAACCAACTAGGTACAATGCAATCTTAGACCTGGTATTAACAAACAATCAGGATTTGGTATCGGGTATTATAGTAGCGGAACCCATAGGAAACAGCGACCACAATATGGTCACATTCAATATCAGTTTCTACAAACAGCCCTATACTGGCTCAACTAGGACTTTAAACTTTAGCAAAGCAAATTTTGAAAAGATGAGGGTATTTTTCAGGGATATTGAATGGGAAGGTTTGTTTTTAGGAAAAAATACTACGGAGAAATGGGAGGTACTAAAATTCCTGCTAGCTAAAAATACACTCAAATATATTCCTATGAGTAGCAAAAAAGGGAATAAAAATCATAAACCGATGTGGCTTAACAAAAAGATTAAGGAACTTATGGGCAAGAAAAGGCGAGCATTTAAAAAATACAAATCTGATGGGGAAGCAGAGTCATTTCAGCACTATAAGGAATGTAACAAAAATTGCAAAAAGGAAATAAGAGCGGCTAAAGTAGAAACTGAAAAACTAGTAGCAAAGGAAAGCAAAGCGAATCCCAAAAAATTCTTTAAATACATTAATAGCAAGAGATTAAAAAAGGAGAGTATAGGCCCTTTGAAAGACAAGTTGGGAGTCTTAAGCAAAAATGATAATGACATAGCGGACACACTAAATGAGTTTTTTTCAACAGTATTCACTAGAGAGGACCCAATTCAGGGACTGACACACAATCTCAATAATGACAATATCACACTGATAGGTACTTATTTAAGCGAGGAAGTAGTCTGTGACCGATTAAAACATTTAAAGATTAATAAATCACCAGGGCCCGATGGTATTCATCCAAGGGTTCTAATGGAGCTTCACTCTGAACTGGCAAAACCGCTATCTTTGATCTTTGAGGATTCAGTTATATCAGGTATGGTTCCCAAAGACTGGCGTATAGTGGAAGTAGTGCCTATATTCAAAAAGGGAAGTAAAGCTGAACCAGGTAATTATAGACCAGTTAGTCTTACATCTATAGTGGGGAAAGTATTGGAAGGTATTCTAAGAGATAGTATTCAGAAGTTCCTTGAAACCAATAAGGTAATTAAAAGGAATCAACATGGGTTTATGAAGGACAGATCCTGTCAAACCAACTTACTTGGCTTTTATGAAACAGTAAGCGCAAACCTAGATCAGGGTAAAGACGTGGATGTAATCTTTTTAGACTTTGCCAAAGCGTTCGATACTGTACCACACATGAGACTTATATACAAGCTACAAGAATCAGGGCTAGGAAGCACAATATGCACTTGGGTCAAAAACTGGTTAGATAATAGGAAGCAGCGCGTTGTGGTTAATGGATCTTTTTCAACTTGGACTGAAGTGATAAGTGGTGTGCCGCAAGGCTCAGTATTAGGACCGCTATTGTTCAATATTTTCATTAACGACCTAACAGAAGGTCTAGAGAGCATGGTGTCAAATTTTGCAGATGATACCAAATTGTGTAAGGCTATAAATACAGAGGAGGATGCCGAGTCTCTTCAGAACGACTTAGTTAAATTAGAAGCATGGGCAGCCAAATGGAGAATGCGTTTCAACACAGACAAGTGTAAGGTAATGCACTGTGGTAACAAGAACAAAAATTACACCTACCTACTAAATGGGGTAAAATTAGGGGATTCTGTACTGGAAAAGGACTTAGGTGTCCTCATAGATAGCAAGCTAAGCAGTAGTACCCAAAGTAGGACTGCAGCAAAGAAGGCTAATAAGATATTAGCATGCATAAAACGGGGTATTGATGCTAGGGACGAGAGTATTATACTCCCGTCATATAAATCACTAGTGAGGCCACACCTTGAATACTGTGTACAGTTCTGGGCACCGTACTACAAAAAGGATATCCTGGAGCTTGAAAAGGTACAGAGGAGGGCGACCAAACTAATTAAGGGCATGGAGACGATGGAATACAAGGAAAGGCTTGAAAGACTAGGCATGTTTACATTGGAAAAGCGGAGACTAAGAGGGGATATGATCAACATCTACAAATATATAAGCGGACAATACACAGAGCTTGCGCGGGACCTGTTTTTGGTTAGATCAACACAGAGGACTCGTGGACACTCGCTCAGGTTAGAGGAAAGGAGATTCCGCACAATACGGCGTAAAGGCTTTTTCACGGTAAGGACAATACGTGTTTGGAATTCCCTGCCCGAGGGAGTTGTAATGGCGGAATCTGTCAACACCTTTAAGAATGGGTTAGATAAATTCCTATTGGATAAGGATATCCAGGGGTATGGTGCATAGTCATGCATTATAGTTACTATAAATAGGGATAAAATGCAATGGCTGACAGCAGCATCAGTCAGAAATTTTAGTCAAATCATCATGCATAGGACACCACAAATAGGTTGAACTCGATGGACAATTGTCTTTTTTCAACCTCAGATACTATGATAAACCATAGTCACTCAGGCGTGAACTGACCACACGGGTAAAACAACGGAGGTAGGGTGCTAGGGGCTATTTCCACACAACACCTTATTTCAGCGTCACGTTCTGGTGCTCAGGACTCACTACGCAACATCTCCCTTGTTCTGAGCACCAGGAACCTAACAAATAGATAATAATTTTTGTTCACCTGGTTTGTTCATGCTAAGATAGACGCTTAATAATGCAGCAGTTTTATAGACAACATGTCCGGTGTTAGCAATCTTTTTAGGATCCCTTTGCTTTAATATCGTCATACACAAGTATACATACTGCAAGTCCTATATATCACATACCAGTTGCTGATAAAACTGGACAATATCCTCCAGTGATAGATGCTGCACAACAAACAGGTCCCCAGTTGGTAGACAAATGTTCCTCCCAGTGGGGATAAGAATAAAGTTCTACCAAACACGGCCATTGAATTTCATGATGTTACTGCTGAACTTCTATTGGCGCGTTTCGTTCCCATACAGTGAACTTCATCAAGAGCTCTACAAGTGCCAGCATAACCATGTCTGCCACGCAACAGCATGCCTGGCTTCCAGAAACCACTGGTATCGGTAGATCAACATGTAAAACGGGAATGATATTGAATCGATCGATTGTACCATTCCTATTTATTGCAATTTACTACTATTTATTCTAACTATCACATGCCCTGGTGTCAGTATATACAAAAGTTCAAAATAGTTTGACGGTGTATTTCTATTACACTGCGTATATATATTTTCATTAAAATGAGACAGAAAGAACGGGTGTGACCAGATAAACAGGAGGCTGAACTGATCTCAGGGGACATATGACTGGCATGGACCTATTTCGCCACCATCTGTGCAAAGCAAAGTGAGACATGAATACGCAACTCAGATGGAACAAGAATAATCTGGGGAATGTGAACCACGAAAGGAAAACAACAGTCTTCAGCAATGGTCTCCAATATCTTCAAACCAGTATGTATCACTAAATCATGGACAAGTCCAAACAAGCAGACCACTGAGAGCCGCATCCAAAAGAAGGAGGAAGACTCAAGGCTCAGACCACCAGTCCCATCTCTCTTGGGAAGCACTTTGATGACATGTTTATCAATCACTTACTTTCCTATTCAGTTTTTATGTTACAAAATGGACGCATTCTGCCCTGAAAAATGGATTCAAGAGGTTTGAATGCTACATCAGTCACCATTTGGCACTGTTAGCCACTCACTTCTCATACAAATAGGACATTCCCTATCTGTCAGGAGACTGGCCTATCCAGGTTCTCATCCTACTTATCAAATCACTATCTCAGTGTTTAGTTGTCTGCTTCCTACAGTAGGTCAGTCTGAGACCCACATAACTCGATTCAGTCCCACTCAAATTTACCTCTCCAGATCTCTCACCATCTGTGCTGGTTCGTGTTTCTGCCATTTCCCCCCTAGCTTATTGTCTCCTGCAATGACTGCTGCAATTCCTCCATATTGGTTTACCCCTATCCAGACGCTCACCACTACAGTCTGTTCTGAATGTAGCATCTAGACTGATTAGTCTCTTACTGCTGCCTCATTCTGCCGGTTCCTACAGATTCTGACAGAAAATATTTCTATTATCATTTAAGGTCATTACCAAGTCTGCACCAACAAACGTTTTAAAATATCTCCCAAATAGACCTCTGTGCTCTGCACAAGATCTGCATCTCACATCCACAGTCGTTACCTGCTCCCGTTCCCAACTATAGGACTTTACTTGGGCTGCACCCACTCTGTGGACTTCTCTCCAGATATTCCTCAAGCCTTCAAACATTTAGTTGTTCCCTAGAAAACTGCACTAGACAGGCAGCTGATCAGATTCCCAAACCATAACCTTCTTACTACTCTACCTGACTACCACACACTATTCTGCTCTACCCAATAAACTCCCCTCTATTGTACCTGATTACCCCCTCTACCCTGTTCACTCAAACTGACAATCATTTTACTTCTGTCCTAAAAGAACTGAGACAACTCTGCAAATTAACTGGGTCATATAGTTCCACTAAGCACTTTATACAATTGCTATATGGCTGGAGCTTAAGAGAGACATTTACTAAGCAGTGATAAGAGCGGAGAAGTGAGCCAGTGGAGAAGTTGCCCATGGCAACCAATCAGCACTGACGTATCATCTATAATTTGCATACTATAAAATTATACAGAGCTGCTGATTGGTTGATGGGGCCACTTCTCCACTGGCTCACTTCTCCGCTCTTATCACTGCTTAGTAAATGTCCCCCATAGACTGTAAAACCTGCAAACAACTACAGTACCTATCACCATTGGCGTTTCTACCATGGGTGCAATGTGTGTGCGGTGCACAAGGGCCCCTGCACATGCGTAGTATGCTTCGGCTCATTGCCAGAGCCTACAGCACCGTGGAGAGGAGTGGGCCCACGGACCCTCTCCTCTCTTAAAACGTCCCTGCCTATCACCTTTGTCTGTCTATTAATTCCCAGTCTCGTTTTCTTAATTTGTGTTCAGTTTTAAAGGATTTCCCTATAGAAATAAATTAGAGATTTGCGCTTTGGTTTTCCTGAAGTACAAACAAACCCGAACTGAAGAGTTCTGAGTTGAGTTGATTCCCGGTTCGGAATCACTTTGGGATCCGAATGGAACTGAATCTTGGCTTGGGTCTGTTGTCAGTTCGGAACTCAGATTTAAGAACCAAACTTGGGTTTTGAATTGCATGTAAACAAGTCCAAATTACATAATTTTAGCTCTTTTTATCAAATTTAAACAAATTCTTTTTATCAATGATCATCGATTTTTATCAATTTTAAAGGAATCCAAGAACGAACCAAAAACTAAATCCGAAACAAAATACTCGTGTCTTGGTTTTGCCACAAAAACCAAGACACGAATTAGAACCAAAACCAAAACACGGGCGTCTGTGCACATCCCTAAAATAAATGCAAATAATAATTATTTTAGCAAGTGATTTATTAAAAAGAGAAAAGAATACTTTCACATATATAACTAACACCTTGTCACGAGCATTTTTCTAAGAGTATACCGGTAGATTACTGCAACTGTTCTCAGAAGATTATTATTCCGAATAGAGGGGTTGTATTTTTTTCTTTGGGACTATTCTAAACCCATTTTGAACCTTTTGTTAAGAGCTTGCGCTGATTCACAGTACTCTACAGGATTTTTTTTTTTTTTTTTAAGGTGTTAGTTGGGTTATATATGTGTAAGTATTATTTTCTCATTTTAATAAATCACTTGCTAAAATTACTATTATTTACATTTATTTATGTAGGTAAAGGGGAATCTGCAGCCATTTATAACTGATCTCAGACAAACCAAGAAAACGAGACTGAGTATAAACAGGCAAAGAATTTGAGTGAATTTGGAGGACAAAAGACTTTTATGAATTGTTTGAATGAGAATTGATTTAACCTTAATTACGCAGGGACTGTCCGCCTGGGTTATGCTGGTTTTGTTATTGTTATTATTTATTGTGAAATCTGGCTCTGGTTTCTTCATGACTTTGGGGGTCATTCCGAGTTGATCGCTCGCTAGCTAGTTTTAGCAGCCATGCAAACGCTATGCCGCCGCCCACTGCGGAGTGTATTTTTTTAACTTAGCAGAAGTGTGAACGCCTGTGCAGCCGAGCTCTGCAAAAACAGTTTGTGCAGTTTCAGAGTAGCTCTGAACTTACTCAGTGCTTGCGATCACTTCAGCCTATTCGTGTCCGGATTTGACGTCATACACCCGCCCAGCGAACGCCCAGCCATGCCTGTGTTTTTTCAGACACGCCTGCGTTTTTGCAAACACTCCCTGAAAACGGTCAGTTGACACCCAGTAACGCCCCCTTCCTGTCAATCTTCTTGCGGCCACCAGGGCGAGGGAAAACTTCGCTAGAACCTGAGCACAACCATAAATAGCTTTGTACCCGTATGTCACGCGTGCGCATTGCGGGGCATACGCATGCGCAGAAATGCCATTTTTCCACCTGATCGCTGCACTGCGAAAATCAGCAGCGAGCGATCACCTCGGAATGACCCCCTTTGTTCCTATAAATCAGTGGTGTCAAACCCGCAGCCCTCCATCTGTTGTGAAACTACACATCCCAGCATGCCTTGCCATAGATTTTGTATGAGGAACTGCTGAAACTGTGGCAGGGCATGCTGGGATGTGTAGTTCCACAACAGCTAGAGGGCCACAAGTTTGACACCCCTGCTGTAAATAGACACAAAAACATTGGTTGCATATACTGTATATAAACGCCAACTCCTCTGGATCAAGAGAAATGGTATTTTTACTGTATAACAAATTGCATCGTTATTAAAAATTGGGCCAGATTCTGACTGGTTGCCATCGCCAACTTCTCCACTGTTTTCAGTGCTTCATACATCTCCCCCAATACCAATATCTCTTGCACCATAAAATACCTAGGGGTACATTTACTGAGATGGGAGTTCTATTTAAGATGGGATGTTGCCTATAGAAAGTGAAACCAATCAGATTCCAGGTATTATCTTCTAGAAGGTGCTAGATAAATAAGAAGTAAAATTTGATTGGTTGCCATGGACAACATCCCATCTTAAATAGAACTCCTATCTTAGTAAATGTACCCCCTAGTCTCTTACAGTTCTCTGTGTGGCTAGTATATCTTTAGGGTGTGGATCAGTGACTCGCCAGTAACTAGGTCAACCACTATTGATAGACAGTGACTAGGTTGACACCTGAAATAGGTCGACACGGTCATTATGTCGACATGGAAAAGGTTGATGGCAAAAGGTCGACATGAGGTTTAAAAAAAAAAATTGGTGTCGTTTTCTTCGTTAAGTGACTGGGAACACCAATTAGCGCACCGTGTCCCATCGCAGGTTACTATTCCCAATCGTAGTCCACGTAGATCGTAAAGTATGAAAACGTTTTTAAAATTAAAAAAATTGTGAAAAGCGTACGTCAACGCTTTTCATGTGTCGACCTAATGACAATGTCGACCTAATGCATGTCGACCAATAGTGGTTTACCTAATGAGTGTCGACCTAAAGACCAGATACCATATATTTTTTCTGGTCCGTTAAGTCTTCAAATAATTCATATTTTTGGATTTTACAATACACTCTCATTTTTGTCATATACTTTACTTTTATGGGTTTTTCGCATTTTTGATACCTGATGAGGAGTTTTTAACATTTATCTATATGATCGCTTATTTAAATATCTGTTTTGCGGCACTTAGTTAGGGCGCTACTTTGCATAAATCAGGGATTATCTATTTAAATAAGTAGCATTTTACTGCCCAATTAATGTTCCATGTTGACTTTGGTTCCTGGGACGAAGGGAGACAAAGGGACTCGTCTAAGGTCAAAGGAGCTGACACTGGGATTGGTAAACAGTGAAGGTCGTCACTGACGCTCTGTCTCCATACACAGAATAGGGACGTGTCTTTGTTGGGATAGACGTGGGATGTGTCTGATTCTCATAACAATTCACAGTGAAATCTGGATTTACATTTTTAAAAGGTTTTTGCTTTGGGGAAGATCATATTAATATGTCAAGGTGATGCCTGTTGGTAGAACATTGTACTAAGGATGGTACAGATATGTTGCAAGAATTTGCAGCATCCTGTGATATGTTTCACTGCATCCTGTATGGCGTGCTTAGGAAAATCTTGTGAAATAAAGTTGGGTGAAAATAAAGTTGGGTGTAAGAATTCTTGCTCCATAGCCCCCCCTAGGGCTGTGGCTCAAGCAGTAGCAGATCTTGCCACGGGCAAGCAGGACTTTTGCCCGGGGCGCCGCCTTCTGGAGGGCGCCGCACCATGGCAAGATCCGCTACTGTGCCCCCCGCTGCCGCTGTGTCCCCCGCTGGTCCCCCGCTGTGAAGGGAACTAGATGCTACCCGTCTAGTTTCCCTTTGTGGAGAGGACCTTTGCTGTGCGGTGCGCGATGACGTCATCGCACACCGCACAGCATTGTGGGACTGGCATAGACGCTAGGGGTCATAATTGACCTCTAGTGTCTATGCTGTGCTATGGGAGAGACGTCATGATGTCTCTCCCATAGATCCGAGGAGAGGAGCGGCGTCGGCGGAGGTCTGCAGCGGTCAGAAATCAGGAGCGGGGATAGTAAGTATTCATTTTTTTTTCTTTCAGCTGCGCTACTCTACAGGGGGCACAAATGGGGGTGTAACTTTCCATGCCCCCATAGGAAGCCACGCTCCTATTTTTTGCGCGGGGCGCCACAAGGGCTAGAACCGGCTCAATCACCTGTTAGGCTCCAGCGATCCCCTCCTCTACTAATCATCGTTATTATAAATAATGGAAGAATTCAAACTCTAAGGAGAAGCTGTGGCTCTTTGGGTGCATAAATTAGAAAACTTATTGTGAAGAACATAAAACAAGGATCGTTACGCCAATAATTCTGCTGTCCTGTATCTGAGCCCAAATCTAACCTCTTAGCGAGAAACAAATAGTATATAAAATATAATCTCACTGTGGGTGGGATGTATGTTTTAAGAAAGGAGATGGCCCTTATGCAGACTCCGGATGGGCCCTCTCCTCTTCACGTCGTCGTAGGCTCCGGGATTGTGTCAGAGTCTACTGTGCATGCTCAGGTCTTCGGAAACATGGCGCCCGCCATGGTTTGGAGACAAATTTCATAATACGCATGCACGGCAGCCACTTTGGGTGTGATTTTTGCAGCGGCTGCTGTGGCTGCAGCGCCCGTCGTGGGACTCTGGAAAGGTAAGTTTCAAAACAACATGGGTGCAGTGTGTGCGGTCTGGGATCCCCCCTGCACCCAGGGGCCCTTGTGCAACTCACACATTGCCACCATTATAGAAATGCCAGTGGATGAATTAATTAGAAATGTTTGTGTTTTGGTTTTGCCAACCCTCAGTGTTTTGTTTCTGGTTTTCAGTTTTGGTAAAACCACTCTCAAGTAGAGATGTGCAGTTCAGATCTCCAGAATTCAAAATCCACCAGAATTTTGTGGATCCAAACACAACCAAAACCTGGTCTGGATCTCCGAGGAGATCCGATCTAAATTAAGGGGTTTCTGTACTAAGCTTTGGAGAGAGATAAAGTGGAGATAGACAAAATACCAGCCCATCAGCTCCTAACTACCATGTCACAGGCTGTGTTTGAAAAATGACATTTAGGAGCTGGTTGGCTGGTACTTTATCTCTGTCCACTTCATCGAAGGTTTAATAAATAGACCCTTTGGTCCCTGGTTCGAATCTATCTGCCGGTCAGAATTCAAATTATAAACCCAAATTTGGGGTTTTGGATTGCAAAAATTATATGATTTTAGCTGTTTTTATAGATTTTTGTCAATGATTAGCAATTTTTAACTCACCCAAAGCCAGAGGGGTCCACGGCACACATCTCAAAAACCGCTAAAATCATATAGTTTGGACCTTTTTTGTTCCTATAGTATTATCAACATCAATAACATTCATTTCCACTCATTTACAATTAGTTTTGCCCACCGAAATGGCACCTGAATGTTTTCCAAAATGTAATCCATAACACAAACTTTGGGTTTAAAATCCGAGATCTGACACTAGGGTAAGATCCAAAACTTGGTTCAACTCGGAATCCAAAAAGATCCAAACCGGAACTCAGATTGACTCAGAGCCCCTAAATTCAGTTGAGTTCATATTTTTAAAAACCTTACCGCACATCTCTTGTATTAATTAAAGAAAAAAAAAATCATATCTCCAACTGCCAATTAAGAAGGTTTACCGCAATAGATATGGATCCCCATATAAATTAAAATGGCCCGCAGCAAATATCAAAGCAGTCCTTGCAGAGCACCGGCATACAGTAGCAGTGATGTGTCCATATGCAGCAAACTTCAGAAAGTGTAACTTTACTGAGCTTCTGCCCAATAGCCAACAGCATCTATAGATGGCATTACTTATAGAAACCTATAGGCTTTTTTCAACGGCAAATCCATGAAGAGAGATAGCTTCCAAGCTACACTTATCCTGTAGCTGTTGCTATACTCCAAGAATATTTCTATGAGACAAATGCAAAGGTAAAATAATAATAAAACAAAAAAAATAAAAAAATAGGATCACAACCACCATCGATGAAAATACATAAAATAAAAAAAACAAGGCTATCACATGTCCATTATGAGTTTATGACGGTATTATACAATTTGTTTTAAACTGTAAAGGAAAACATAATTATCAAATGAAAAATTTACAAATGACTCCAATTTGCAAATAACTTCTAAAACCAAGAGCTAACGTAATATCAATCAACATAGACTATTTGTAATTTATTTTACTTCAACTTTGTGAACTGATCATGTGTGAAAAAAAGTGCAACGTTTTATGCTGTGAATGTAGTGTCGAAGACGAAACGTGTTCCAACTGACATCAGGTCTCCCTCCAGAGCACTGGCTGTTACGTTCCTGATGCTCAGAACTAGAGAGATGTTGCGTAGTGAGTCCAGAGCACCAGGACGTGACGCTGAAATAAGGGGTGGTACGGAAATTGCCCCTAGCACCCTACCTCCATTGTTTCACCCATGTGGTCAGTTCACGCCTGAGTGACTATGGTTTCTTGGGCCCACGGCAGCCACGTTTGAAGGGCGGATTAGGTCTGCCCAACTCCGATGCCCCCAGGTCTTAGAGTGAGACAAGGCGTGAACCGAGACAGGATAATAACAAGGGGACCTCTAACTAAAGCAAACAGAAAGCTAGGGGCTACTAACAACCCTAAAACTAAATATATGTGCGGCACGCCGCCAAAGGAAAAGAACAACAAAGGATACCACTGTCCACACCCCCACACGGCACCGTCGTGTACCGGGGAGGACAGTGAAAAGTGGAAACCTCCGCAAAACCACCAGTACAAAATAAACACAAGGACTAAGCGGCCTAGGCCGCAACACGCGGCAGAAGCCGCTACTCACGAAACCGGGAGAGAACCCCAATAAACGAGAACCCCCAGATGACTGCAACAGGTTCACTTGGACTGGAAGGATTCCCAGGATCGGCTTCAGAACTCCAGGACTCAGGAGAACAGGGAGCAGGATCGACCAGATACAGCTGACCAGGAACAAACGTTGCAAGGCAGGAACAGCAAACAGGAAGCTATCACCGGCGAGGCTGCAGTGTGCTGGCTCCCATAAAAAGGCCCTGCTGGCCAATGACAGGAGGGCCCCAGACCCTAATTACCAGTTGCCGTGCAGCTGCCCTGCTGCACGAACAACAAGTCAATCTTATCTTGCAACGGGGAACGCGGTCCGCCAATGGCGTCCCCGTTGCCATGGACCCAGCGGCTGTGGACGCCCGGCGTCCTAGCGTTGCCAGGGACCCGGCGGCTACAGTACGCACAGCGTCCTGGCGTTGCTAGGCGCCGGGTGGACAGGGTGGGAGGTGTGGCGGCCGTGAGCGTCGCTCGGAAGCAGACCGAGCGGCGCCGCGGACCGCGGCACCTAACAGTACCCCCCCCCTTGAGGATAGGTTAAAGAACCCCTAAAGCCGGGTTTCTGAGGAAATTCCTGAAAGAATTATCTCTTAACTTTAGGGGCATGTAAATTGTTATCCAGGACCCAAGACCTTTCTTCTGGGCAATAGCCTTTCCAGTGAACCAAAAAATAAAGCCGGCCCCGAGAAACTTTGGAATCTAAAACCTTTTCCACCAGGAACTCTTGTTGCCCCTGAACATCCACCTGAGGTCTACCCTGGGAAGTCTTCCGAGGGAATCTCCTGGAAGAAATATATTGCTTAAGAAGGGAACAGTGAAAAGTATTGCCAATTTTGAGTGATTTAGGCAAGCGTAGCCGAAAAGCAACTGGATTGACCTTCTTAACGATAAGGAACGGTCCAATAAATTTGGGTCCCAACCTAGCCGAGGGTTGTCGGAGCTTGATGTTGCGGGTTGACAACCACACCTTATCTCCCACCTTAAAAGTGCATGGGCGTCGGAACCTATCAGAAATGTTTTTTTTCTCGGAAGGCAGCCTTCTTAAGGGCAAGGTGCACCTTTTTCCAGATCATTCTGAGATGGGAAGTTAAGGTCAACGAAGAGACTGGAAAATGAGGGTAAAAAGAATTGGCTCTAGGATGAAAGCCCAAGACTGAAAAGAATGGAGACTCCTTGGTGGAAGAATGACAAGAGTTATTATAGGCAAACTCGGCCAAAGGAAGAAATTCAGACCAATCATTCTGAAGTTTGGCCGAATATAGCCGTAAATACTGTTTTAACGACTGATTAACACGTTCAGTTTGTCCGTTAGACTGTGGATGGTACCCAGATGTTAAAGAGAGTTTCATATTTAATGAGGCACAAAAATGTTTCCAGAAATGGGCAATGAATTGCGATCCCCGATCAGAGACAATATCCATGGGTAAACCATGGAGCCTGAACACATGGCGGAGAAACAAAACTGCCAACCCTTGAGCAGAGGGTAATCGGGGGAGAGCAATGAAGTGGGCCATCTTACTAAAACGGTCTACTACCACCCAAATGACTCGAAACCCAGCTGAAAGAGGAAGGTCCACCACGAAATCCATGGATATATGTGACCATGGCCTGAGAGGAACGGCTAGAGGTATGAGTTGCCCGACCAGCAACGATCGAGATACCTTGTACTGAGCACAAACCTGACAGGAACGGACAAATTCCCTTACATCTTTAGAAAGATTAGGCCACCACACTGAGCGAGAGATTAACTCCAAGGTCTTAGTGATACCCGGATGACCAGAAACCTTATTATCATGAAACTCAGCTAGAACAGTGCCTCTCAGAAATTCAGGGACAAAGAGACGATCTGCAGGAGTGACATTGGGAGCCTGCTGCTGAAGCTGGACTAGCTGTGTAAATAAATCCTGTGTGAGGCCAGCCCGGATGACAGACGATGGGACTATGGGGGTAGTAGCCGGGTGGTTATTGTGAACCTGAAGAAAACAACGTGACAGGGCATCGGCTTTCGTATTCTTGGAACCGGGCCTGAAGGTGATTATAAACCTGAAACGAGTAAAAAACAGCGCCCAACGTGCCTGTCGAGCATTAAGCCGTTTAGCTGACTCAATATACTGCAGGTTCTTGTGGTCAGTAAACACAGTAATGGTATGCCTTGCTCCTTCCAGCCAGTGCCTCCACTCCTCGAAAGCCCATTTATGGATTCTGCGGAGGAGAATTTTCTAGACATGAAGGCACATTGGTGTAATTCCTGAGACTCCGGGTCTTCCTGAGAAAGGATAGCCCCCACTCCAACCTCTGAGGCATCTACCTCGACAATAAAGGGGAGATCCGGGTTAGGGTGTCTGAGTACTGGAGCTGAGACAAAGGCCTGCTTAAGGCCAGGAAGGCAGACTTGGCTTTAGGCGACCAATTGGAAGGGTCTGCTCCTTTTTTAGTCAATGCCACAATAGGAGCAACCAAATCTGAGAAGGTATGAATAAAATGCCTATAATAATTTGCAAACCCTAAAAAGCGCTGAATTGCTTTTAAGTTCGTGGGTTGTGCCCAATTTAGGATGGCCTGGAGTTTTTTTGGTTCCATGAAAAACCCCTTTGGAGAAATAATATACCCCAGGAAGGACACTTCTGTGATGTGGAAATCACATTTATCCAGTTTGGCGTACAAATGATTTTCCCGTAACTTCTGAAGGACCAGTCGCACATGGGTAATATGTTGTTCAAAAGACTCAGAGTAAATCAAAATGTCGTCTAAATAAACGACTACGAACTTTCCTAGAAAGTCGCGAAGGACATCGTTACTGAGATCTTGAAATACAGCAGGAGCATTAGACAGCCCAAACGGCATCACCAGGTATTCATAATGTCCCGACTGTGTGCTGAAAGCCGTCTTCCACTCATCCCCAGATTTTATTCGGATGAGATTGTAAGCTCCTCTAAGATCGATTTTGGAAAAGATAACGGCAGTACGGAGCTGATCAAAAAGTACTGAAATCAGTGGCAAGGGGTAGGTGTTTTAACAGAAATCTTATTCAGAGCCCGATAATCAATACATGGTCTGAGCGACCCATCTTTTTTCTCAACAAAAAAGAACCCTGCACTCAATGGAGATTTTCGAGGGCCTAATGAAGCCCTTTTTCAGGCTCTCCTGTACATAGCCGTTCATTGCCGTAGTTTCCGGCCCAGACAGGGCATATAGTCTCCCTTTAGGCAAAGAGGCACCGGGAACTAAGTCAATAGCGCAGTCATAGGACCGATGAGGGAGCAGAATATCCGCATTACCCTTGGAGAAAACATCGGCAAAGTCCTGATATTCCAAAGGAATAAGTTCTGGGGTGACAGCCGCAACCCGGACTGGACGGGAAATACATTCCTTAACACAAAAGGGACCCCATCGGGAAATCTCCCCAGACCGCCAATCAATGGTGGGATTATGAAAGGCAAACCAGGGGTGACCCAAAACTACGGGGACAGCCGGACAATGGGTAAGGTAAAATTCGATTTTCTCCGAATGTAGAGCCCCCACTGTCAGTTGTACTGGAGGTGTGCGGTGAGTGATTACCCCATTAGAAAGCGGACCACCATCCAAGCCGTGCATGGTGATACGTTTATCCAAAGGTATCTGTGGAGCGCCCAAAGCCTGAGCCCAACCGAGATCCATGAAATTTCCCGCAGCTCCACTGTCGACGAAGGCCGACACCAACGAACTGAGACTACCAAAGGAAATTTTTACATGAACGAATAAGGAATCATTAGAGGAGATCAATTGCAGACCCAAGTGAACCCCCTCACAATTCACTTGGTCAGAGCGTTTCCCTGCTTATTCGGGCAATTACGTGCGATATGTCCCTTGCCACCACAATACAAGCAAAGACCAGAATTTAGCCTTCTGGTTCTTTCCTCTGGGGACAGCTGGGAGAGACCCATTTGCATGGGCTCCTCGACGTCCTCAGGGAAAGTATACACACATGGACTAGGCCTGAAACTAGCTCCTCTTTCAGCCCTCCGCTCCCGGAGACGACGATCAATTTTAATAGCAAGCTCCATGAGTTTGTCTAAAGTCTCTGGAGCGGGGTACTGAAGGAGACTGTCTTTAATAACTTCAGACAAACCGAGGCGAAACTGACTGCGCAGGGCCGGGTCATTCCAGCCACAGTCGTTCGACCAACGGCGAAACTCGGTACAATACGCCTCTGCTGGATTTTTCCCTTGCTTTAGTGCACGCAGGTGGCTCTTAGCCGACGCTTCTCTATCAGGGTCATCATACAAAAGGCCTAAGGACTTAAAAAAGGCATCTACGGAAAGCAAGGCAACATCATCGGCTTTTAGCCCAAAAGCCCAGGTTTGCGGATCGCCTTGTAGTAATGACATCACAATCCCGACCCGTTGAGACTCAGTACCAGAGGATCGGGGCCTTAAACGAAAATAAAGCTTACAAGCTTCCTTGAAATTAAAAAAATCCTTTCGGTTACCCGAAAAACGGTCAAGTAGATGCATCTTTGGTTCTGGAATCATACTCGGGGAGGCTCGCAAAAGATCTTCCTGCGATCTCACCCGAAGAGTAAGATCCTGAACCATCTGAGTTAGTTCCTGAATCTGGTTGGCCAAAAGCTGGCTTGGATTCGGTCCTAATACTGCCGGATTCATGAGGCCGAATTTCAAGGCCCACCAAAAACAAATAACTCTTTATATATTTTTTTATTTTTTTTTCATTTTTTGGCCGGTGATAATGTTACGTTCCTGATGCTCAGAACTAGAGAGATGTTGCGTAGTGAGTCCAGAGCACCAGGACATGACGCTGAAATAAGGGGTGGTACGGAAATTGCCCCTAGCACCCTACCTCCATTGTTTCACCCGTGTGGTCAGTTTTACGCCTGAGTGACTATGGTTTCTTGGGCCCACGGCAGCTGCGTTTGAACGGCGGATTAGGTCTGCCCAACTCCAATGCCCCCAGGTCTTAGAGTGAGACAAGGCGTGAACCGAGACAGGATAATAACAAGGGGACCTCTAACTAAAGCAAACAGAAAGCTAGGGGCTGCTACCAACCCTAAAACTAAATATATGTGCGGCACGCCGCCAAAGGAAAAGAACAACAAAGGATACCACTGTCCACACCCCCACACGGCACCGTCGTGTACCGGGGAGGACAGTGAAAAGCGGAAACCTCCGCAAAACCACCAGTACAAAATAAACACAAGGACTAAGCGGCCTAGGCCGCAACACGCGGCAGAAGCCGCTACTCACGAAACCGGGAGAGAACCCCAATAAACGAGAACCCCCAGATGACTGCAACAGGTTCACTTGGACTGGAAGGATTCCCAGGACCGGCTTCAGATCTCCAGGACTCAGGAGCACAGGGAGCAGGATCGACCAGATACAGCTGACCAGGAACAGACGTTGCAAGGCAGGAACAGCAAACAGGAAGCTATCACCGGCGAGACTGCAGTGTGCTGGCTCCCATAAAAAGGCCCTGCTGGCCAATGACAGGAGGGCCCCAGACCCTAATTACCAGTTGCCGTGCAGCTGCCCTGCTGCACGAACAACTAGTCAATCTTATCTGGCAACGGGGAACGCGGTCCGCCAATGGCGTCCCCGTTGCCATGGACCCAGCGGCTGTGGACGCCCGGCGTCCTAGCATTGCCAGGGACCCGGCGGCTACAGTACGCACGGCGTCCTGGCATTGCTAGGTGCCGGGCGGGCAGGGAGGGAGGTGCGGCGGCCGTGAGCGTCACTCGGAAGCAGACCGAGCGGCACTGCGGACCGCGGCATCTAACACTGGCAAGGCAAGGTTCCAGAAACAAATCATGTCTAGTTGAGTCTTCTCAGCACTCCTAAAGGCTTCTTTTTTCTTTTTAAGATTACTGCTGTCAAAAATGAAACTGAATGTTCATAATACCATATAAAGAATACCAAGGGAAAATAATCTCATAACGGACCATAATAAATGTTATAATCATTGTAAAATAAATATGTGGACATTTGTATTAGTGTAAATGAGAAAGAAATATTTTATATATATATATATATATATATATATATACAGTTTGGTAGAGCCGGCACTCCCTTGCTTCACTCAGCAGCTGCTTCTTGGTGCTCTCCTGGAAAACCTGCCGAGCACGGCAGGGTTATAATGTATGAAGGCGTGTGGCGGCACTCTGGACGATTTACGAACAAAATGAATCAAAGTAACAGGACTTTGATTCGTTTTGTTCATAAGTCGCCCAGAGTGCCGCCACACGCATCCATATATATATATATATATATATATATATATATAATGTTCAGACTTAATGAACACACCAATAAATGAAATGATTGGTGCCAAAAGATATTTAATGAAGAATCCCAGAGTGGCATTACACCCCCATCTGTTGACATAGATGATTTACTTTGGGGTATGGAACGTTTACTAGCCAAAGAGATTAAAACATGGTGGGACATTAAAGGACTGGAGCATTATATTGAAGTAAATAGGATACCGAGAGGACTGAGAATCTTGAAGCAACCCACCTTTGGAAATACAGATCCTGAATTTATTGAAAAATGGGATTCCATTTTACACACATGCTACATCAATTTAATGAAATTACTAATTAGTGAGAGGAGGAGAAGTGTTGTGGCACTTTTTTGAGGAATATATTGTTTTGTATAAAAGATACATTGATGACATTTTGATTATATGGAACGGGAGCATTGAATCATTCATGGACTTTTGTAAATTTACAAAATAACGATTTTAATTTATCATTTACTTTTAACTCCAATAAGAGTTCCATTGAATTCTTAGACCTGATCCTAACCGGAGATGGAAGGATGGTATCCACCAAAAACTATATCAAGGGTGTTGACAAGAACAGTTATCTCCACTATAAGAGTAATCACTCAAAAAATGGAAAAACAATATTCCGTACTCCCAGTTTCATAGGATTAGGATAAATTGCAATAAAACAGAAGACTGCGAGGAACAATTGGGAACCTATAGGAGAAGATTTGAAGAGAAAAGGTACCCAAAAGCCATCCTGGATGAAGCCATCATTAGAACCAGGAACATGGAGAGGGATAACCTGCTGAATTATAAGGAGAAGGTAGAAAATAATGAATCTGCTTCCTTCATTACCACATACAGCAGCCATGAGCACACCATCAGGACTTCATTAAGAACCCACTGGGACATTCTCCTTATGGATCCTGTCCTCAATGAGATCCTTCCAGTCAAACCAGAGCTCATATTCTGGAAATCAAGAAATTTGAAAGATATCCTCGCACCTAGTATGTTACGGGAACTACCACCTGGAGATACCCATCGCTCACTCCCTAAGTATCTTGGAGCATACAAGTGTGGACATTGCAATATTTGTAACTTCCTCAACCCTAACAGGAAAACCTTCAGCAATACAGATGGTACCCAGGATTTCAAAATTAAAGAATTCATGAACTGTAACACTACATCAGTTATATACGTATTAGAATGCACATGCCATAAAAAGTACGTGCGGAAAAACAAAAAGAACTTTGAAAATTAGGATACAAGAGCACGCTCGTAGCATCAAAAACAAACTGGAAACTCATTTGATATACAGACATTTTAAGCTTGAACACAATTCCAACCCAGAATAAATGTTTTTTAAAGCCATTGAACATGTGACCAGCGGCGAAAGAGGTGGAGATCTGGCAAAGAAGCTCTCTCAACGAGAGATGTTCTGGATCTTTCAACTGAAAACTATACACCCCCTGGGATTCAACGAAGGATATGAAATTGCACCATTTCTATGAAAGAAGTCTTTTCATCCAAGTATCGTCCGCCCTATCTTCCTCTTTGTTTTTATTCACTTGCCCTTGACACACTGTAGCACCTAAGTATGGAATCATCATCTCCTCTATCATCACTTTGTATACTGTAGTATTTTATTATTTTAATAAAAATTGAATATTATGTTATTGAGTCATATTGCCACAATATACAGTCATACCACACTGGTTATACACCCAATTCCGCTCAATCTTGGAAGCTAAGCAGTGTAGGGCTCAACCAGTACCAAGTGGGTAACTACTTGGGAAGATTGGGTACTGTATAAAGGTGGCCCAGACGGGTTCATAATAGTATTTTTATACTGAATAATATATCTGGATACCTCATTAATGCACATGTTTGTATCACCATCATAATTCTACTAAAGTCAGTAATACTAAATTAGAATATGAATCAGTCACATGCACAAGCACTATAGCTCGATTCTTAATGCACGATACTATTTTTAGAATGTGACTGACCACTAATTTATAGTTCACCAATTTGATACTGTCTATATTTATTATATTTTTTATATATTCATACTCTATATTTATTATCACATGTTATAATCAGTTCACTTTGTTATTGATGGGTATCTCTTAATAAATATGTTTAAATATTCACCTTTCATCCACTATTTGATCTCAATAAAATCTCAATGTTTCAGTGTAGTATCCATTTATGGGCTGATGATTAATCTCCATAAGACGCCCCCTACGATAATACATCCCTCTTCCTACTACCCTTTGTGTACAATTACCATATATACTCTTTGGCTATATATTTTAATAATATTTTATATATGTCCTATTAACTGTAATAAAAATAGCCCCGTATATAACATTCTAGGCACCATTTAATTATTATGTATTTATTATCTATTAGCACGCCACTTAATTATCTAGAATTTCCCAATTCACATTTATGGAACATTCATGAGTTACCGCAATACTTGTAATAGTGTTAATGTCAATCTCGTTCCCATTATTATTATTGATAATTCTATTACCACCAACTACCAATGAAAAGGTTCATATTAATATTAAGATTTAGTAGCCAGCGCAGTTTAGAAATACTTAGAGATCTCTAATTAAAGTATTTTTATTATTCTTTGTCTCTGTGAGCTGCTCCTGCTTCTGGAAACAATCCATTAACAAGGTCCGTAATTACGGGTCTTCAGAAAGATGGCCGCCACTATGATTGACAGCCCTATACACCTATGATCCACTGATAAACGCTGTATCCCGCCGTGACCGGAAGTGTGGCATGTTTGATGTATAAAGCTGGCCGGAAGTGGGGCAGACCAAGCGCGCAATGCAGTTCGTCTACCGGAAGTGGGGCAGGAGGCGCACGCGTACTGCAGCATTATGGACACAGGAAATGTGGCGGAAGTGACGCCGGTCACGATTCCAGACTTAAACCTATTATTTCTAAGTTTCTCAAGCTCGTTTTTTCATAAAACTTAGCCCTTGGGGTTTTTTACCTTATTTACTACCCTCCAGGTATACCATTATCAAAGTATGTCTAAAAAATTGAGTTATATAATCTTAACAGGATATGATGTCATAATCACTTACCCTTAATTATACTTGCTATATAGAGGATCTGCTCAGTAGTCCTTTACCCTTTGATGAAGTCTTATGGACGAAACGCGTTGGTGTATGTTGTATGCCTCTCCATATTTAAGATAAGCAGCAGTCTCTTGTCCCAGATTTTAATCATTTTTACATATATTGGTTTTTATATTGATTTCTATGTTTTATGGTTCTAGTCTTTTACTTAGCATTGAAATACTTTGTACCCTCCATTTTTTATCACATCTCAGTTTATAATTTTATCTATATGTTTAAATAAATCTATTGTTATATTTTATCTAATCATTACGTATTCTGCTGTATCTTCATATTTATATGTAATCTAAAGCACAGATTTGTTTTTTAGAACCGAAATCCGAACTTGGCGGGATGACCTGAGCTGGGACTGGGTTCAATTTGGGTGTGTGTATAAGCTAAAGTTCCGCATGCGTATAAGTCACACTGAACGTGAGCTGCGATGGTCTTTTCATTAGAGATGAGCGGATTCGGTTTTACTCGGATTTACTCGGTTCTCAAAACGGCATTTTATTGGCTCACGGATGTCACGTGTTTTGAATAGCCAATAAGATGCCGTTTTGAGAACCGAGTAAATCCGAATCCGCTCATCTCTACTTTTCATAACATTTATTCAAAAGGTCAGTGACCTGCAGTAAGGGTTTGTGGGAGGTAATGGGGGAAGGGGGGGGGGGTCGGCTATTCAAACACAGACGTGTCACCATCGTCATTGTGGCGTGTCACAGCTTGCGATTGCAAATCCCGGTTAGGATGGCTCTGGCGTTTACTTCCGTCAGCCATGCTGAGTGACCACCAGGTAACGCAGAGTGTCAGTGAGCGATCGATGTGCGTCCGATGGTTGCAGCGTCTTCGTACAGAAGTGGCGGAACTGAGAAGCCACCTGTGGGAGTCTTATTGCAAGTCCTGGTGGCTGCAATAGCATTTGTGCCCATCTCTGGACCAGACCCCTCATCAGTGACGTTATTGGCTGTATAGAATATGACATTGCATTGTAACTGTATCCAGTAAATACAAATATTATGTACTGTATCCAAAGTCAATGAGTAACTTAGGGTATATGTATCGAAGCTTGGAGAGAGATAAAATAATAACCAATCAGCTCCCAACTGCCATGTTACAGGCTGTGTTTGAAAAATGACAGGAGCTGATCGGTTGATAGTTTATCTCTCTCCACTTTGTCACTCTCCAAGGCTTAAAACATATGGGGCGGGATGTACTAAACATCGCATCCACGTTGCAGTACATCCTGCCACTTATTAGGTACATACCAACATAAGTAACCTATAATATAATTTTATGCAATGCACAACATGCCACTGGGCAATTAATTTACTGTTTTTTTCCAATGTGTTATCTACTCCCCCCCCCCCCCGCGGGAAACATACCTCCCTCAGCGCAATTCAATGGCTGTAGGCAGGGGCTTTTCAACAGAGGAAGTGGCCCGTGGGCAAACTCTGGGTGGTGCAGCATACTCCTGCATGCGCGGGTCTCCAGAAACATGGCGCCTGTTGTGTTCCGGAGACCAATTTCACTACTGCGCAACTTCACGGCCATTTTGTCTGCGGTTTTTGCAGTGGCTGCAGAGCCCTATTCTTGACTCTGGAAAGGTAAGTATTTAAAAATGGTTGCGGTCTGGGGCCCCCAGTACTCAGGGGCCCGTGTGCACAGCACCCATTGCACCCATTATAGAAACTCCAATGGTTAGAGGACGGCGAGGCTACTTACAGATGGGTTTGTATTATTATTAGGTCTACAGTGAATAGGTCTACCACCAATGGTAGACATGCATTATGGTGGTCATTCCGAGTTGATCGCTAGCTGCATTTGTTCGCAGCGTAGCGATCAGGCTAAAAAATGTCAGATCTGCGCATGTGTATGCGGCGCAATGCGCACGCGCGACGTATGGGCACAACGAACGATGCAGTTTTGCACAAGGTCTAATGAAGCTTTTCAGTCGCACTGCTGGTTGCAGAGTGATTGACAGGAAAGAGGCGTTTCTGGGTGGCAACTGACCGCTTTCAGGGAGTGTTCGGAAAAATGCAGGCATGCCAGGGAAAACGCAGGCGTGGCTGGGCGAACGCTGGGCGGGTGTGTGACGTCAAATCTGGAACTGGATAGTCTGGAGTGATCGCAAGCGTTGAGTAGGTTTTGAGCTACTCTGAAACTACACAACATTTTTTTGCAGGCGCTCTGCGATACAACCGTTCACACTTCTGCTAAGCTAAAATACACTCCCAGTGGGCGGCGGCATAACGTTTGCATGGCTGCTAAAAACTGCTAGCGAGCGATCAACTCGGAATGACCCCCTATGTCCACAGGGATAAAGGGTCAACATTGAATAGGTAGTCAGTAGGAAAGGTCGACAGTGTCAAGGGGCAACCATGGTTTGTCTCGCCATACAAATGGGTGTTCTACCTTCCTAGTAAAGCCATTTGCTGTGCGCAATTAGATACAATAACTGAAGTCACTGTTTTCGTACACATTCTAATTGATATATTTGTCAGAAGTAGTTTTGCATCAGCCCCTAATCTAGCTAATGTACAAAGCAGTACTTCATTTATGTGTATATAAATGTGCGTGCAAATGTAAGTGTTTATCCCTCCGGCGATACGCAGCAAAAAAATGCAATGATGCTGGAACAATGCTGCAACATGCATTAAGATATCTCATACATTACACGTATCGATCTTCAATTTAAATTGTATCTGATTACTTCATTATTTAGAAGCAGGTAAATGTCTGCAATAACTATTCAATAATTTAGTTAACAAACATAGTTAGTGAAAATATTCAATAGTTTATTGATCCCAATCCAGGATAATTCTTTAACTCTGTATTAGAGGAAAAGAAAAGAGTGTTTGCAACATAAGTGTATTTAGAAGAATAAAATAAAAAGTTAATTGTTATTTTCTGTAAATTTAGTTTTAAACTTTAAACTGTCTCCCTTATTTAAAGAGGAATTAAAAGTCTGATATTTTCTTTGTACACCACCGATTTTCCGGCAACCAATTATCCGGAACCACTTTTAATCCGGGCAATTTTGCTTTGTCCTGATTAAAGGAGATTAGGGACGTTTTTTAATCCAGAACATTTTCTGCGCATAGGCGTAACACGCAATACGCGCAAGTGTCAGTGGGTACAGCTTCCGCGGACGTTGCAGGTGACACAGCAAGCATCGGTGGGGCTGGTATGGCGTCCACTGTAGCATATATTTTACTATTTATTGCTTTAGAAATGTTCCGAAGGCGCAAAAATAGTAAAAAAATTTTTTCCCACCATTAAACTGGCAAAATCGATAATCCGGCACGGCACTAAAACCGGGGATGACGGAAATCGGTGGTGTACCTGCACATAGATATTTTTATAGAGATAGAACTCTGCTGTTCGTTTGGCATGCAGTGAGAAGAGGCGTGCTGGGAGGTCATGTCCCAGTGACTCATGACACGCCCCGCGATGCCTGGCCACGTCCCTAATAGATGTGACCACGCCCCTTTTTTCAGCTGACAATGGCCCTCATTCCGAGTTGTTCGCTCACAAGCTGCTTTTAGCAGCATTGCACACGCTAAGCCGCCGCCTACTGGGAGTGAATCTTAGCTTATCAAAATTGCGAACGAAAGATTAGCAGAATTGCGAATAGACACTTCTTAGCAGTTTCTGAGTAGCTCCAGACTTACTCGGCAACTGCGATCAGTTCAGTCAGTTTAGTTCCTGGTTTGACGTCACAAACACTCCCAGCGTTCGGCCAGACACTCCTCCGTTTCTCCAGCCACTCCCGCGTTTTTCCCAGAAACGGTAGCGTTTTTTCGCACACACCCATAAAACGGCCAGTTTCCGCCCAGAAACACCCACTTCCTGTCAATCACATTACGATCACCAGAACGAAGAAAAAACCTCGTAATGCCGTGAGTAAAATACCTAACTGCATAGCAAATTTACTTGGCGCAGTCGCACTGCGGACATTGCGCATGCGCATTAGCGACTAATCGCTCCGTTGCGAGAAAAATATAACGAACGAACAACTCAGAATGACCCCCAATGTCTTAGCCAATTTGCAGAGCCCCGTATTATTTGGGTGCCATGTAGATGAGTGCGCAAATTAGTAGCTTCCTAAGTCCTGAAACCAGTTTGTAATGTTCAATTGTTCCAGAAATGAAATCCTTGGGTAATAGATTTCCTGAATCGTTCATAGGCCCTCATTCCGAGTTGTTCGCTCGCAAGCTGCTTTTAGCAGCATTGCACACGCTAAGCCGCCGCCTACTGGGAGTGAATCTTAGCTTATCAAAATTGCGAACGAAAGATTAGCAAAATTGCGAATAGACACTTCTTAGCAGTTTCTGAGTAGCTCCACACTTACTCGGCAACTGCGATCAGTTCAGTCAGTTTCGTTCCTGGTTTGACGTCACAAACACTCCCAGCGTTCGGCCAGACACTCCTCCGTTTCTCCAGCCACTCCCGCGTTTTTCCCAGAAACGGTAGCGTTTTTTCGCACACACCCATAAAACGGCCAGTTTCCACCCAGAAACACCCACTTCCTGTCAATCACATTACGATCACCAGAACGAAGAAAAAAACTCGTAATGCCGTGAGTAAAATACATAACTGCATAGCAAATTTACTTGGCGCAGTCGCACTGCGGACATTGCGCATGCGCATTAGCGACTAATCGCTCTGTTGCGAGAAAAATATAACAAACGAACAACTCGGAATGACCCCCAGAATGCACAAAAATAATAATAAATAAATAATAATAATAATTATAATAATTATAATAATGCAATTCTTTGGATTTTGCATGTGCGGACTAACACCATCTTCAGTACAGAAGTCGTGTAAGGGTGGGATCTTGCGATCTGGCTTGGAGCTGTTTGCAATGCCAAATGCTAGATTTTTGCATTGTGCATGTGCTGCTGTGTTGCGGTAAATACATCACGTACGTTAATGATTTTTACTAGAGATGAGCGGGTTCGGTTCGTCGAGATCCGAACCCCCCCGAACTTCACGTGGTTTACACGGGTCCGAGGCAGCCTCGGTTCTTCCCGCCTTACACGCTAAACCTGAACGGGGGGAAACGTCATCATCCCGCTGTCGGATTCTTGCAAGATTCGGATTCCATATAAAGAGCCGCGCGTCGCCGCCATTTTCACTCGTGCATTGTCGAGATAGCGAGAGGACGTGGCTACGTTCTCTGCCTGAATAGCCCAATATCAGCTAAATATCTGCTTAATTTCTGTGCTCAGTATCAGTGCTGCATTGTGACCAGTATATAGTAGTACAGTACAGTAGTCCATTGCTGTATTTTGCTGCCCAGTGTCAGTTCTATTATCCTGAATAGTGCTCAGTATCTGTGCTCATTATATTATCATTGCTGCATTGTGGTGACCACTGACCAGTATATAGTAGTACAGTACAGTAGTCCATTGATGTATTTTGCTGCTCAGTGTCAGTTCTCTTATCCTGAATAATGCTCAGTATCTGTGCTCATTATTATCATTGCTGCATTGTGGTGACCACTGACCAGTATATAGTAGTACAGTACAGTACAGTAGTCCAGTGCTGTATTTTGCTGCCCAGTGTCAGTTATATTATCCTGAACAGTGCTCAATATCTATGCACAGTATCAGTGCTGCATTGTGGTGACTAAAAGTCCAGTGTCTTGTGCTACATCTTGCTGCTGTAGGGTGCTGTGGTAGTGTCCTGTCACATGGCATAGGTCATCATCATTCCAGTCACAGTGGTATCTGGTATCTATATAGTGGTATCTAATTCCAGACCTCACTGCCGTCTAATTCCAGATATATTACTGGCATATAATTCCACACATTAAAAAATGGAGAACAAAAATGTGGAGGGTAAAATAGGGAAAGATCAAGATCCACTTCCACCTAGTGCTGAAGCTGCTGCCACTAGTCATGGCAGAGACGATGAAATGCCATCAACGTCGTCTGCCAAGGCCGATGCCCAATGTCATAGTAGAGAGCATGTAAAATCCAAAAAACAAAAGTTCAGTAAAATGACCCAAAAATCTAAATTAAAAGCATCTGAAGAGAAGCGTAAACTTGCCAATATGCCATTTACGACACGGAGTGGCAAGGAACGGCTGAGGCCCTCTCCTATGTTCCTCATGACTAGTGGGTCAGCTTCACATGAGGATGGAAGCACTCATCCTCCCGCTGGCAAAAGCACAGCAAAGAACTGTGCGTTCTTCTAAATCACAAATCCCCAAGGAGAGTCCAATTGTGTCAATTGCGATGCCTGACCTTTCCAACACTGGACGGGAAGTAGTGATGTGCACCGGACATTTTTCGAGTTTTGTGTTTTGGTTTTGGATTCGGTTCCGCGGCCGTGTTTTGAATTCGGACGCGTTTTGGCAAAACCTCCCAGAATTTTTTTGTTGGATTCGGGTGTTTTTTTTACAAAACCCCCTCAAAAACAGCTTAAATCATAGAATTTGGGGGTCATTATGATCCCATAGTATTATTAACCTCAATAACCATAATTTCCACTCATTTACAGTCTATTCTGAACACCTCAAACCTCACAATATTATTTTTAGTCCTAAAATTTGCACCGAGGTCACTGGATGACTAAGCTAAGCGACCCAAGTGGCCGACACAAACACCTGGCCCATCTAGGAGTGGCACTGCAGTGTCAGACAGGATGGCAGATTTAAAAAATAGTCCCCAAACAGCACATGATGCAAAGAAAAAAAGAGGCGCAATGAGGTAGCAGTGTGACTAAGCTAAGCGACCCAAGTGGCTGACACAAACACCTGGCCCATCTAGGAGTGGCACTGCAGTATCAGACAGGATGGCACTTCAAAAAATAGTCCCCAAACAGCACATGATGCAAAGAAAAAAAGAGGTGCACCAAGGTCGCTGGATGGCTAAGCTAAGCGACCCAAGTGGCCGACACAAACATCTGGCCCATCTAGGAGTGGCACTGCAGTGTCAGACAGGATGGCACTTCAAAAATAGTCCCCAAACAGCACATGATGCAAAGAAAAAAAGAGGTGCACCAAGGTCACTGGATGGTAAAGCTAAGCGACCCAAGTGGCCGACACAAACAACTGGCCCATCTAGGAGTGGCTCTCTATATACAATACACAAGGTGGGAGGCTGCTCAATCAGATTGTAATGTCACTCAGGTGCTAAAAGGGGAGGGGTAATTCTGTGTAGGAAAAAAAACTGTGTTCCCTAATGCACACCGAGTGAATAATATTACTATATAATAATAGTCAGATAATACGGAGATCTTAGTTGCGTATATCTGCAGATATAGGGTTAAGCCCCCAGGCCGACCGACAAGGCTTCTCCGTCACTGGGGGTCCCTAATACTAGGTATGGGCCTGGAATTTAACCCAGATATATATATATATGTAATTATTTATGGGGCGGGTGTGGGGTGCAGTGGCCCCTGTGTCGGTATGGGTGGGCTGTTGCAGGTCGGCACACCCTAACACTTTATTAACACTTATTATTTTTCCTATCACTTTGTATATATTTTTTAATCACACCACTTACATAGCACTTCTGTGCTTCTTATTAACCCCTATTAATTTTCACCTGTGTGCTGACCTGGGGTGGCCGACCTGTGCCGACATTGTGGGGTCCTGCACCCCAGGCCCATACCTAGTATTAGGGACCCCCAGTGACGGAGAAGCCTTGTCGGTCGGCCTGGGGGCTTAACCCTATATCTGCAGATATACGCAACTAAGATCTCCGTATTATCTGACTATTATTATATAGTAATATTATTCACTCGGTGTGCATTAGGGAACACAGTTTTTTTCCTACACAGAATTACCCCTCCCCTTTTAGCACCTGAGTGACATTACAATCTGATTGAGCAGCTTCCCACCTTGTGTATTGTATATAGAGAGGCACAAATGGGTCAGCATTAGGAGGGATTGCTGACTCTAGTAGTGCCATAGGGGAAGTCAGGGGTATCCCCAGGTAAGCTGGCTCTCAGATGCTGTAGGTGCCATTACCATGTGGCCTTACACTGGGAATTTAACCCAGATATATATATATATGTAATTATTTATGGGGCGGGTGTGGGGTGCAGTGGCCCCTGTGTCGGTATGGGTGGGCTGTTGCAGGTCGGCACACCCTAACACTTTATTAACACTTATTATTTTTCCTATCACTTTGTATATATTTTTTAATCACACCACTTACATAGCACTTCTGTGCTTCTTATTAACCCCTATTAATTTTCACCTGTGTGCTGACCTGGGGTGGCCGACCTGTGCCGACATTGTGGGGTCCTGCACCCCAGGCCCATACCTAGTATTAGGGACCCCCAGTGACGGAGAAGCCTTGTCGGTCGGCCTGGGGGCTTAACCCTATATCTGCAGATATACGCAACTAAGATCTCCGTATTATCTGACTATTATTATATAGTAATATTATTCACTCGGTGTGCATTAGGGAACACAGTTTTTTTTCCTACACAGAATTACCCCTCCCCTTTTAGCACCTGAGTGACATTACAATCTGATTGAGCAGCTTCCCACCTTGTGTATTGTATATAGAGAGGCACAAATGGGTCAGCATTAGGAGGGATTGCTGACTCTAGTAGTGCCATAGGGGAAGTCAGGGGTATCCCCAGGTAAGCTGGCTCTCAGATGCTGTAGGTGCCATTACCATGTGGCCTTACACTGGGAATTTAACCCAGATATATATATATATGTAATTATTTATGGGGCGGGTGTGGGGTGCAGTGGCCCCTGTGTCGGTATGGGTGGGCTGTTGCAGGTCGGCACACCCTAACACTTTATTAACACTTATTATTTTTCCTATCACTTTGTATATATTTTTTAATCACACCACTTACATAGCACTTCTGTGCTTCTTATTAACCCCTATTAATTTTCACCTGTGTGCTGACCTGGGGTGGCCGACCTGTGCCGACATTGTGGGGTCCTGCACCCCAGGCCCATACCTAGTATTAGGGACCCCCAGTGACGGAGAAGCCTTGTCGGTCGGCCTGGGGGCTTAACCCTATATCTGCAGATATACGCAACTAAGATCTCCGTATTATCTGACTATTATTATATAGTAATATTATTCAATCGGTGTGCATTAGGGAACACAGTTTTTTTTCCTACACAGAATTACCCCTCCCCTTTTAGCACCTGAGTGACATTACAATCTGATTGAGCAGCTTCCCACCTTGTGTATTGTATATAGAGAGGCACAAATGGGTCAGCATTAGGAGGGATTGCTGACTCTAGTAGTGCCATAGGGGAAGTCAGGGGTATCCCCAGGTAAGCTGGCTCTCAGATGCTGTAGGTGCCATTACCATGTGGCCTTACACTGGGAATTTAACCCAGATATATATATATATGTAATTATTTATGGGGCGGGTGTGGGGTGCAGTGGCCCCTGTGTCGGTATGGGTGGGCTGTTGCAGGTCGGCACACCCTAACACTTTATTAACACTTATTATTTTTCCTATCACTTTGTATATATTTTTTAATCACACCACTTACATAGCACTTCTGTGCTTCTTATTAACCCCTATTAATTTTCACCTGTGTGCTGACCTGGGGTGGCCGACCTGTGCCGACATTGTGGGGTCCTGCACCCCAGGCCCATACCTAGTATTAGGGACCCCCAGTGACGGAGAAGCCATGTCGGTCGGCCTGGGGGCTTAACCCTATATCTGCAGATATACGCAACTAAGATCTCCGTATTATCTGACTATTATTATATAGTAATATTATTCACTCGGTGTGCATTAGGGAACACAGTTTTTTTTCCTACACAGAATTACCCCTCCCCTTTTAGCACCTGAGTGACATTACAATCTGATTGAGCAGCTTCCCACCTTGTGTATTGTATATAGAGAGGCACAAATGGGTCAGCATTAGGAGGGATTGCTGACTCTAGTAGTGCCATAGGGGAAGTCAGGGGTATCCCCAGGTAAGCTGGCTCTCAGATGCTGTAGGTGCCATTACCATGTGGCCTTACACTGGGAATTTAACCCAGATATATATATATATGTAATTATTTATGGGGCGGGTGTGGGGTGCAGTGGCCCCTGTGTCGGTATGGGTGGGCTGTTGCAGGTCGGCACACCCTAACACTTTATTAACACTTATTATTTTTCCTATCACTTTGTATATATATTTTTAATCACACCACTTACATAGCACTTCTGTGCTTCTTATTAACCCCTATTAATTTTCACCTGTGTGCTGACCTGGGGTGGCCGACCTGTGCCGACATTGTGGGGTCCTGCACCCCAGGCCCATACCTAGTATTAGGGACCCCCAGTGACGGAGAAGCCTTGTCGGTCGGCCTGGGGGCTTAACCCTATATCTGCAGATATACGCAACTAAGATCTCCGTATTATCTGACTATTATTATATAGTAATATTATTCACTCGGTGTGCATTAGGGAACACAGTTTTTTTTTTTTTTTTCCCATCTAGGAGTGGCACTGCAGTGTCAGACAGGATTGCACTTCAAAAAATAGTCCCCAAACAGCACATGATGCAAAGAAAAAAAGAGGTGCACCTAGGTCGCTGGATGGTTAAGCTAAGCGACCCAAGTGGCTGACACAAACAACTGGCCCATCTAAGAGTGGCACTGCAGTGTCAGAAAGGATGGCACTTCAAAAAATAGTCCCCAAACAGCACATGATGCAAAGATAAATTAAAGAAAAAAGAGGTGCAAGATGGAATTGTCCTTGGGCCCTCCCACCCACCCTTAAGTTGTATAAACAGGACATGCACACTTTAACAAACCCATCATTTCAGCAACAGGGTCTGCCACACGACTGTGACTGAAATGACTGGTTGGTTTGGGCCCCCACCAAAAAAGAAGCAATCAATCTCTCCTTGCACAAACTGGCTCAACAGAGGCAAGATGTCCACCTCCTCCTCATCGTCCGATTCCTCACCCCTTTCACTGTGTACATCCCCCTCCTCACAGATTATTAATACGTCCCCACTGGAATCCACCATCTCAGGTCCCTGTGTACTTTCTGGAGGCAATTGCAGGTGAATGTCTCCACGGAGGAATTGATTATAATTCATTTTGATGAACATCATCTTCTCCACATTTTCTGGAAGTAACCTCGTACGCCGATTGCTGACAAGGTGAGCGGCTGCACTAAACACTCTTTCGGAGTACACACGGGAGGGGGGGCAACTTAGGTAAAATAAAGCCAGTTTCTGCAAGGGCCTCCAAATTGCCTCTTTTTCCTGCCAGTATACGTACGGACTGTCTGACGTGCCTACTTGTATGCGGTCACTCATATTATCCTCCACCATTCTTTCAATGGTGACAGAATCATTTGCAGTGACAGTAGACGACATGTCAGTAATCGTTGGCAGGTCCTTTAGTCCGGACCAGATGTCAGCACTCGCTCCAGACTGCCCTGCATCACCGCCAGCAGGTGGGCTCGGAATTCTTAGCCTTTTCCTCGCACCCCCAGTTGCGGGAGATTGTGAAGGAGGAGTTGTTGACGGGTCACGTTCCGCTTGACTTGACAATTTTCTCACCAGCAGGTATTTGAACCTCTGCAGACTTGTGTCTGCCGGAAAGAGAGATCCAACGTAGGTTTTAAATCTAGGATCGAGCACGGTGGCCAAAATGTAGTGCTCTGATTTCAACAGATTGACCACCCGTGAATCCTGGTTAAGCGAATTAAGGGCTCCATCCACAAGTCCCACATGCCTAGCGGAATCGCTCTGTTTTAGCTCCTCCTTCAATCTCTCCAGCATCTTCTGTAAAAGCCTGATGAGGGGAATGACCTGACTCAGGCTGGCAGTGTCTGAACTGACTTCACTTGTGGCAAGTTCAAAGGGTTGCAGAACCTTGCACAACGTTGAAATCATTCTCCACTGCGCTTGAGTCAGGTGCATTCCCCCTCCTTTGCCTATATCGTAGGTAGATGTATAGGCTTGAATGGCCTCTTGCTGCTCCTCCATCCTCTGAAGCATATAGAGGGTTGAATTCAACCTCGTTACCACCTCTTGCTTCAGATGATGGCAGGGCAGGTTCAGGAGTGTTTGCTGGTGCTCCAGTCTTCGGCACGCAGTGGCTGAATGCCGAAAGTGGCCCGCAATTCTTCGGGCCACCGACAGCATCTCTTGCACGCCCCTGTCGTTTTTTTTTAAATTCTGCACCACCAAATTCAATGTATGTGCAAAACATGGGACGTGCTGGAATTTGCCCACATGTAATGCACGCACAATATTGGTGGCGTTGTCCGATGTCACAAATCCCCAGGAGAGTCCAATTGGGGTAGGCCATTCTGCGATGATGTTCCTCAGTTTCCGTAAGAGGTTGTCAGCTGTGTGCCTCTTCTGAAAAGCGGTGATACAAAGCGTAGCCTGCCTAGGAATGAGTTGGCGTTTGCGAGATGCTGCTACTGGTGCCGCCGCTGCTGTTCTTGCTGCAGGAGGCAATACATCTACCCAGTGGGCTGTCACAGTCATATAGTCCTGAGTCTGCCCTGGTCCACTTGTCCACATGTCCGTGGTTAAGTGGACATTTGGTACAACTGCATTTGTTAGGACACTGGTGACTCTTTTTCTGAGGTCTGTGTACATTCTCGGTATCGTCTGCCTAGAGAAGTGGAACCTAGATGGTATTTGGTAACGGGGACACAGTACCTCAAGCAATACTCTAGTTCCCTGTGAATTAGCGGTGGATACCGGAAACACGTTTAACACCGCCCAGGCTGCCAAGGCCTGAGTAATCCGCTTTGCAGCAGGATGACTGCTGTGATATTTCATCCTCCTCGCAAAGGACTGTTGGACAGTCAATTGCTTACTGGAAGTAGTACAAGTGGTCTTCCGACTTCCCCTCTGGGATGACTATCGACTCCCAGCTGCAACAACAGCAGCGCCAGCAGCAGTAGGCGTTACACTCAAGGATGCATCGGAGGAATCCCAGGCAGGAGAGGACTCATCAGACTTGACAGTGACATGGCCTGCAGGACTATTGGCTTTCCTGTGTAAGGAGGAAATTGACACTGAGGGAGTTGGTGGTGTGGTTTGCAGGAGCTTGGTTTCAAGAGGAAGGGATTTAGTTGTCAGTGGACTGCTTCCGCTGTCACCCAAAGTTTTTGAACTTGTCAATGACTTCTGATGAATGCGCTCCAGGTGACGTATAAGGGAGGATGTTCCTAGGTGGTTAACGTCCTTACCCCTACTTATTACAGCTTGACAAAGGCAACACACGGCTTGACAAATGTTGTCCGCATTTCTGTTAAAATATTTCCACACCGAAGAGGTGATTTTTTTTGTAATTTGACCAGGCATGTCAATGGCCATATTCGTCCCACGGACAACAGGTGTATCCCCAGGTGCCTGACTTAAACAAACCACCTCACCATCAGAATCCTCCTTGTCAATTTCCTCCTCAGCGCCAGCAACACCCACATCCTCATCCTGGTGTACTTCAACAGTGACATCTTCAATTTGACTATCAGGAACTGGACTGCAGGTGCTCCTTCCAGCACTTGCAGGGGGCGTGCAAATGGTGGAAGGCGCCACCTCTTCCCATCCAGTGTTGGGAAGTTCAGGCATCGCAACCGACACAATTGGACTCTCCTTGGGGATTTGTGATTTAGAAGAACGCACAGTTATTTGCTGTGCTTTTGCCAGCTAAAGTCTTTTCATTTTTCTAGCGAGAGGATGAGTGCTTCCATCCTCATGTGAAGCTGACCCACTAGTCATGAGGAACATGGGAGAGGGCCTCAGCCGTTCCTTGCCACTCCGTGTCGTAAATGGCATATTGACAAGTTTACGCTTCTCCTAAGACGATTTTAATTTTGATTTTTGGGTCATTTTACTGAACTTTTGTTTTTTGGATTTTACATGCTCTCTACTATGACATTGGGCATCGGCCTTGGCAGACGACGTTGATGGCATTTCATCGTCTCGGCCATGACTAGTGGCAGCAGCTTCAGCACGAGGTGGAAGTGGATCTTGATCTTTCCCTATTTTACCCTCCACATTTTTGTTCTCCATTTTTTAATGTGTGGAATTATATGCCAGTAATATATCAATAGCAATGGCCTACTGTACCGTACTACTATATATTATATACTGGTGGTCAGCAAAATTATGCACTGTCCTCCTACTATATATATACTGCGCAAAACTTAAATGCACCACAGGTATGCATGGATAGTACACTTGATGACACAGAGGTAGGTAGAGCAGTGGACTACTGTACCGTACTGCTATATATTATATACTGGTGGTCAGCAAAATTATGCACTGTCCTCCTACTATATATATACTGCGCAAAACTTAAATGCACCACAGGTATGGATGGATAATATACTTGATGACACAGAGGTAGGTAGAGCAGTGGCCTACTGTACCGTGCTGCTATATATTATATACTGGTGGTCAGCAAAATTATGCACTGTCCTCCTACTATATATATACTGCGCACAACTTAAATGCACCACAAGTATGGATGGATAGTATACTTGACGACACAGAGGTAGGTAGAGCAGTGGACTACTGTACCGTACTGATATAATACTGGTGGTCACTGGTCAGCAAAATTCTGCACTGTCCTCCTACTATATACTACAATGCAGCACAGATATGGAGCGTTTTCAGGCAGAGAACGTAGATATTTTCACTTCAGCACACTGAGCACAGATATTTGCAAGCACACTGAGCACAGATATTTGCAGCACACTGAACACAGAAACTGAGAGAACGCTGCACGTCCTCTCGCTATCATCTCCAATGCACGAGTGAAAATGGCGGTGACACGCGGCTCCTTATATAGAATACGAATCTCGCGAGAATCCGATAGCGGGATGATGACGTTCGGGCGCGCTCGGGTTAACCGAGCAACGCAGGAGGATCCGAGTCTGCCTCGGACCCGTGTAAAATGGGTGAAGTTCGGGGGGGTTCGGATTCCGAGGAACCGAACCCGCTCATCACTAACGGAAAGAAGTGGCTCCTTCCACCATTTGCACGCCCCCTGCAAGTGCCGGAAGGAGCTCCCACAGTTCAGTTCCTGATAGTCAAATTGAAGATGTCACTGTTGAAGTACACCAGGATGAGGATATGGGTGTTGCTGGCGCTGAGGAGGAAATTGACAAGGAGGATTCTGATGGTGAGGTGGTTTGTTTAAGTCAGGCACCCAGGGAGACACCTGTTGTCTGTGGGATGAATAAGGCCATTGACATGCCTGGTCAAAATACAAAAAAAATCACCTCTTCGGCGTGGAATTATTTAAACAGAAATGCGGACAACTGGTGTCAAGCCGTGTGTTGCCTTTGTCAAGCTGTAATAAGTAGGGTTAAGGACGTTAACCACCTAGGAACATCCTCCCTTATACATCACCTGGAGCGCATTCATCAGAAGTCATTGACAAGTACAAAAACTTTGGGTGACAGCGGAAGCAGTCCACTGACAACTAAATCCCTTCCTCTTGTAACCAAGCTCCTGCAAACCACACCACCAACTCCCTCAGTGTCAATTTCCTCCTTACCCAGGAAAGCCAATAGTCCTGCAGGTCGTGTCACTGGCAAGTCTCACGAGTCCTCTCCTAATTGGGATTCCTCCGATGGATCCTTGAGTGTAACGCCTACTGCTGCTGGCGCTGTTGTTGCTGCTGGGAGTCGATCGTCATCCCAGAGGGGAAGTCGGAAGACCACTTGTACTACTTCCAGTAAGCAATTGACTGTCCAACAGTCCTTTGCAAGGAAGATGAAATATCACAGTAGTCATCCTATTGCAAAGCGGATAACTGAGGCCTTGACAACTATGTTGGTGTTAGACGTGCGTCCGGTATCCGAAATTAGTTCACAGGGAATTAGAGAATTGCTTGAGGTACTGTGTCCCCGGTGCCAAATACCATCTAGGTTCCACTTTTCTAGACAGGCGATACCGAGAATGTACACAGACGTCAGAAAAAGACTCACCAGTGTCCTAAAAAATGCAGTTGTACCCAATGTCCACTTAACCACGGACATGTGGACAAGTGGAGCAGGGCAGACTAAGGACTATATTACTGTGACAGCCCACTGGGTAGATGTATTGCCTCCCGCAGCAACAACAGCAGCAGCAGCACCAGTAGCAGCATCTCACAAACGCCAACTCGTTCCTAGGCAGGCTACGCTTTGTATCACCGCTTTCCATAAGAGGCACACAGCTGACAACCTCTTACGGCAACTGAGGAACATCATCGCAGATTGGCTTACCCCAATTGGACTCTCCTGGGGATTTGTGACATCGGACAATGCCACCAATATTGTGCGTTCATTACATGTGGGCAAATTGCAGCACGTCCCATGTTTTGCACATACAATGAATTTGGTGGTGCAGAATTTTTTAAAAAGTGTATGGGGCGTGCAAGAGATGCTGTCGTGGCCCGAAGAATTGCGGGCCACTTTCGGCATTCAGCCACCGCGTGCCGAAGACTGGAGCACCAGCAAACACTCCTGAACATGCACTGCCATCAGCTGAAGCAAGAAGTGGTAACTAGGTGGAATTCAACCCTCTATATGCTTCAGAGGATGGAGGAGCAGCAAAAGGCCATTCAAGCCTATACATCTGCCTACAATATAGGCAAATGAGGGGGAATGCACCTGATTCAAGCGCAGTGGAGAATGATTTCAACGTTGTGCAAGGTTCTGCAACCCTTTGAACTTGCCACACGTGAAGTCAGTTCAGACACTGCCAGCCTGACTCAGGTCATTCCCCTCATCAGGCTTTTGCAGAAGCAGCTGGAGAGATTGAAGGAGGAGGTAAAACGGAGTGATTCCGCTAGGCATGTGGGACTTGTTGATGGAGCTCTTCATTCGTTTAACCAGGATTCACGGGTGGTCAATCTGTTGAAATCAGAGCACTACATTTTGGCCACCGTGCTCGATCCTAGGTTTAAAGCCTACGTTGTATCTCTCTTTCCGGGAGACACAAGTGTGCAGATGTTCAAAGACCTGCTGGTGAGACAATTGTCAAGTCAAGCGGAACGTGACCCGCCAACAGCTCCTCCTTCATTTTCTACCGCCACTGGAACTGCGAGGAAAAGGATAACATTTCCAAAACCACCCGTTGGCGGTGATGCAGGGCAGTCAGGAGCGATAGCTGACATCTGGTCCGGACTGAAGGACCTGCCAACGATTACTGACATGTCGTCTACTGTCACTGCATATGATTCTGTCACCATTGAAAGAATGGTGGAGGATAATATGAGTGACCACATCCAAGTAGGCACGTCAGACAGTCCGTACGTATACTGGCAGGAAAAAATAAGAATTTACTTACCGATAATTCTATTTCTCATAGTCCGTAGTGGATGCTGGGGACTCCGTCAGGACCATGGGGAATAGCGGGCTCCGCAGGAGACAGGGCACATCTAAAAAAGCTTTTAGGTCACATGGTGCGTACTGGCTCCTCCCCCTATGACCCTCCTCCAAGCCTCAGTTAGGTACTGTGCCCGGACGAGCGTACACAATAAGGAAGGATCTTGAATCCCGGGTAAGACTCATACCAGCCACACCAATCACACCGTACAACTTGTGATCTGAACCCAGTTAACAGTATGATAACAAAACGAAGTAGCCTCTGAAAAGATGGCTCACAACAACAGTAATAACCCGATTTTGTAACAATAACTATGTACAAGCATTGCAGACAATCCGCACTTGGGATGGGCGCCCAGCATCCACTACGGACTATGAGAAATAGAATTATCGGTAAGTAAATTCTTATTTTCTCTAACGTCCTAGTGGATGCTGGGGACTCCGTCAGGACCATGGGGATTATACCAAAGCTCCCAAACGGGCGGGAGAGTGCGGATGACTCTGCAGCACCGAATGAGAAAACTCCAGGTCCTCTTTAGCCAGAGTATCAAATTTGTAAAATTTTACAAACGTGTTCTCCCCTGACCACGTAGCTGCTCGGCAAAGTAGTAATGCCGAGACCCCTCGGGCAGCCGCCCAAGATGAGCCCACCTTCCTTGTGGAGTGGGCCTTTACAGATTTAGGCTGTGGCACGCCTGCCACAGAATGTGCAAGTTGGATTGTGCTACAGATCCAACGTGCAATCGTCTGTTTAGACGCAGGAGCACCCATCTTGTTGGGTGCATACAATGTAAACAACGAGTCAGTTTTTCTGACTCCAGCTGTCCTTGAAATATATATTTTTAATGCTCTGACAACGTCCAGTAACTTGGAGTCCTCCAAGTCGCTAGTAGCCGCAGGCACCACAATAGGCTGGTTTAAGTGAAATGCCGAAACCACCTTAGGGAGAAATTGAGGACGTGTCCTCAATTCTGCCCTGTCCGAATGGAATATCAGATATGGGCTCTTGTATGACAAAGCTGCCAACTCTGAAACTCTCCTGGCAGAAGCCAGGGCCAACAGCATGGTTACCTTCCATGTAAGGTATTTTAATTCTACCGATTTTAACGGCTCAAACCAATGAGATTTGAGAAAATTTAGAACCACGTTCAAATCCCACGGTGCCACTGGAGGCACTATTGGGGGTTGTATATGTAGTACACCTTTGACAAAAGTTTGTACTTCAGGCACTGACGCCAATTCCTTCTGGAAGAAAATTGATAAGGCCGAAATTTGAACTTTAATGGACCCCAATTTTAGGCCCATAGACAATCCTGCTTGCAGGAAATGTAAGAATCGACCCAATTGAAATTCTTCCGTTGGAGCCTTCTTGGCCTCACACCACGCAACATATTTTCGCCAAATGCGGTGATAATGTTGTACAGTCACTTCCTTTCTAGCCTTAATCAAGGTAGGAATAACTTCCTCTGGAATGCCCTTTTCTTTTAGAATCCGGCGTTCAACCGCCATGCCGTCAAACGCAGACGCGGTAAGTCTTGGAACATACAAGGTCCCTGCTGAAGCAGATCCCTTCTTAGAGGTAGAGGCCACGGATCCTCCGTGAGCATCTCTTGAAGTTCCGGATACCAAGTTCTTCTTGGCCAGTCCGGAGCCACCAGTATCGTTCTTACTCCTCTTTTCCGTATAATTCTCAGTACCTTTGGTATGAGAGGCAGAGGAGGGAACACATACACTGACTGGTACACCCACGGTGTTACCAGAGCGTCCACAGCTATTGCCTGAGGGTCTCTTGACCTGGCGCAATACCTGTCCAATTTTTTGTTGAGGCGAGACGCCATCATGTCCACCTTTGGTTTTTCCCAACGGTTCACAATCATGTGGAAAACTTCTGGATGAAGTCCCCACTCTCCCGGGTGAAGGTCGTGTCTGCTGAGGAAATCTGCTTCCCAGTTGTCCACTCCCGGGATGAACACTGCTGACAGTGCTATGACATGATTCTCCGCCCAGCGCAGAATCCTTGCAGCTTCTGCCATTGCACTCCTGCTTCTCGTGCCGCCTTGTCGGTTTACGTGGGCGACTGCCGTGATGTTGTCGGACTGGATCAACACCGGCTGACCCTGAAGCAGCGGTTTTGCCAGACTTAGAGCATTGTAGATCGCTCTTAGCTCCAGTATATTTATGTGAAGAGACGTCTCCAGGTTTGACCACACGCCCTGGAAGTTTCTTCCCTTTGTGACTGCTCCCCAACCTCGTAGGCTGGCATCCGTAGTCACCAGGACCCAGTCCTGTATGCCGAATCTGCGGCCCACTAACAGATGGGCAGTCTGCAACCACCACAGGAGAGACAACCTTGTTCTCGGTGACAGTGTTATCCGCTGATGCATGTGCAGATGCGATCCGGACCATTTGTCCAGCAGATCCCACTGAAATGTCCGTGCATGGAATCTGCCGAATGGAATCGCTTCGTACGAAGCCACCATCTTTCCCAGGACTCTTGTGCATTGATGTACTGACACAGTTCCTGGTTTTAGGAGGTTCCTGACAAGTTCGGATAACTCCCTTGCTTTCTCTTCCGGGAGAAATACCTTTTTCTGAACCGTGTCCAGAATCATACCCAGGAACAGCAGATGCGTTGTCGGGGTCAATTGAGATTTTGGAAGATTTAGAATCCACCCGTGTTGCTGAAGCACTACTTGTGTTAGCGCCACACCGACTTCCAGCTGTTCTCTGGACTTTGTCCTTATCAGGAGATCGTCCAAGTAAGGGATAATTAATACGCCTTGTCTTCGTAGAAGAACCATCATTTCGGTCATTACCTTGGTAAAGACCCGAGGGGCCGTGGACAAACCAAACGGCAGCGTTTGAAACTGATAATGACAGTCTTGTATCACGAACCTGAGATACCCTTGGTGTGAGGGGTAAATCGGGACATGTAGATAAGCATCTTTTATGTCCAAGGACACCATGAAGTCTCCTTCTTCCAGATTCGCTATCACTGCCCTGAGTGACTCCATCTTGAACTTGAATTTCTGTATGTACAGGTTCAAGGATTTCAGATTTAGAATAGGCCTTACCGAACCGTCCGGTTTCGGTACCACAAATAGAGTGGAATAATACCCCTTTCCCTGTTGTAGGAGGGGTACCTTGACTATCACCTGCTGAGAATACAGCTTGTGAATGGCTTCCAAAACCGACGTCCTTTCTGAGGGAGACGTTGGTAAAGCAGACTTTAGGAACCGGCGAGGGGGAAACCTTTCGAACTCCAGCATGTAACCCTGAGATATTATCTGCAGGACCCACGGGTCCACTTGTGAGTGAGCCCATTGATTGCTGAAAATCTTGAGTCGACCCCCCACCGTTCCTGGGTCCGCTTGTAAAGCCCCAGCGTCATGCTGATGGCTTTGTAGAAGCCGGGGCGGGCTTCTGTTCCTGGGCAGGGGCTGCGTGCTGCCCTTTCTTACCCTTTCCTCTGCCTCTCGGCAGATAAGACTGTCCTTTTGGTCGCTTTTTATAGGAGCGAAAGGACTGCGGCTGAAAAGACGGTGTCTTTTTCTGTTGTGAAGGGGTCTGAGGTAAAAAGGTGGATTTGCCGGCAGTTGCCATGGTCACCAGGTCCGAAAGACCGACCCCAAACAATTCCTCTCCTTTATATGGCAATACTTCCATATGCCTCTTGGAATCCGCATCACCTGACCACTGTCGCGTCCATAAACTTCTTCTGGCAGATATGGACATCGCGCTTACTCTTGATGCTAGAGTACAAACATCCCTCTGAGCATCTCGCATATAAAGAAAAGCATCCTTTAATTGCTCTAGAGTCAATAAAATACTGTCCCTATCCAGGGTCTCAATATTTTCAGTCAGAGAATCCAACCACACTACCCCAGCACTGCACATCCAGGCTGAGGCTATTGCCGGTCGCAGTATAACACCAGTATGTGTGTATATACTCTTCAGTGTAGTTTCCAGCCTCCTATCTGCTGGATCCTTGAGGGCGGCCGTATCAGGAGACGGCAACGCCACTTGCTTTGATAAACGTGTGAGCGCCTTATCCACCTTAGGGGGTGTTTCCCAGCGCGCCCTAACCTCTGGTGGGAAAGGGTATAATGCCAATAACTTCTTTGAAATTAGCAATTTTCTATCGGGGGTAACCCACGCTTCATCACACACATCATTCAATTCCTCTGATTCTGGGAAAAATACAGGTAGTTTTTTCACCCCCCACATAATACCCCTTTTTGAGGTACCAGCAGTATCAGAGATCTGCAACGCCTCCTTCATTGCCGTGATCATATAACGTGTGGCCCTATTGGAAAATACGTTTGTTTCTTCACCGTCGACACTAGATTCATCTGTGTCGGTACCCGTGTCGACTGACTGAGGTAAAGGACGTTTTACAGCCCCTGACGGTGTCTGAGACGCCTGAAGCGGTACTAACTGGTTTGCCGGGCGTCTTATTTCGTCAACTGACTTTTGTAGTGTGCTGACATTATCACGTAATTCCATAACTAAAGCCATCCATTCCGGTGTCGACTCCCTAGGGGGTGACATTACCATCATCGGCAATTGCTCTGCCTCCACACCAACATCGTCCTCATACATGTCGACACACACGTACCGACACACAGCAGCCACACAGGGAATGCTCTAATCGAAGACAGGACCCCTTAGCCCTTTGGGGAGACAGAGGGAGAGTTTGCCAGCACACACCAAAAGCGCTATAAATGTATATAAACAACCCTAGAAGGTGTTGTTTACTATATATGCGCTCTTAATATATAAATATCGCCAATTTATGCCCCCCTTCTCTTTGTTACCCTGTTTCTGTAGTGCAGTGCAGGGGAGAGTCCTGGGAGCCTTCCTCACCAGCGGAGCTGAGCAGGAAAATGGCGCTGAGTGCTGAGGAGAATAAGCTCCGCCCCTTTTTTGGCGGGATTTTTCTCCCGGTTTTTAAGAAACTGGCCTGGGTCAAAATACATACATATAGCCTTAATGGGTATATGTGATGTATTTATTTTGCCACTAAAGGTAATTATATTGCTGCCCAGGGCGCCCCCAGCAGCGCCCTGCACCTCTCCGTGACTGAGTCAGTGAGCCGTGTGACAACAATGGCGCACAGCTGCAGTGCTGTGCGCTACCTTCATGAAGACTGTGGAGTCTTCTGCCGCCTGTTTTCCGGACCTCCGTTCTGCCGTCTCTTCAGCGTCTGTAAGGGGGATCGGCGGCGCGGCTCCGGGACGAACCCCAGGCTGACCTGTGTTCCGACTCCCTCTGGAGCTAAGTGTCCAGTAGCCTAAGACTCCAATCCATCCTGCACGCAGGTGAGTTGGAAATCTCTCCCCTAAGTCCCTCGATGCAGTGATCCTGTTGCCAGCAGGAATCACTGAGATTGAAACCTAAAAAAAAACTTTTCTAAACAGCTCTTTAAGAGAGCCACCTAGATTGCACCCTTCTCGGACGGGCACAAAAACCTAACTGAGGCTTGGAGGAGGGTCATAGGGGGAGGAGCCAGTACGCACCATGTGACCTAAAAGCTTTTTTAGATGTGCCCTGTCTCCTGCGGAGCCCGCTATTCCCCATGGTCCTGACGGAGTCCCCAGCATCCACTAGGACGTTAGACAAAGAGGCAATTTGGAGCCCCTTGCAGAAACTGGCTTTATTTTACCTAAGTTGCCCCCCTCCAGTGTGTACTCCGAAAGAGTGTTTAGTGCCGCCGCTCACCTTGTCAGCAATCGGCGTACGAGGTTACTTCCAGAAAATGTGGAGAAGATGATGTTCATCAAAATTAATTATAATCAATTCCTCCGTGGAGACATTCACCTGCAATTGCCTCCAGAAAGTACACAGGGACCTGAGATGGTGGATTCCAGTGGGGACGTATTAATAATCTGTGAGGAGGGGGATGTACACAGTGAAAGGGCTGAGGAATCGGACGATGAGGAGGAGGTGGACATCTTGCCTCTGTAGAGCCAGTTTGTGCAAGGAGAGATTGATTGCTTCTTTTTTGGTGGGGGCCCAAACCAACCAGTCATTTCAGCCACAGTCGTGTGGCAGACCCTGTCGCTGAAATGATGGGTTTGTTAAAGTGTGCATGTCCTGTTTATACAACATAAGGGTGGGTGGGAGGGCCCAAGGACAATTCCATCTTGCACCTCTTTTTTTATTATTTATCTTTGCATCATGTGATGTTTGGGGCCAATTTTTTTAAGTGCCATCCTGTCTGACACTGCAGTGCCACTCCTAGATGGGCCAGGTGTTTGTGCCGGCCACTTGGGTCGCTTAGCTTATCCATTCAGCGACCACAGTGCACCTCTTTTTCTCTTTTCTTTGCATGATGTGCTGTTTGGGGACTATTTTTTGAAGTGCCATCCTGTCTGACACTGCAGTGCCACTCCTAGATGGGCCAGGTGTTTGTGCCGGCCACTTGGGTCGCTTAGCTTATCCATCCAGCGACCTTGGTGCACCTCTTTTTCTCTTTTCTTTGCATCATGTGCTGTTTGGGGCTAATTTTTTTAAGTGCCATCCTGTCTGACACTGCAGTGCCACTCCTAGATGGGACAGGTGTTTGTGCCGGCCACTTGGGTCGCTTAGCTTATCCATCCAGCGACCTTGGTGCACCTCTTTTTCTCTTTTCTTTGCATCGTGTGCTGTTTGGGGCTAATTTTTTTAAGTGCCATCCTGTCTGACACTGCAGTGCCACTCCTAGATGGGCCAGGTGTTTGTGTCGGCCACTTGTGTCGCTTAGCTTAGTCATCCAGCGACCTCGGTGCAAATTTTAGGACTAAAAATAATATTGTGAGGTGTGAGGTGTTCAGAATAGACTGGAAATGAGTGAAAATTATGGTTCTTGAGGTTAATAATACTATGGGATCAAAATTATCCCCAAATTCTATGATTTAAGCTGTTTTCGAGGGGTATCTGAAAAAAAACACCCGAATCCAAAACGCACCCGAATTCGACAAAAATTCTTAAGGGAGGTTTTGCCAAAACGCGTCCGAATCCAAAACACGGCCGCGGAACCGAATCCAAAACCAAAACACAAACCCCAAAAAATATCCGGAGCACATCTCTAATTTTTACTATTCGTTGATAAGGAATCTTTTTGGAGTCAGTATCCCGGGGACTCAGATTGATACATTCTCCTGAAAAAAGATTCCTTATTTCCGAGATATACTGCAATAAGGATATTTAATTTTCTAGGGCTGGGCGCAGTAAGATTAATCCTAAGAGTCGCAGTTGCGATTGAGGCACGCGGGAACCGAACGCTCTCAGTAGGCTTTTGAAAATGCATTGGACATTTTTGGCCGGGGACAGAGAGGTGTGTAATGGGAGTGCTGCTGATAGTGGTTGGGCACAGAGAAGCAGAATCGCTGACACTGGAATCCATACAGAAGAATAATATGCACCTAGCATGGAGGTGGTGCAGGATTACATGGTACGACCGCTGGTTGCATCTACAGAAGAAGCGGTATTTAAGCATTTAAAGATGCTCAGAGCTGGTGTCTCAGTCCTTGCACATGCAGACGCACGGCAGTACTCCAGCGCTGGGCTAGTATCGGCATTTGTATAAAGTCGCAGAAGTAATACCGCCACAAAATGCAGACACGTGAAACTGGTGATGGTTATTTGAACAAATGGATGGATAGGGTGTAACATTCGCATAGAAAACATGCAGCTCTGCAAGTGGCTAATCTCTGCATTTAGCCCTCGTTAGGAGAATAATATCAGACAAAAACACAATTACAGTTGAGTCAAATAAAAGGAATTAATGGAAACATTTCTATTTATCCTGTAATACTGTAATATGGTTAAAAGCAAAACATTCTACCAAAAGAAGATCCTTATTTTGAAATATATCAGGTATTTATAAATATATACTTATAAAGGTATATATAAATATATTGTCAACATTGAAATGCATTGGTGTTTCCTGGACGCTGTCACTGAGATACCATCATCCTGAAGACCCACGCTGAGCGGGAGATCCTTTCTACTGGTTGAGGACAGTCCCATCCGTCACGTTTTGCGTGATCTTACATTATATGCGCATTTATATTAGAGATGAGCGCCTGAAATTTTTCGGGTTTTGTGTTTTGGTTTTGGGTTCGGTTCCGCGGCCGTGTTTTGGGTTCGAACGCGTTTTGGCAAAACCTCACCGAATTTTTTTTGTCGGATTCGGGTGTGTTTTGGATTCGGGTGTTTTTTTCCAAAAACACTAAAAAACAGCTTAAATCATAGAATTTGGGGGTCATTTTGATCCCAAAGTATTATTAACCTCAAAAACCATAATTTACACTCATTTTCAGTCTATTCTGAATACCTCACACCTCACAATATTATTTTTAGTCCTAAAATTTGCACCGAGGTCGCTGTGTGAGTAAGATAAGCGACCCTAGTGGCCGACACAAACACCGGGCCCATCTAGGAGTGGCACTGCAGTGTCACGCAGGATGTCCCTTCCAAAAAACCCTCCCCAAACAGCACATGACGCAAAGAAAAAAAGAGGCGCAATGAGGTAGCTGTGTGAGTAAGATTAGCGACCCTAGTGGCCGACACAAACACCGGGCCCATCTAGGAGTGGCACTGCAGTGTCACGCAGGATGGCCCTTCCAAAAAACCCTCCCCAAACAGCACATGACGCAAAGAAAAAAAGAGGCGCAATGAGGTAGCTGTGTGAGTAAGATTAGCGACCCTAGTGGCCGACACAAACACCGGGCCCATCTAGGAGTGGCACTGCAGTGTCACGCAGGATGGCCCTTCCAAAAAACCCTCCCCAAACAGCACATGACGCAAAGAAAAAAAGAGGCGCAATGAGGTAGCTGACTGTGTGAGTAAGATTAGCGACCCTAGTGGCCGACACAAACACCGGGCCCATCTAGGAGTGGCACTGCAGTGTCACGCAGGATGTCCCTTCCAAAAAACCCTCCCCAAACAGCACATGACGCAAAGAAAAAAAGAGGCGCAATGAGGTAGCTGTGTGAGTAAGATTAGCGACCCTAGTGGCCGACACAAACACCGGGCCCATCTAGGAGTGGCACTGCAGTGTCACGCAGGATGGCCCTTCCAAAAAACCCTCCCCAAACAGCACATGACGCAAAGAAAAAAAGAGGCGCAATGAGGTAGCTGTGTGAGCAAGATTAGCGACCCTAGTGGCCGACACAAACACCGGGCCCATCTAGGAGTGGCACTGCAGTGTCACGCAGGATGTCCCTTCCAAAAAACCCTCCCCAATCAGCACATGATGCAAAGAAAAAGAAAAGAAAAAAGAGGTGCAAGATGGAATTGTCCTTGGGCCCTCCCACCCACCCTTATGTTGTATAAACAAAACAGGACATGCACACTTTAACCAACCCATCATTTCAGTGACAGGGTCTGCCACACGACTGTGACTGATATGACGGGTTGGTTTGGACCCCCCCCAAAAAAGAAGCAATTAATCTCTCCTTGCACAAACTGGCTCTACAGAGGCAAGATGTCCACCTCATCTTCACCCTCCGATATATCACCGTGTACATCCCCCTCCTCACAGATTATCAATTCGTCCCCACTGGAATCCACCATCTCAGCTCCCTGTGTACTTTGTGGAGGCAATTGCTGCTGGTCAATGTCTCCGCGGAGGAATTGATTATAATTCATTTTAATGAACATCATCTTCTCCACATTTTCTGGATGTAACCTCGTACGCCGATTGCTGACAAGGTGAGCGGCGGCACTAAACACTCTTTCGGAGTACACACTTGTGGGAGGGCAACTTAGGTAGAATAAAGCCAGTTTGTGCAAGGGCCTCCAAATTGCCTCTTTTTCCTGCCAGTATAAGTACGGACTGTGTGACGTGCCTACTTGGATGCGGTCACTCATATAATCCTCCACCATTCTATCAATGTTGAGAGAATCATATGCAGTGACAGTAGACGACATGTCCGTAATCGTTGTCAGGTCCTTCAGTCCGGACCAGATGTCAGCATCAGCAGTCGCTCCAGACTGCCCTGCATCACCGCCAGCGGGTGGGCTCGGAATTCTGAGCCTTTTCCTCGCACCCCCAGTTGCGGGAGAATGTGAAGGAGGAGATGTTGACAGGTCGCGTTCCGCTTGACTTGACAATTTTGTCACCAGCAGGTCTTTCAACCCCAGCAGACCTGTGTCTGCCGGAAAGAGAGATCCAAGGTAGGCTTTAAATCTAGGATCGAGCACGGTGGCCAAAATGTAGTGCTCTGATTTCAACAGATTGACCACCCGTGAATCCTTGTTAAGCGAATTAAGGGCTGCATCCACAAGTCCCACATGCCTAGCGGAATCGCTCCCTTTTAGCTCCTTCTTCAATGCCTCCAGCTTCTTCTGCAAAAGCCTGATGAGGGGAATGACCTGACTCAGGCTGGCAGTGTCTGAACTGACTTCACGTGTGGCAAGTTCAAAGGGCATCAGAACCTTGCACAACGTTGAAATCATTCTCCACTGCGCTTGAGACAGGTGCATTCCATCTCCTATATCGTGCTCAATTGTATAGGCTTGAATGGCCTTTTGCTGCTCCTCCAACCTCTGAAGCATATAGAGGGTTGAATTCCACCTCGTTACCACTTCTTGCTTCAGATGATGGCAGGGCAGGTTCAGTAGTTTTTGGTGGTGCTCCAGTCTTCTGTACGTGGTGCCTGTACGCCGAAAGTGTCCCGCAATTTTTCTGGCCACCGACAGCATCTCTTGCACGCCCCTGTCGTTTTTTAAAAAATTCTGCACCACCAAATTCAAGGTATGTGCAAAACATGGGACGTGCTGGAATTTGCCCATATTTAATGCACACACAATATTGCTGGCGTTGTCCGATGCCACAAATCCACAGGAGAGTCCAATTGGGGTAAGCCATTCCGCGATGATCTTCCTCAGTTGCCGTAAGAGGTTTTCAGCTGTGTGCGTATTCTGGAAAGCGGTGATACAAAGCGTAGCCTGCCTAGGAAAGAGTTGGCGTTTGCGAGATGCTGCTACTGGTGCCGCCGCTGCTGTTCTTGCGGCGGGAGTCCATACATCTACCCAGTGGGCTGTCACAGTCATATAGTCCTGACCCTGCCCTGCTCCACTTGTCCACATGTCCGTGGTTAAGTGGACATTGGGTACAACTGCATTTTTTAGGACACTGGTGAGTCTTTTTCTGACGTCCGTGTACATTCTCGGTATCGCCTGCCTACAGAAGTGGAACCTAGATGGTATTTGGTAACGGGGGCACACTGCCTCAATAAATTGTCTAGTTCCCTGTGAACTAACGGCGGATACCGGACGCACGTCTAACACCAACATAGTTGTCAAGGACTCAGTTATCCGCTTTGCAGTAGGATGACTGCTGTGATATTTCATCTTCCTCGCAAAGGACTGTTGAACAGTCAATTGCTTACTGGAAGTAGTACAAGTGGGCTTACGACTTCCCCTCTGGGATGACCATCGACTCCCAGCGGCAACAACAGCAGCGCCAGCAGCAGTAGGCGTTACACGCAAGGATGCATCGGAGGAATCCCAGGCAGGAGAGGACTCGTCAGACTTGCCAGTGACATGGCCTGCAGGACTATTGGCATTCCTGGGGAAGGAGGAAATTGACACTGAGGGAGTTGGTGGGGTGGTTTGCGTGAGCTTGGTTACAAGAGGAAGGGATTTACTGGTCAGTGGACTGCTTCCGCTGTCACCCAAAGTTTTTTAACTTGTCACTGACTTATTATGAATGCGCTGCAGGTGACGTATAAGGGAGGATGTTCCGAGGTGGTTAACGTCCTTACCCCTACTTATTACAGCTTGACAAAGGGAACACACGGCTTGACACCTGTTGTCCGCATTTCTGGTGAAATACCTCCACACCGAAGAGCTGATTTTTTTGGTATTTTCACCTGGCATGTCAACGGCCATATTCCTCCCACGGACAACAGGTGTCTCCCCGGGTGCCTGACTTAAACAAACCACCTCACCATCAGAATCCTCCTGGTCAATTTCCTCCCCAGCGCCAGCAACACCCATATCCTCCTCATCCTGGTGTACTTCAACACTGACATCTTCAATCTGACTATCAGGAACTGGACTGCGGGTGCTCCTTCCAGCACTTGCAGGGGGCGTGCAAATGGTGGAAGGCGCATGCTCTTCACGTCCAGTGTTGGGAAGGTCAGGCATCGCAACCGACACAATTGGACTCTCCTTGTGGATTTGGGATTTCAAAGAACGCACAGTTCTTTGCGGTGCTTTTGCCAGCTTGAGTCTTTTCAGTTTTCTAGCGAGAGGCTGAGTGCTTCCATCCTCATGTGAAGCTGAACCACTAGCCATGAACATAGGCCAGGGCCTCAGCCGTTCCTTGCCATTGTGGTAAATGGCATATTGGCAAGTTTACGCTTCTCCTCCGACAATTTTATTTTAGGTTTTGGAGTCCTTTTTTTACTGATATTTGGTGTTTTGGTTTTGACATGCTCTGTACTATGCCATTGGGCATCGGCCTTGGCAGACGACGTTGCTGGCATTTCATCGTCTCGGCCATGACTAGTGGCAGCAGCTTCAGCACGAGGTGGAAGTGGATCTTGATCTTTCCCTAATTTTGGAACCTCAACATTTTTGTTCTCCATATTTTAATAGGCACAACTAAAAGGCACCTCAGGTAAACAATGGAGATGGATGGATTGGATACTAGTATACAATTATGGACGGGCTGCCGAGTGCCGACACAGAGGTAGCCACAGCCGTGAACTACCGCACTGTACTGTGTCTGCTGCTAATATATAGACTGGTTGATAAAGAGATAGTATACTCGTAACTAGTATGTATGTATAAAGAAAGAAAAAAAAACCACGGTTAGGTCACTGGTATATACAATTATGGACGGGCTGCCGAGTGCCGACACAGAGGTAGCCACAGCCGTGAACTACCGCACTGTACTGTGTCTGCTGCTAATATATAGACTGGTTGATAAAGAGATAGTATACTCGTAACTAGTATGTATGTATAAAGAAAGAAAAAAAAACCACGGTTAGGTGGTATATACAATTATGGACGGGCTGCCGAGTGCCGACACAGAGGTAGCCACAGCCGTGAACTACCGCACTGTACTGTGTCTGCTGCTAATATATAGACTGGTTGATAAAGAGATAGTATACTCGTAACTAGTATGTATGTATAAAGAAAGAAAAAAAAACCACGGTTAGGTCACTGGTATATACAATTATGGACGGGCTGCCGAGTGCCGACACAGAGGTAGCCACAGCCGTGAACTACCGCACTGTACTGTGTCTGCTGCTAATATATAGACTGGTTGATAAAGAGATAGTATACTCGTAACTAGTATGTATGTATAAAGAAAGAAAAAAAAACCACGGTTAGGTGGTATATACAATTATGGACGGGCTGCCGAGTGCCGACACAGAGGTAGCCACAGCCGTGAACTACCGCACTGTACTGTGTCTGCTGCTAATATATAGACTGGTTGATAAAGAGATAGTATACTCGTAACTAGTATGTATGTATAAAGAAAGAAAAAAAAACCACGGTTAGGTGGTATATACAATTATGGACGGGCTGCCGAGTGCCGACACAGAGGTAGCCACAGCCGTGAACTACCGCACTGTACTGTGTCTGCTGCTAATATATAGACTGGTTGATAAAGAGATAGTATACTCGTAACTAGTATGTATGTATAAAGAAAGAAAAAAAAACCACGGTTAGGTGGTATATACAATTATGGACGGGCTGCCGAGTGCCGACACAGAGGTAGCCACAGCCGTGAACTACCGCACTGTACTGTGTCTGCTGCTAATATATAGACTGGTTGATAAAGAGATAGTATACTCGTAACTAGTATGTATGTATAAAGAAAGAAAAAAAAACCACGGTTAGGTGGTATGTACAATTATGGACGGGCTGCCGAGTGCCGACACAGAGGTAGCCACAGCCGTGAACTACCGCACTGTACTGTGTCTGCTGCTAATATATAGACTGGTTGATAAAGAGATAGTATACTCGTAACTAGTATGTATGTATAAAGAAAGAAAAAAAAACCACGGTTAGGTCACTGGTATATACAATTATGGACGGGCTGCCGAGTGCCGACACAGAGGTAGCCACAGCCGTGAACTACCGCACTGTACTGTGTCTGCTGCTAATATATAGACTGGTTGATAAAGAGATAGTATACTCGTAACTAGTATGTATGTATAAAGAAAGAAAAAAAAACCACGGTTAGGTGGTATATACAATTATGGACGGGCTGCCGAGTGCCGACACAGAGGTAGCCACAGCCGTGAACTACCGCACTGTACTGTGTCTGCTGCTAATATAGACTGGTTGATAAAGAGATAGTATACTACTAATATTATATACTGGTGGTCAGGTCACTGGTCACTAGTCACACTGGCAGTGGCACTCCTGCAGCAAAAGTGTGCACTGTTTAATTTTAATATAATATTATGTACTCCTGGCTCCTGCTATAACCTATAACTGGCACTGCAGTAGTGCTCCCCAGTCTCCCCCACTGTGTGAGCTGAGCAGTCAGACAGATATATAATATATATAGATGATGCAGCACACTGGCCTGAGCACACAGATATGGTATGTGACTGACTGAGTCACTGTGTGTATCGCTTTTTTCAGGCAGAGAACGGATATATTAAATAAACTGCACTGTGTGTCTGGTGTCTGGTGGTCACTCACTATATAATATATTATGTACTCCTGGCTCCTGCTATAACCTATAACTGGCACTGCAGTAGTGCTCCCCAGTCTCCCCCACAATTATAAGCTGTGTGAGCTGAGCAGTCAGACAGATATATATAATATTATATATAGATAATAGATGATGCAGCACACTGGCCTGAGCCTGAGCAGTGCACACAGATATGGTATGTGACTGAGTCACTGTGTGCTGTGTATCGCTTTTTTCAGGCAGAGAACGGATTATAAATAAAAGTGGTGGTCAGTCACTGGTCACTATCAGCAAAACTCTGCACTGTACACTACTGAGTACTCCTAATGCTCCCCAAAATTAGTAAATCAAGTGTCTAAACGGAGAGGACGCCAGCCACGTCCTCTCCCTATCAATCTCAATGCACGTGTGAAAATGGCGGCGACGCGCGGCTCCTTATATAGAATCCGAGTCTCGCGATAGAATCCGAGCCTCGCGAGAATCCGACAGCGTCATGATGACGTTCGGGCGCGCTCGGGTTAACCGAGCAAGGCGGGAAGATCCGAGTCGCTCGGACCCGTGAAAAAAAACATGAAGTTCTGGTGGGTTCGGATTCAGAGAAACCGAACCCGCTCATCTCTAATTTATATTTTATTCATGTGCGAGTTTTTAATCCCATTATTCTTATATTAAACCTACAGTACTGATATTTTCTGATGTTTTTGGTGCTGGGGTTTGATTTCAGATATAAAAAATTCATACAAGGTCCATTTATCAGCCGACTCATCTTCTGAGTGACAGTGAAGGAGAACATTTAGAGCGTCAAATACAACAGATAAGCTTTATTTATTTGTTTCAAAGTACGCACATTATTGTCTTTTGCACAAGCTTTCAATGGTTTACTATGATCTCCTGTTTTTTCTATCTATCTATCTATCTATCTATCTATCTATCTATCTATCTATCTATCTATCTATCTATCTATCTATCTATCTATCGATCTATCTATACACACACACACACACACACACACACACACACACACACACACACACACACACACACACACACACACACACAATGTTTTATTCTACTGATACATAATCAGACCTGATTTAGTCAATACAGCAGTTTAATGATTGTTGGGGGAAAAAAGAAGCTTTTACCTGAAGGGAATCATAATTTAACAGCGATCAATAACCGATCAATATACTACTTAGGCAAAATAATGTCAATCTATTAATCTTCAAGTGTCCAGATGACATGATGTCGCCAAATGCAAAGTCGATACCTCAATGGAAGCTTTGTTCCCCTGCCAGAAGGAGGTTGGAGGTTTTGGAATTCCAGCAGCCCACTACCAGCCAGGTGTCACCTCACTTGAAACTGATGCTGCTCTGGGGGATGAGAGTCTATTTATCATGCAGTCATAAACCCTTTGTCCAATGGAAAAAAATCAGCCTCATATGTTACCAGAGGACCTAAAGCCTGTTATGGGGACTGCAAAGTTCTGCAACACATCACGGGGGTCTTGTTTTTTGGTGGACATCTCAAGATGGGTCATTGTTGATAAATTGCAGAAGTAGTAAATTTTGTATTGCTACGGTATGCGGTGATGATTAATTGACCCCTAGGCGAGTATCTCATAAGTGATGATTCCTTCCAAAATTAAGGGGAGATTTACTAAATCTTAGAGAGAGCTACAGTGGAGAAGTTGCTGATAGCAACCAATGAACTGTCATTTTTCTTGATTAGCCTGTAAAACAACAGTTATAAGCTGAGTGGTTGCTATGGGAAAACTCTCCACTTTACATATCTCCAAGATCTGATCCATCTCTCCCTAAAACTCAGCTGAAATTAGGTTGGGTGTATGTCTCCTTGTGACTACAGAAGTGTGTGGCTTAACCAATAAGCTATACACAATGGTCCCTTAGATCAGTGATTGGATGAAGCCAAACCAATATTATTGCCAGTTGGTGGAGTAAAGAGCAAGGGGGAGATGTACTAAGCCGTGAAAAGTGTGGAGAAGTGAGCCAGTGGAGAAGTTGCCCATGGCAACCAATCAGCACTGAAGTAACAATTACAATTTGCATACTATAAAGTTATACAGAGCAGCTGATTGGTTGCCATAGGCAACTTCTCCACTGGCTCATTTCTCCACTCTTTTCACTGCTTAGTACATTTCCCCCTGAGCTGCTAGTGTGGAGACACGAGAGGCCACATTTAGTGGGAGATGTGTCAGACCATCTAGGGAGAACAAGTGGAAAAGTTGCCAACAGTAACCAATCAGATTTCAGCTATCATGTATCTGGTACATACTTAAAAATGACAGTAGCTGATTGGTTTGTTATGAACAGCATCTCTTTTTCTCTTTAGAAAGTACTGTATGATATATCTCACCCTTATGGTGGGGTTTGGATTTGTGTGACGGCGGTTGGGATCCCGGCCATCAGTTTGCCTGTGGGGGTGAGCACAACGAAGCCCCTTCCAGGGTCGCCACGCAACGCCACACAACGCCACGCAGCGCCACGCAACACATTAGCCTGATCTAAATCAGACTGCTTGGATTAGTACATGGCTGCTGACATGCATCTGCGAGTTCGACGCTACAATATACGTGCGGCATATGACCGCACAGTCTCCCCCTGCGAGCAAACTCGTGGCTATATGAATTGACCCCTAAGTATCAACAAATAGTTCCTCCATCATAAAATGTTCTCTCAGTGAATGAACAGTAAGTGGTTCTGCTTGTCAAGCACAAAGCCGAAATATATATACCAGACGCACACAGCATTCCATAATAGAGATTCACAGCACGCAGAGGGATCGGCAGGAAATCCCGGTCACCTGACTGCCAATGCGGATAGTATGTTTCCCGACAGGATTTCAGGTAAAAAATAATCCTCAGGTGCACATCCCTTGTAATACACACTATGTAATGCGTCACTGTGACGCTGGAAGGTAAATGTGACTTTATCAATTCACCGGAACACATTTGTCTGTATCAAATAAATGAATCACATAACAGATTCCTAGGAAATAAAAGGAAACTTTGAGTCTTTGGAAAATCTTTTATTTGTGCAATTAGTGTTACAGTAAGTATAATGGGTTCAGTATGAATTACCGGCGGCGGGGATGACGGCCGTCAGTATACCGCCAGCCGCCATTATTCCGGCAGTGGGGCGAGCGCTAGAAAGCCCCTTGCCGGCTCGCTGCGTTCACCACAGGTTATATTCTTCCTCCATGGGTGTCGTGGAGAATAGCCCGTGGCGCCGGTATTTCACCGCTAGTGGGGATTTCAGCGTCGGCATTGTGACCGCCAGGATCCCGGCTAGTGGTATTTTAACCGCTTCCCAGTATAATATACTGTAGCACTAAATAGGTATCAGCAGACGCTAGGAATTAACAGTCAGGTTTGGATGATTGGTTTGTGGGTTGAATCACGTCTCATTTACCCATCAGTAAGTACATAGCAGGTAAGTTGTATGTTATACTCAGTCATTAAATACAAGCCCAAAGTTTATTTCACTTAAAGTAAAAGCCAACTGAACTGAGAAGTTGCCATTATTATGAGGCATTATTAAAAAGTTCTGACATTGGGTTAATATGGACCTTTCAATACCCACTGGGACCTAAATGGAACCTTAAATTGGCGACTGGATGATCCAGCTAGTATAAATGGTCTTACAGCAGGTCACATAGAGTAAAGGTGTTCACTGTAGATGGGTAAATCTGTTCATATTTTTCTTATATTTGGGCAAAATCAATGATTCAATACAGTGTATATATATATACAGGTTGAGTATCCCATATCCAAATATTCCGAAATACGGAATATTCCGAAATACGGACTTTTTTGAGTGAGAGTGAGATAGTGAAAACTTTGTTTTTTGATGGCTTAATGTACACAAACTATGTTTAATACACAAAGTTATTAAAAATATTGTATTAAATGACCTTCAGGCTGTGTGTATAAGGTGTATGTGAAACATAAATGAATTGTGTGACTGTACACACACTTTGTTTGATGCACAAAATTATAAAAAATATTGGCTAAAATTACCTCCAGGCTGTGTGTATAAGGTGTATATGAAACATAAATGCATTCTGTGCTTAGATTTAGGTCCCATCAACATGATATCTCATTATGGTATGCAATTATTCCAAACTACGGAAAAATCCCATATCCAAAATACCTCCGGTCCCAAGCATTTTGGATAAGGGATACTCAACCTGTATTGTATAGAGATGTGCACCGGAAATTTTTCGGGTTTTGTGTTTTGGTTTTGGATTCGGTCCCACGCCGTGTTTTGGATTCGGACGCGTTTTGGCAAAACCTACATGAAAATTTTTTGTCGGATTCGGGTGTTTTTTTCCAAAACCCCCTCAAAAACAGCTTAAATCATATAATTTGGGGGTCATTTTGATCCCATAGTATTATTAATCTCAATAACCATCATTTCCACTCATTTCCAGTCTATTCTGAACACCTCACACCTCACAATATTATTTTTATTCCTAAAATTTGCACCGAGGTCGCTGGATGACTAAGCTAAGCGACCCAAGTGGGCGGCACAAACACCTGGCCCATATAGGAGTGGCACTGCAGTGTCAGACAGGATGGCACTTCAAAAAATTAGCCCCAAACATCACATGATGCAGAGATAAATAAAATAAAAAAAAGAGATGCAAGATGGAATTGTCCTTGGGCCCTCCCACCAAGCCTTATGTTGTATAAACAGGACATGCACACTTTAACAAACCCATCATTTCAGCAACAGGGTCTGCCACACGACTGTGACTGAAATGACTGGTTGGTTTGGGCCCCCACCAAAAAAGAAGCAATCAATCTCTCCTTGCACAAACTGGCTCTACAGAGGCAAGATGTCCACCTCCTCCTCATCGTCCGATTCCTCACCCCTTTCACTGTGTACATCCCCTCCTCACAGAGTATTAATTCGTCCCCACTGGAATCCACCATCTCAGGTCCCTGTGTACTTTCTGGAGGCAATTACTGGTGAATGTCTCCACGGAGGAATTGATTATAATTCATTTTGATGAACATCATCTTCTCCACATTTTCTGGAAGTAACCTCGTACGCCGATTGCTGACAAGGTGACCGGCTGCACTAAACACTCTTTCGGAGTACACACTGGAGGGGGGGGCAACTTAGGTAAAATAAAGCCAGTTTGTGTAAGGGCCTCCAACTTGCCTCTTTTTCCTGCCATTATACGTACGTGCTGTCTGACATGCCTACTTGGATGCTGTCACTCATATAATCCTCCACCATTCTTTCAGTGGTGACAGAATCATATGCAGTGACAGTAGACGACATGTCAGTAATCGTCGGCAGGTCCTTCAGTCCGGACCAGATGTCAGCACTAGCTCCAGACTGCCCTGCATCACCGCCAGTGGGTGGGCTCGGAATTCTTAGCCTTTTCCTCGCAGCCCCAGTTGCGGGAGAATGTGAAGGAGGAGTTGTTGACGGGTCACGTTCAGCTTGACTTGACAAGTGTCTCACCAACAGGTCTTTGAACATCTGCAGACTTGTGTCTGCCGGAAAGAGAGATACAACATAGGCTTTAAACCTAGGATTGAGCACGGTGGCCAAAATGTAGTGCTCTGATTTCAACAGATTGACCACCCGTGAATCCCGGTTAAGCGAATGAAGGGCTCCATCCACAAGTCCAACATGCCTAGCGGAATCGCTCCATTTTAGCTCCTCCTTCAATCTCTCCAGCTTCTTCTGCAAAAGCCTGATGAGGGGAATGACCTGACTCAGGCTGGCAGTGTCTGAACTGACTTCACGTGTGGCAAGTTCAAAGGGTTGCAGAACCTTGCACAACGTTGAAATCATTCTCCACTGCGCTTGAGTCAGGTGCATTCCCCCTCCTTTGCCTATATCGTAGGCAGATGTATAGGCTTGAATGGCCTTTTGCTGCTCCTCCATCCTCTGAAGCATATAGAGGGTTGAATTCCACCTCGTTACCACCTCTTGCTTCAGATGATGGCAGGGCAGGTTCAGGAGTGTTTGCTGGTGCTCCAGTCTTCGGCACGCGGTGGCTGAATGCTGAAAGTGGCCTGCAATTCTTCGGGCCACCGACAGCATCTCTTGCACGCCCCTGTCGTTTTTAAAGAAAATTCTGCACCACCAAACTCAATGTATGTGCAAAACATGGGACGTGCTGGAATTTGCCCACATGTAATGCACGCACAATATTGGTGGCGTTGTCTGATGTCACAAATTCCCAGGAGAGTCCAATTGGGGTAAGCCATTCTGCGATGATGTTCCTCAGTTTCCGTAAGAGGTTGTCAGCTGTGTGCCTCTTATGGAAAGCGGTGATACAAAGCGTAGCCTGCCTAGGAAAGAGTTGGTGTTTGCGAGATGCTGCTACTGGTGTCGCCGCTGCTGTTCTTGCTGCGGGAGGCAAAACATCTACTCAGTGGGCTGTCACAGTCATATAGTCCTGAGTCTGCCCTGCTCCACTTGTCTACATGTCTGTGGTTAAGTGGACATTGGGTACAACTGCATTTTTTAGGACACTGGTGACTCTCTTTCTGACGTCTGTGTACATTCTCAGTATCGCCTGCCTAGAGAAGTGGAACCTAGATGGTATTTGGTACCGGGGACACACTACCTGAAGAAATTCTCTAATTCCCTGTGAATTAACGGTGGATACCGGACACACGTTTAACACCAACAGAGCTGCCAAGGCATGAGTTATCCACTTTGCAGCAGGATGACTGCTGTGATATTTAATCTTCCTCGCAAAGGACTGTTGGACAGTCAATTGCTTACTGGAAGTAGTACAAGTGGTCTTCCGACTTCCCCTCTGGGATGATGATCGACTCCCAGCAGCAACAACAGCAGAGCCAGGAGCAGTAGGCTTTACACTCAAGGATCCATCGGAGGAATCCCAGAGAGGAGAGGACTCGTCAGACTTGCCAGTGACATGGCCTGCAGGACTATTGGCTTTCCTGTCTAAGGAGGAAATTGACACTGAGGGAGTTGGTGGTGTGGTTTGCAAGAGCTTGTGTACAAGAGGAAGGGATTTAGTTGTCAGTGGACTGCTTCCGCTGTCACCCAAAGTTTTTGAACTTGTCAATGACTTCTGATGTATGCGCTCCAGGTGACGTATAAGGGAGTATGTTCCTAGGTGGTTAACGTCCTTACCCCTACTTATTACAGCTTGACAAAGGCAACACATGGCTTGACACCAGTTGTCCGCATTTCTGTTGAAATAATTCCACACCGAAGAGGTGATTTTTTTATGTATTTTGACCAGGCATGTCAATGGCCATATTCGTCCCACGGACAACAGGTGTCTCCCCGGGTGCCTGACTTAAACAAACCACCTCACCATCAGAATCCTCCTTGTCAATTTCCTCCCCAGCGCCAGCAACACCCATATCCTCATCCTGGTATACTTCAACAGTGACATCTTCAATTTGACTATCAGGAACTGGACTGCGGGTGCTCCTTCCTGCACTTGCAGGGGGCGTGCAAATGGTGGAAGGCGCCACCTTTTCCCGTCCAGTGTTGGGAAGGTCAGGCATCGCAACCGACACAATTGGACTCTCCTTGGGGATTTGTGATTTAGAAGAACGCATAGTTCTTTGCTGTGCTTTTGCCAACTTAACTCTTTTAAGTTTTCTAGCAGGAGGATGAGTGCTTCCATCCTCATGTGAAGCTGAACCACTAGCCATGACCATAGGCCAGGCCCTCAGCCGTTCCATGCCACTCCGTGTCGTAAATGGCACATTGGCAAGTTTACGCTTCTCCTCAGACAATTTTGATTTAGATTTTTGGGTCATTTTACTGAGCTTTCATTTTTTGGATTTTACATGCTCTCTACTATGACATTGGGCATCGGCCTTGGCAGACGACGTTGATGGCATTTCATCGTCTCGCCCATGACTAGTGGCAGCAGCTTCAGCACGAGGTGGAAGTGGGTCTTGATCTTTCCCTATTTTACCCTCCACATTTTTGTTCTCCACTTTTTAATGTGTGGAATTATATGCCAGTAATATATCAATAGCAATGGCCTACTACTATATATACTGCGCACAACTGAAATGCACCACAGGTATGGATGGATAGTATACTTGACGACACAGAGGTAGGTAGAGCAGTGGCCTTCTGTACCGTACTGCTATATATTATATACTGGTGGTCAGCAAACTGTGCAAAACTGAAATGCACCACAGGTATGGATGGATAGTATACTTGACGACACAGAGGTAGGTAGAGCAGTGGCCTACTGTACCATACTGCTATATATTATATACTGGTGGTCAGCAAACTGTGCAAAACTGAAATGCTCCACAGGTATGGATGGATAGTATATTTGACGACACAGAGGTAGGTAGAGCAGTGGCCTACTGTACCGTACTGCTATATATTATATACTGGTGGTCAGCAAACTGTGCAAAACTGAAATGCACCACAGGTATGGATGGATAGTATACTTGACGACACAGAGGTAAGTAGAGCAGTGGCCTACTGTACCGTACTGCTATATATTATATACTGGTGGTCAGCAAACTGTGCAAAACTGAAATGCACCACAGGTATGGATGGATAGTATACTTTACGACACAGAGGTAGGTAGAGCAGTGGCCTTCTGTACCGTACTGCTATATATTATATACTGGTGGTCAGCAAACTGTGCAAAACTGAAATGCACCACAGGTATGGATGAATAGTATACTTGACGACACAGAGGTGGGTAGAGCAGTGGCGTACTGTACCGTACTGCTATATATTATATACTGGTGGTCAGCAAACTGTGCAAAACTGAAATGCACCACAGGTATGGATGGATAGTATACTTGACGACACAGAGGTAGGTAGAGCAGTGGCCTACTGTACCGTACTGCTATATATTATATACTGGTGGTCAGCAAACTGTGCAAAACTGAAATGCACCACAGGTATGGATGGATAGTATACTTGACGACACAGAGGTAGGTAGAGCAGTGGCCATCTGTACCGTACTGCTATATATTATATACTGGTGGTAAGCAAACTGTGCAAAACTGAAATGCACCACAGATATGGATGGATAGTATACTTGACGACACAGAGGTAGGTAGAGCAGTGGCCTACTGTACCGTACTGCTATATATTATATACTGGTGGTTAACAAACTGTGCAAAACTGAAATGCACCACAGGTATGGATGGATAGTATACTTGACGACACAGAGGTAGGTAGAGCAGTGGCCTACTGTACCGTACTGCTATATAGTATATACTGGTGGTCAGCAAACTGTGCAAAACTGAAATGCACCACAGGTATGGATGGATAGTATACTTGACGACACAGAGGTAGGTAGAGCAGTGGCCTACTGTACCGTACTGCTATATACTATATACTGGTGGTCAGCAAACTGTGCAAAACTGAAATGCACCACAGGTATGGATGGATAGTATACTTGACGACACAGAGGTAGGTAGAGCAGTGGCCTACTGTACCGTACTGCTATATATTATATACTGGTGGTCAGCAAACTGTGCAAAACTGAAATGCACCACAGGTATGGATGAATAGTATACTTGACGACACAGAGGTAGGTAGAGCAGTGGCCTACTGTACCGTACTGCTATATATTATATACTGGTGGTCAGCAAACTGTGCAAAACTGAAATGCACCACAGGTGTGGATGGATAGTATACTTGACGACACAGAGGTAGGTAGAGCAGTGGCCTACTGTACCGTACTGCTATATATTATATACTGGTGGTCAGCAAACTGTGCAAAACTGAAATGCACCACAGGTATGGATGGATAGTATACTTGACGACACAGAGGTAGGTAGAGCAGTGGCCTACTGTACCGTACTGCTATATATTAGATACTGGTGGTCAGCAAACTGTGCAACACTGAAATGCACCACAGGTATGGATGGGTAGTATACTTGATGACACAGAGGTAGAGCAGTGGACTACTGTACCGTACTGCTATATATATAGTTATACTGGTGGTCAGCAAATTTCTGCACTGTCCTCCTACTATATACTACAATGCAGCACAGATATGGAGCGTTTTTCAGGCAGAGAACATATAATACTGGTGGTCACTGGTCAGCAAAACTCTGCACTGTCCTCCTACTATATAATACTGCTGGTCCCCAGTCCCCACAATATAGCAATTAGCACACTGAGCACAGATATTTGCAGCACACTGAGCACAGATATTTGCAGCACACTGAGCACAGATATTTGCAGCACACTGAGCACAGATATTTGCAGCCCACTGAACATAGAAACTGAGAGGACGCCAGCCACGTCCTCTCACGATCATCTCCAATGCACGAGTGAAGAATGGCGGCGACGCGCGGCTCCTTATATAGAATACAAATCTCGCGAGAATCTGACCGCGGGATGATGACGTTCGGGCGCGCTCGGGTTAACCGAGCAAGGCGGGAGGATCCGTGTGTGCTTGGACCCGTGCAAAAAAGGGTGAAGTTCGTGGGGGTTCGGATCCCGACGATCCGAACCCGCTCATCACTCATCGCTCAGCACGGCCTGCTCTGCTGTCTGATCAGGGTTCCATGAGGCACAGCCCGCAGTCCTCTCTGCCTCCTCCTGCTGTACTGTGCTTTGGTGGTGGAGAACACCTACTGGATAAGGAATCGATAGGCCCTAACACAAGTTGTTATCTGGTACGGACCTTTCCATTTGTTGTGTCTGCAATACACTGTTAACAAAATTACTGCACCATAAGGAGCTTGTTCTTCTCTCCTAGTACTATATATATATATATATATATATATATATATATAGTTTTAGGCATCAGAAGGGGGGTTAGGGTTAGGGTGCAGGGGCGGGAATGGGATGGTTAGTACCGGGGAGGGTGGGTTAGGCATAAGCACTTACAAGAGGAGGTTAGGGCTAGGCACCAAACGGGGAGGGTTAGGTTTAGGCAGCAGGAAAGGAACGGTTAGGGTTAGGCACCACCAGGAAGGGTTAGGGTAGGGGGCAGGGGAGGGTTAGGGTACTTTCTGGGGGGCTGTCGGGATTCTGATGGTTGGGATGCCGCTGTTGGTATTCTGACCGCCGGCATTCCGTCCATTGGGATATCAGAATGAATCTGATGGGGCGGTAAGGAGACACAGTAGGTGGCAGTATCAGCATAGGGCATTTAGAAATACAAAAATGTAACTATGGGAGAAGCCAGGAGAAGAGACGCAGCATGACACTTGCGGGAGTGGGTCCGGACTGTCATGTCATTAGGCCCTGCCCACAAGATATGAAAATGCCTTGCGGTCCCACGGTCAGGGGGCGGTGTTCAATCACTTCTTTTAGCCCCACCCCCTTCACACTGCAGACGTGCTTGCAGTGTTTTTTGTCTACATCTCTGCCCGCTTTACTAGGAAGCGGCAGGATGTGGGAGAACCACCTACCCTTCTGGGACTGTGGGAGACTACTCCAAATATCGGGATTCTCCTGCAGATTCTGGGAGGGCAGGCAAGTATGTGCAAACAGCAGATTAAGCAAATGGCATACGGCAGGATGCCAAATCATGTGAACAAAACCATGGGCAGCATAAAGTCCAGTAATACTAAGGTTTGTGGAACTCAAAAATTAATAACAGTCATACTTAATAGGCCTACTCCCCCTTGCAGCAAATGTGAAACAGTCAGATCAGTATTTTTAATTAATTAGCAGAAGGCTGCAATATCTCCCTGCAGTATCACTTTCAGCCCACAAAGAAGTCATTTGGACTGTGTGGCGGCCTCTAGTGACTGCTGGCACACATAAGAGAGGTGAGGAGCAGCCTTACCCTTTTATTATATAGACCACCCAGTTCTGTATCCATATTGCCTGCAGGCTATGTCATCTCTAGTGGTTAGCTGAGACTCTTTGGTGGTAGCCACACCCACTCTGATTGGAAACACCCCTTAAGCATGAGCCCTACTACCGCATTCTCCTGGTGGGCCTTTCATGCCCCAGTCCAACACTGTAGGTGTAAAAGAAATAAGATGATACAAGCAGCAGGAACTGTTAAGTGAATGTCATACCAGGAGGTGGGATGCAGTGCCGGATTAATAATGGGGCGGATGGAGCTGCAGCTCCAGGCCCACACCCCAAAATAGGCCCACTGCATCTGCTGCAGCAAGACTCTGCTGTAATTAGGAAAATAAATCCTTTTACAACAGTCTCCTAGGCCCTGCGGTCAGTGCCCCCTGCCCCTCCGGCATTAACACCTCCCACTCTCCTGCCGCGGCGCCAGTGTAACAACTGATGCTGCAGACCGTTTGGGATAGCGGAAGCAGTGGAAGGCTTTCAATTCATAGCCCTCCCTGCGCCACATACTCACTGGGACCCGGCGCCTCCTCCACGCGCTTGATGTCACTGTCACATGGTGCCTCCCCGCCACCGGCAAGCCCAGATACCCAGACTCCACATCCCAGCACCTGACCTGCTGTCTGAAAGACCAGAGACGGAGAAGGAACGGGCAGAGTGGGTGATGCTGCGTCTCTATGCCCTCCCTACCACCCGCATCTCTATGCCATCCCTACCGCCCCACATTTCTCTATTCCCCTTCCTACCGCCCCGTGTCTCTATACCCTCCCTACCACCCGCGTCTCTCTATGCCCTCCCTACAGCCCCGCATCTCTATACCCTCCCTACTGTCCCACATCTCTCTATACCCTCCCTACTGCCCCACGTCTCTATGCCCTCCCTAACACCCCACGTCTTTATGCCATCCCTACCGCCCCACATCTCTCTATGCCCTCCCTCCCACCTTGCGTCTCTATGCCCTCCCTCCCACCCTGCGTCTCTATGCCCTCCCTACCACCCCATGTCTCTATGCCCTCCGTACCGCCCCACGTCTGTATGCTCTCCCTACCGCCCCGCATCTCTATGCCCTCCCTACCGCCCCGCATCTCTATGCCATCCCTACCGACCCACATCTCTCTATGCCCTCCCTACCGCCCCGCGTCTCTATACCCTCCCTACTGCCCCAAATCTCTCTATGCCCTCCCTATCGCCCCGCGTCTCTATAACCCCCCTACTGCCCCGCGTCTGTATGCTCTCCCTACCGCCCCGCATCTCTATGCCCTCCCTACCGCCCCGCATCTCTATGCCATCCCTACCGCCCCACATCTCTCTATGCCCTCCCTACCGCCCCGCGTCTCTATACCCTCCCTACTGCCCCAAATCTCTCTATGCCCTCCCTACCGCCCCGCGTCTCTATACCCCCCCTACCTCCCCGCGTCTGTATGCCCTCCTGGCGGGACAGTTGGGAGGTATGTAAGAGGACCTGCAGAAATTTCAGCTCGAGGCCCATGAGGACCTCAATCTGGCACTGGTGGGATATGGAGGTGGGTCACCAGCAGTACATGCGGCTTTCAATAGCAGCAGTAGGATCTGCCATTTGTTGGGCCATGAATGACTCCAGGGCTGGTTTCAGCCTTCGGGGGACTAAAGACAGGAGGCCCACCAGTGGCCTCCCCTCCACGGTTGCAGTAGGATCTGGTTTTGTGCTGGAGTCTACTGTGCATGAGCAGATCTATGGAAACATGGCGT